>NC_043765.1:21549225-21880058 GCF_902148845.1 Salarias fasciatus | reverse complement strand
CGTGAGAGCAGCGTCGCTAAGAGACGAAGAGTGAGGAGCATACATTAACGAGTAAAGTCTCAGTCTCAAGTGACAGGAATAAACTGCAGGTAAACGCTCTGTATAATGAAAGAAAGTCTAAAGGTTTTACTTGTTTAAAAAAAAGTGCCACCCACTGATGAAGCAAAACCTGGGAAAATACATTTAAAGAAAAAAATTAAACTTAGTAAGAACTAAAAACTATTTTTAAATGCTGGTAGCATCCTGTTTTCTACTGATAGCTAATTTCATTATCCTGTCAAAACAATCCACTCTTGGATATTTTATTAAAAATATCAACGTTAATGTGGGTTTACTCTCCAGCAGATTCTGGATATCTTGAATTATTTTCAAAATGTATAAGAAATACATTTCGCCGTTAACCCCCCACCCCCCTTGGTGCTTTTCCATCCTCTGCTCTCCTTATGTGCCTGTTGTGCTGTTATCATAGATTTATGGTATAGGAGTCAGGGCCCCCTGCTCACAGCCCATTTATATCTCTATTGCAGGGACACTGAACATAGTGGCAGCGAGCGAGAGAGAGAGAGAGAGAGAGAGAGAGAGAGAGAGAGAGAGAGAGAGAGAAAGAGACAGGGCTCTGTGGGTATGGGACGGAGAGATGCACAGAGAGAGAGGGAGACAGAAAAAAAAAAGAGAGTGACACAGGAGGGGAGGGAAAAAGAAGGTGAGAGAGAGAAAGGAGGGGAGAGTCAGTGAGCACTGCAATAAAGTAAGGGAGTGATAGATGAAACGGACGGGAGAAAAATGGCCAGGGAGAGAGCAGGACATGACTAAATACCACCAGCAGCTCCAGTTAACCACGTTAACCCTTATCCTCCCCTGAGAGAACCTCAAGACCTCATACCATGCTGTAAAGTCACACACACACACACACACACACACACCATTAGCCCCCCAATCTGCCCCACACGTTAGCGGCGACTGCCGGAGCATGGCTGATTTGATGCGCTATTTTAAGCGTGTGTGCCATGCCAGCGTGTCGCCTCCCACTCCTCAGACAAAGAGCCGGGGTCCCTGGAGCGTGAAGAGGGAGCCACGTCCATCAATGGGCGGCCAATTACCACGCTGAGCTAAGTGGAACTGATGGGCAGCCGCTCACTGAGCCGGATTTGCCACACTGTACACATGTCTGCAGCCACACACTCGCACCGAACACGTGACGACACGGAAACACCAGAAAGCCAAAAGTAAAGCCAGGAGTCAGCCCGAGTAAGACTGAGGCACCGGGGGCAGCTCCGAGGCAACGGGGGCAAATCCAGCCGAGGAGGAAGATCCTTTGAGACAAGTCGAGTCCACAGGAGGAGAGTCGAAGTCGGGCGCACGAAAGCAAACACAACATGAGTTTCTGTTCTTTCAATGCAAATACTTTGACTCAGATTGATCCAAATGATTAAATTTATTTAGTTTGAACTTAACTGACCTCAGACAACATTCAGGGTTTGCAACAAGCTCGTTCAGCGGTTAGCGCTCACACCAACTGCAGGTCAGAACATTTCGCTGCAGAGGATTCTCTGGGCGCCATTATTTTCTCTCACACTCAGAAATATGCATAAACAAAGAAGCGGTCCAGAAGCCTTTCACCAGACGCTCGCCGGGATTTTTCTCCACCGCTGTGCAATCTTAATTCAAGCTTGTTTACATTAACCAGGTCAAGTCAAAAAAACTATTCTGTAGCAGGCCTGATCATCAAAACTTGTGCACATGGTCCCCTTCCTCTAGGGGACTCTCTCACACACACACACACACACACACACCGCTTTGGTAGCCTTGGTTGCACAGGCAAAAATGAGAAGAAAAAAAAAAAAAAAAAAAAGCTGAACTTGTCTCCAGTCATTCACGTTTCCATGCTGTGGGGGTTAGTATAGAAGAATCTTAATCTCTTGAGTGCTCCGTGGGAGTTATTTTCTCCTACTCAAAGTCAATAGAAAATGCACAGCAGCAGTTCAAACCTCGACTTTGAGGCTTTCACCTCGTGCCCCCCTCCCCGCGCCCTTTTGTCTTATTCCTCCCTGGTCCAGCGTAGCTTAAATTACACACACAGTGCTTAACATACTGTGTGACACGAACAAATTCGCCGGCACAAACGGGAGACACTTCACAGAGTTGCTGTCAGTGCTGAATGTTAATTGAAAGCCCCTCTCTCTCTCTCTTTTACAGGCTTTTTTCCTTTCTTTGTTTCACCCCTTTAGCGCTACACTTAGCCCCGCTCCTCCTCCTCGCCGTCCTCCTCCCTGGACTCGAAGCTTGGCTTGCATCCTGGTCTTTGGAATTCATGTGTCCCGCCCTATCGATTTGCTTTCATTTTTTAAGGTCAGAAGCTGAAATCTTACACAATGAGGCATGGAGGGTCAAAACCAGCCCATTACTTACAGTGTTGGGCGCAAAGGGAGAGAGAGAGAGAGAGAGAGAGAGAGAGAGAGAGAGAGAGAGAGAGAGAGAGAGAGAGAGAGAGAGAGAGAAAGAGAGAGAGAGAGAAAGAGAGAGAGGTTATCCAAGGGGAAAGGAAAAGGCCGGATCTGTCCCCTGGGATGAAGAATGGTCTGGGTGCTAAGAGTCTCATAGGAATGGTGGTCTGGTGAGTGGACGGTGGGAGGAAGAGGAGGAGGAGGAGGAGGAGGAGGAGGAGTGGGGGGCCGTTCAGACACTTGCAGATTTAATGGCTGGAAATGACCGGCAAAATGGATCCGAGGAAATGAAGAGAACAAGACCGAAATTGTAAACTCAGTAAAAGGACAAATGAGGGAAATAAAAAAGAAAGAAAGACAGAAATACAGTAAATTCACCAACTTTTGTCTTGTGTGCTGTAAAGTGTAGATCAGAGGAATCCAGGATTTCGATCACATTCATTAAGAACGTTGGCGACTTTGCTCCGTGACTTGCTGTCACACTTTCCGAAGAATATCCGTGTGGTCAAGTGGTTTCTATGGCAACTGACGGGTTAACCGTTGACCGGCCTGTGTGAGCTGCTAGTCGCAGCAGATTAGTGTTTATCACTGATGCCAGGTTACTTGCTCCAGGTCACAGAATGAGTTGATGGTTGAGTAAATTTGAGTAAACACGCCGTGCACAAAAACAGCACAAAGTTATGGATAAATTGTTAAAAAAAAAAAAAAAGAGGATCAGATTCAATCAGCAAATCTTCCTCTTCACTTTTGTGATTTCATTTAATTGAAAGCAAGCCCAAAAATGTTGATCCACATTTTAACATATATTTAAAACCTTTGAACACAAACTGGGCACTCCAAGTATAGATGCACTGGAGCTTTTACATATTTCATAAATAAATAGCGGGATGTTGCTTAAGTACATAAGCGCAGATGCATTTCCTGGAAAAATCTTTTCCAGTTTCCCTTTGGTCACAACATTACAAATCATATTCCTCCTCTCCAAACACTTTCTGTTTATCCTCAGCCAGTTAAATCCAGTTTATCAAACATACAGGGTGACAAAAACTGACCTGATGTCAGGACTGAAAACATACTATTTCAGCAAAGGGGGGCAGGGGAACTGAAGGTTTCGAGGAAGCGGTGGGAGAGAAAAAAGAAAAAAAAAAAGATGGAAAGACTTAAAGAGAGACATAGAAAAGTGTGGTTATGACACTTGAGAAAACCTCCAGGTGGTAAATGAGAAAAACCTCCATCCTCCCTCCTCCCTACCCAGCTGTGACACGCTGCTACAGAGGCTTACTGGGGATTTCAATTTGCCGCACTGTATTTTAGACAGGCAAAATGGTTTACACAGGCCCAATTTACAGAGCCAGCCGAGCAGGGGGGTTCGCAGCCTCTGTGACATGCCAGGGAATGTTTATGAGTGTATTAAGCGAGGATGATAAATCTAGCGTGCGATACATAGGCTGAGGGTGTTGCGCTCTATATACGCACACCCACCGAGGATGACACTCGGTGTTTTCTTTACAGTCGTTATACCGGGCGCTGTGAGAAGAAAATATCCAGTAATTAGCCTCAATCCAGTGTGTGTATTTCAAAATGGGGACCTGTCTGCTCTAAATACATGTTATTTTCTCTGGACTTCTGTCAACATCACTAAAACCGATCCAGCGTTTGAACATCTGACATTATCCGTGTTATTTTAGTGAGATTAAAAGGTAGACTCAGCGTTCTCAAATTACTCATACAGACACTGAAATCATTACTCCGCTAATGGGCAATTATTAAACAAAAAGCTGCTTTAGATTGAGCACTTTACCTGTGTGTGATGGTAATCATCTGACTTTCCTCACGGCCGCTCACGATCCACGTGTTTTCATGTCTGACTCAACCCTCAGTGGGATTCGAACCCTGACCTGTGACCTCTAGACCCCAGCTGCTCCAGGTGCTTCAATTTTAGGACATTTTCATTAAGTTGTACAGTTAAAACAGTTTGTAATTTGTGGGAAATTGTGACACTGTGATTTTATATTTCAGTACCGATCTATTCAAAGCTGAGCCTTCAACCTTTGTCCTCCAGAAATCTTAAAGTAACCCGTGGCGATGCAGACCTGTGCCTGCAGGAGTGTTCCTTCCTTCTTTATTAGAGCTGGGCAGTATTTACAGAGAGTTTTTTTACAAGTGCAGCAACTGCACATTAAAATGTGATGAGCTCTTGCTCATCTTTTCAAATTGCTGTTGTTTACTGTTCTTCTGGTTACTGATTGATCCCCACAAAAGCACATAATCAAATTCGCAAGTGGTAGAAATAGTGCTCCAAATCAATTAAACAGCACATCAATCTGGCAAACAAGGAGAGGACAAACTCGATGAAATGTACGGTGAGGACTGTACAACAAACATTGCTTTTAAAGAATACTATAATTAGACTATGATTCCAATATAAAATTAAAAATTCATCAAGTGTGTTTGGGATTGCTTCCACCAAACGCTAAATGTCCTGTGTTTCCCCTCTGATGGTATGTTTTGGTAAAGCTGCCTCTCTCTGGTATAAAACGTGGCTGTATGCTTTGTGAGAACACGCAGTGACAGAAACAGAGAGGAAGGCTGGTGTAGCAGTAATTGGAATGAAAGCAGGGCTGTGGCATCCCTTCCTTCCTCTCTGCCTCCCTGCACTCTGTAGGGCAGGGCTGTGACTGGGGGGGGGGGGGTGCTTGTGGGGGGGCGGGGTGCACCAGCGTGGTAATTGGCCCTGATTTATAGGAGGCCAGGGCAGCCAGCGAGAGCTAGCTCAACACTGGCACGGGGCCAGACAAGGCCACGCTGTCAATATCAGTAAACCAGCCTAACCCAGCAAAATCCCCCCCCCCCCCCGACCGTACCCCCCCACGGCCCTGACACCACCATTCAAGATCAGCTGTCACCATGCAGGAGCGTGCAGGAGTGCATATGCTCCGATGTGAATGTGTATTTCCTGTCACGCGTGTCTGTATTTGTGTGTTACCCCTCAGTTATTCACTCGAGTCACACACACACACACACACACTCACACACACACACGTGCATGCACACATAAAAGGCTGCCACAAAAAATGACAAGCAGTCTTCTTAAATTGAAGAAAAAGCCCCTCAGCTCATTCTCCATTAATTCATGCTGGCAAAGTCTCTGCAAAGACTCTTAAAGACAAGCATAGTCCCAGAGGCATCCCTTCCAAACTGCCAGAACTAACAGCGAGCTCGGCGGTCGGCTGAATTCGCGGCAGCCTCTGAGCTGCGAGAGGAACACAAATCCCCCCATCCATCCTGGATAGCTGCTTCCAAACCTTTAGCCCTTAAACATGTGTTCTGAGAGCCGCAGCTGCATCTCAATGCTCGGAGAAGAGGGAGGGACAACGGGAGACAGACGGGAAGAGAGCGATTGCCTCTCGTTTCCACGCTCCGCTCTCTCTCTCCTCCTCTCTCTCTCTCTCTCTCCCCTCCTCTCTTTGTCTCTGCCTTTCGGTAAACCCATAGCCAGAGGAGTGAATAGCAAATCATCCCCAATTCACCTGGGACCGCAAGGCTTCTGATTCTATTGCCAAACGTATCCTAACGGGGAAGACTCGGAGCGCTCTGTGTGCAGGGGGCATGGGGGGGGGGGGGGGGGGGGACAGGACAGGAGACACCAGAGCGGGAAGCAAAAAATGAGGCACGGCCCACAGTTACAGGTACGAGTCAGAGCAGAGACAACAAACATGAAAATAAAAAAACAAAAGAAAGAACAATATTCATTTTCTTCCTGGGTTGCTGGTTGGAAAATACTCCTGCGGAAGATGATGGAGGGAATGAATTCTAAATATTCTGAAAGGTACATATAGAACTTTTATATATAACAGGCAATGGGTAATCTTTTTTTCTATTTAACTCTTTTTTTTTTCCCCTTCAACTATTATCTACTTTCTACTTTCTTATTCTTCAACAGGGGATTTCTGACTCATTTGTTTCAGGTGTTACCTCACAGAAATAACGAATATCGTTAGACACCGAAAGTACCACAAAAGACCAGATAAAATATAAACCGAGTAGACATATTTAATATTGCAGCCGGCTTCATGATTAGGATTATCAGCTTGACTGTAAACATAACGGCGCTGATAGCACAAAGATAGCATTAAAATTAAACTGCCTCATAATAGGAGACATTTGTTTTGTTTTCATTTATTTTCACTTGTTCGCATGAATTTAATTGGTTCTCAAACGCAGAAAAGTACTTCAGAATCAATAATTGGTCACGAATCACCAGAGTTGAGAAGATTAAATATAAAAATGTGTGCAGAGTAACAATGCAGGTAATAGGAATGGTGGGAAAAAAAAAGCTTTATCTTTTTTTTAAATTAACAGAGAATGATGATCAAAAAGAGATGGAGTGTAAAATGCATCATATTATGATCGACTCTAAATTCTAAGATAATACCGGCAGTAAGATGCCACTAGTTCACAAACTGACAAGCTGATACTCTTATTTACTCCTGGTAATCCGTGACCGAAGGCTTCCTGCTTGATCTAATAATGTTGAGTATCGTGACCAGAAGACCGGACAGGCCGAAGCGCAGGTGGCGAAGCAGAAGAGACGAAGTGAGAGAGACGAGGCTGACGTGGTTTCGGCCACGCACGCAGGAGAGGCGATCGTCAAGAGGAGGAAAGGAAACTGAGGGCGGAGCAGCCGGACGGCAGGAGAGGGAAGAGATTCACGGCTGCGGTGATGGAGGACATGCAGGAGACAGTGGACGCTGCGATAAAACCATGTGTGTCGACCCTCAACCTGGAAAATACTGAAAAAAACATTCGATATTGAAAATAAAACTGAATCATAGCATTAAGCTCCTGGAGGTTGTTTAATAGTATATATTCTGACATTTCTTCAATATATGGAAGTACATTGTTTGATTGGATGAGAACAGGCTTTCAGTCTAATGACAGCTGAATCCTGCCTGAAAAGACTACATATTTAAAAAGACATATATATTTAAGCTTTCAAGAATTATTAAAACGTGTACATGGATTCAACTGAAAGATGGCAACAGCACCATGAGCAGAATCTGCCTGAAGGCACAAAACACAACAATCGTGTCTGAATCCCATCGTCTGCTCCTCATACCGACTAAAGGAATATTTTGTGAGACGCTTCACTCGTGGCATTTGATGGTTATAGCAGCTGAGATTGCATACTTGAAATACCAAATAAAAAAAAAAGCCCTCATGTTTTTTCATCAAAGTTTCCTTTATTTCATATTTTATTGCTTCGTCATGCACTGAACTTGCATTTTCCTTTTCAAACCACCACTCAAAATCTCACTTCCTGTTCTCTTTAAACAGTTTACTTTTCCTTTTCTTGATTGCATCTTGAACCTACTAACTATCTCAAAGGGGTCTTTAATTACTTCGGAGTGTTGTTTAGCTTTATCAAAGTGAGCGGCGTCTGGCGCAAACATGTCTTTTTCACAAAAAGAAAAAAAAAAAAGATACAATACACAGTCCTTTTCCTGAACAGGTCACCAAACCCACACAAAAATCCAACGCGGGGACACTTTATGCTTTCGATGTTTATACCAGCCCTCCTGGAACCATAAACTCGGTTCTCTGTGGACATTAACAGTCGGCAGGTGTTTAGGTGACATAACCGGGGCTGAAGTGTGTTTGCGGAGTGCGACGGTGACGTTTCGGTGTGTGTAGCAGCGGCGGCGAAGGTGGCGGGGGTGGGGGGGGGGGGGGATCCGTCAGAGAGAGCAGAGAGCGAACCAGCCGTGGGCAGAGCCCAAGTGAAACTTGATGGACATAAATATTTGGCCCTATTTGTCATGGCGGGGCCAGCTGGGTCTGTTTGCAGGCCAGCCAGTGTGGGAGTGGAGACGGCAGGACGGTTGGAGTGGGAGGAGAGAGAGAGAGAGACGGTCGTTTAGAGACGGGCCAGACGAGGGGAGGACAAAAGAGACGGAGAATGATGCACCATTGGAGCCAATATGTCACCACTCGCAGCTCCAAAGCAGAATTATTCACATACTGTGGCCACCGTCAACACACACAAAACTATCTACTATTAAAAATAACAATGTTTTGACAAATCTCTTGGAGCCAAAGACGTCCTAATTCACTTTTTTTTTCCCCACTCGGACCAACAATTCCAAAACTGTCAACACAGACAACCAAACAGATGACTGACTGAGAAGAAGCAGCAGAGAAATGTCTGGCATCTTGGTTTGATAAATGACAGAGTTTGTTTTTTTTTTATATATAAATGTTGCAGTTGTTTTGTCTTGTACTCTTATTTTAGTCATCAGAACCACTCTTGAGTAAATTTATGGACAGACTAAACAAATGACGAGAGGTCCTTTGAGGAGCAGGTCAGGGTCGGCTTTTGAATGAGAATACAAGGACACACACTGATATAATGTTTGGAAATCTTTCTGAACTCCGATTAGGATTTTGGGATTTCGAGTTTGCATGTTCTTCCTCTGCCTTCATAGGTTTTTCTCCAAATACTCAGATTTCAAGCCACAGTTGGAAAAAGAAAACATGAATCTGAAGTTGATTGGTGGCTCTAAAGTTGCCGGTGATATAACTGGCAACCTCTCCGGAGTGCAGCCCGCCTAAGGCCGTATTCATCTGGGACTGGTTCCAGCCCTTCATGACCTTCAGTTGGATCAAGCTGGATGGATGGACGGACGGATGGATGGATGGAGAAAGAATAAATGCAACACAGATGAGCTATTTCTTCGCTAGCCAAATAAAGAGCGTGACGTTTGGGAAGCACTGTGACCTTGCAGCAGATTTTTTTTTTATTCTATGTTTTCGGCTTGTAAACACGGCACCACGATAATCTTATGAATGCAGTTACTACAGCACACAGCATCTTTGTGAAACATCTGTCAGTTCTGCTGCATATTATAAATGAAAGAGGTACCTAACATGCTTAAAAAGTGGTTTCCATCTGTAGAAAACACCAGTGCAATGCAAAGCAAGCTGAACTTTTGTTTCTTTTTACCCCTGCAGAGCAGAGAAGGGGAACCACACCAAAAAGTGTGAACACAGCCTTTGAGGTTCTTTTAATCATTTTGACATTCTGAGATGTACTGATAGATGAGGTTAACCACAAAAAATTGTTCACTTTCATCTCTTTCCAGAATTTCTCCCAAGTATTTCCATGCCGATTATATGTTTGAGCATTATTCTGTGTGAACGGACCCCCCCCTCAACGAGACTCTGGACCCTGGAGGACTCTCAGCATGAAGCTCCAGAACAGTGAGTGCAACCCTTGCTCTCATGCTCCTTTTTTTTTTTTTTTTTTTTTCTAATTGGGCACATTCTTCTGGAGTCAGATATGTTTTTCGCAGGAAGTGTAAGAGCAAACAGAGTACTGTAAACAGCGTGGAGAGAGAGACAGACAGAGAGGGGAGAGTTGTGCTGCGCTGCCGTCTCAAACGGAGACAAATGTCAAGCAATTCAGTCATGCACACAGGCTGGCATCCTGCCCTGAAATGTCCTCACAGGCTGCATGAAGAGAGGCCGGGTAACAAACACATCACTGTGAGCCGCCGCGCTTTAAAAATACATCTTAAGTCAAACTCTCAAACACCAAATCCCTCAATGTTGGAGCACTTCTGGCTCCACTGGCTTTTAGTCCGACAGTCCAAGACGACCAATTAGTCCGCAGACTGCCATTTTTTAAATGACTAACAAATATCTGAGCGGCTGAACAGCTGATGGAAGCTATTGCTGAAGTGTCCAGAACGCCAGGGAGAGAGCGAGAGAGGGGCAGAGACATGAGAGTGACTGATGGAGAATAAGCTTGACCGTTTGTTACACTGCTTCTCCACAGCAACACACAGATTTAGGTCTCTGCTTCCCAGAAGGTCAGCTGTGCTCAAATTCATAAATAAGGTCGCAATTGGTACAGGAGTGGCAAGAGGGGCTTAAAGGTTTCCTACAGCTCAGCGCATGAGTTAGTGTCTGACACTGACCTCACTGTGTGTTTGTGTGCGTGCGCGCCGCCATATGTTTCAGGCACTATGTAATGTTTGCATAACTGAGCTATGTTAGCATTGCTTTTACGAGTCAGGACTTTTTTTTTTTTTCCCTTTTTTTTTTCGCCACATGCAGAGAATCGTGCAAGCAGGTAATAGAGCAAATACAGCCTGGGAAATATGGTTAAAGTCCAACAGAATTGATCATAAAAATGCTGTCATCCGATTCAGGATGGTCATTTTCCAGATTTTTGATGATGAAGTATTAAAGGACTTTTTGTTTCATATCATAAATCTGACAGCTATGCTGCTCTTCCTCAAAGGGATTCAAGGAGATCAACTGAGCTTTGGATTTTTGGATAGATTTCCCCAAAAATAAAGTATTGTCCTTTGCTGTCCTTTTTGTCCTTGGATAAAAAAAAAAAAAAAAAAAAAAAAAAAAAAAACGGAATTCCAATTAACTGGCAAAGACACACAGCACTTCGTGAAGTAGGGTATTATACCCTCTGATAGAATACAGGAAAACAATCACACTAAAGACGAGGACAAATTTAAATTAACATGAACGCAGATAGGTATAGGAACATGCGCTGGGGAGAATATGCATCCTCTTCCTTTTGAATATTCAATTTCTTTCACATGCAAAGTAGTTGCACTGGGTCTGGACTGTTACTTTTGGCCCCCAAGGAATATAGTCACTGAAGCGTCTCTGACAATTGCCAGACTAAATACTGGCACTAAACACCAGCCGCTGTTGTGGCAGGAAGGCTTGAGACAGCCATAACAAATCAGCCAGGGAATGAAGAATGGCTGGTTTGCGGTAGTTTATGGGGCTATTTTATAACGTACATTGGAGAAACATATCCAGGGATTTCGCACTGGGATTTTCAACCGACCCGACTGTTTTCCATCTTTAACTGAGCCAGAAAAATCAGGTGTATGGCAGCAAGGCAAGAGTGCCGTGATGCTGATTTGATATCAATTTAAATGGACGAACCAGATATCCAATAAGGATTTGACCCATACTTATTTTATTAATGCAAAAATACTTAAAAAAAAAAAAGAAAGAAAAAATATATATATGCTGTTGTTCAAAAAACAAAATGGCTTTGAAATGGTAAATGTCTGTAATTGTGAGGCAAGCCGCAAATGAGATTTTGATGGATGTGAACTTCTGGATGGGTTTGAGAAAAGGTCATACAGCAGCAGGCAATCAAACCAGCCTTTTTAATTTATTTATTTTTTTAAATGAATGGGAAAATGAGCGTGAGGAAAAAAAAAAAAAAAAAAAACAGAACATCAATGTATTTCCAGCTTGTTTGAAAATTAATGTTGTATGCAAATATTTGCACAACAAATATGCTATGACAAAACAGGATGCAACCAAACCCCGAAAAACAATTCAGATGAAGAATTAAAGCACACAATGATGTATGGTGTCTCCTGGAGTGACTTCTCAACTCACAAAGTGAAAAAAAAAAAATCATGCAACTTTGTTGTACCTTGTTAGCAAAGAATGAGTTAGCACTGAACACTGCAATAAATAAATGCAAATTAAAAAAAGCAATGTCTGTAAAGTTGTCATCTTCAGTGATGACAATTTCCCAAGTAACCTGTTATGGTTTGCATCTCACAAAAATACATTGTTCAGTGATGAAGTGTCTGACCTTTTCTTTGATCACCTACATAACAGGACATTTTGAGGAGGCAGAAAAAGAAAAGAGGAAGAAAATATCCCGCTTTATGTTGTCAAACCCACGCACTCACATGTAGAACATGCAAATTCAGCACTGAAAGGCCTTTCAAACCACGACTCCAACTGGACACAGTCCCACTTTGAGTGCTAACAGCATGACATTAAACACACTTATCCCCGAGTACAAAGTGTTTTTCTGGCTGCAGGGCAGTTTAGCACGCATCACTTTTAGATATGGACAATATTTTATGTGTTGATGATGCTCATATTGCACATCTATCTACCTCAACAGGCTTGTTTTTTGTAATGTGGCTTTAGTTTTTTGTCACACTGAGATTAAAAAAAAAAACTGCCTCGGGAAGAAAAAAGAAGCAGTTTTGCTGCATCCAATTTGTAATCAACAAAAAAGTTTGAGATGAAAACATGCTGACTTGCAAAATAAGGCACAAAAAGTAAGTAAGGGACTTACAGTCAATGTTTTGATTGGGGATGAATTATTCTTTCTGGCCAAAGCACACAGTGCTATCCCCTTTAGTGCCACACTAGGATGCTATGAGCCATGCCCGCTCAAACCCTCCTCTTTACATCTCTCTAACCCTCCATAACGGAATCCATCCATCCTCTCTTCACCTCCTCCAATCTGCTCAGTCAGCTCTCATCTATCTCTAAATCCATCCCAATCCTCATCTGGCTGTTCGTCCTCCACTTCCCCTTCCTCCCCCCATGCTCTCTCCTCTCTTCCTTTCTTTTCCGAGCATCTCTCCTCCTTCCCCTCCGCCCCTCCCCTCCCTCTCCTCCCCGTCTAAGAGCCATCGGGGAGTTTTTACATAGTGTTGAGCAGAGTTTAGTAGGCCAGAGAAGATGCCGTGCCAGATTCTGCACAGTGTGTTAAGCAGCTATCCCCCTTGAAGGAATATCAGCATTACTCGACACAAAACGCTCTGTGTCTGCCCGCCTCCTTGGGCCGGAGCGTGCAACGCAGCGGAGCTGCAGCCCGCTGCAGACGGCGAGGCTGTGCAGGGGATTGCTTTACTGGGGGTCAACGTGGGAGCAATCCCGCATTGTAATATCTGTGCGGCTGTGCGATGATTGCTATTCTACCGCTGCACGCCTGCGTAAGCCATACAGAGAGAAAGGTGTCAAAAAAAAAAAGTTTTCACACAAAATAAAATTCAAATGTAAACACTTTTTGCACGTTTTTGACTGCACAAACTGTCACAACTACGTGATAAATAACGTGAGCACTGTCCGGCAGCCAGTTAGAATCAGAGACGTAAGAAATAAGATGGCTGGGAGTGAGGAGGCGAGAGAGGCTGCAGTAAAAAGATAGATGAATAGGGGCGCAGACATCTGCCAAAGGAGAAGAAGTGCAGCGTCTGAGCTGTCCGGACCTTGGTGGCGTGATTTATTCATGAGATAAGTCACGGCGGCTGTGGAACAGGTGAGTGTGATGGTGTAGTGTTTCCCCCGTTGCCTGACTGCCTGCCTCAGTGACTCCGGCCTGCTGCGCTCATGCCAGGCTGCTGGAAAGGTTTAATGCATGCAACACTCGGACACAGTGAGGGATCACAGCCAGTATAGATAAACGCAGGCCATCTGGGTTAAAACAAACTCCACGGTGACGCTATCAGCCCTGCTGAACCTTCAAAGGCAACCAAAGTTATTACTTCTTTCCACTTTATGGTGGTTTGACGAAGAAAAAAAGTCAAGGTCCACTCTTTATTCAGATGCTTGTTTTTTTTTTTTTTCCCTGTCTGGATTCAGGAGGGATATAAAAGGAAAGAAATAGTATTTCTCCTAACAGCATGTTTTTTTGCACTAGGCATCTGTCTACCCCTGCATCTATTCATAAAGTTCCTCAGGAGTCTAATTTGGCATCGCGGCGCAGGCCAAATGACCATAAATTTCAGAAAAACATGTGCAATTGTCCCGTATCAGCGATCCCATTGCAAGCCACTTCATGAATAAAAGCCCGAGATTATGGTTCTTGCTTCTCACAATTGCTCCAACATTGGGAGAAGATCCCTCACTGAGATGCTCTTACTCACAGAAAGTTTCTGAAAATACAGAGGAGTGAGGGCAATAATGTGTTTTTTGCCTTTGTGGTTTGAAGAGGCTATTTGGACTTTCTATTTCTTTCCTCTTTCAAACATCTCACCCCTGAGTCTAACACACTTTTGCAAGACTCTAAGTGATGGTTAGTGGTTATCCTCTCATATAATCTCTGCAAATTAATCTAATAATTACCTGTTTTAAAATTACAAATATAAATCTGGCCTGATGAAATTGATCCCACTTCAGGTTCATGTTTAATTTACTGCTCAGGAAGCCCTTAAAGGTTCTCTTCAAGCCAAGAGACACAATTTAGTTTTCAGATTCCTTTCAGCACGCCGTTTTTCCAGCCTGACATTATATTTTCATAAACTCCGGCAAATTGTGAGGAGACATCAAAGATGAGAATCAGTGGTGGTCTGGGCCTATTGTGCTTTCTGAAAGGTTTCTAAACTATTTATTTACCCTCCAATGGAGACTTTTCATGAGATGATAGCGGCGGACTGTTATTGTTGTGGTGTGTGGCCTTCCATTTTCTGTGTGAATGTGCGGGGCCGGGCTCTGAGAGAACAACCCTCGCTCCATTGTGCCGCGCCGCAGATTACCACATGAACAGGAAGCCGCTCGGCTGGCTGGCCCGCCAGCGGCGGACCACCTCTTGAATACCCAAGACAGCGGAGTCATTGTGGGGCTGAATATGAAGGAGTCTGCCTACAACTGTGGATGGACCATTACCAACACAATGGGGCTCCTGCTGGTTTCTCTATTTATTTATTTTTTATTTTGGACACCGAGCAGAAGGAGGTGAAGTCGGCCACACACAGAAAAGCCAGGACAGAGTGGCCCTCTTGTTTTTCATTTGGAGAGAATGGCGCTGGGAGTGCATAATTAATAGGTTACTGGCCGCGTCGTGTCTCACAAGAGGCCCGACTTGTTTTTGCCACATTCCCATCAACCCCCCCCCCCCCAACACTCCCCCCTCAAGGGTCATTGATCGGCTTCAGTCTGAACTGTTAGAAACTGTCCTGTCTTCATAATAGAATCCACGGCACAGGCTCTGCTAATTAAAGCAAATATCAAACACCACAGAAAAATCTTGAGACTGTTTTAAGAGTTCTAAATGGTTTGCGGTTTACGATGTGTCGGGTGTGGGCTACAGATGGATGGCAGCACAAAAAAAGACGGACGATAACGAGGCGCCGTCACGCTTTGGAAAAAAGTAAACATCTCCGACCTGGACTGTGTTCTGGTCACCTGTCTGCACACGTGGACATAGTTTTTCTGTTTTTAATGTAACAGACATACTGCGTAGTTGTGATCACCAGTTGTAAAGGAAAAAAAAAAAATAATAGTGGAAGCAGAGAGACATAAAAACGTCAACATCACAGCCCTGCGGCAGCTCCGTCTGACACAGAATGGTCTAAATTTTTAGACTTCACTTCTAAGAGAGTCTATTTTTTGCCTTTCACTGCTAATTTTAGAGGAAAAGAATTAGAGAAAAACTTTTATGACTGACAAAAACTTGCCGGCAGAAAATGTCGTCTTGTTGACCTTCTGTCCTTTTCCAGTCGGGTATCATTAAGATTTTAATGATCCTTTTCTTTTCCTATAACAGTGATACTCAACCCCAGGCTCTCGGTCTGCATCCAGCCCTCGGAGTAAACCTGACTGGCTCCCAGTCAGTCAATTGAGCAAAGCAGGGCGAAGGTTATTTTGGGATCGATGCACTCAGAAGTAGAATAACTGTTTCAAATCAAGCAGCCATTGCTATGAAAATAAAGTGAGCGGGCGGGAGGATGAAGACTGAGATCACCTCACAACAACAAAGTCCCTGGTTCAAGTCCGTTTGGCGTTTGCATGTTCTAACTGCGGCCGTAGAATGTTTGCTACTCTGGCCTCACGGCACGTGCCGGGGCTTTTCCATTCTGTTTTCTCCCTCTCCTTCTCCCCGTTGGCTCCCTGGGATTTTCCTCTCTCTGCAGCACGGGTTTTCTCCAAATTTCTCCAGGCTGACTCTTATGATCCAAATCTTTATGCATGATAGGTTTTATTTGTGAATCCATATTGCCAATAGTTGGGAGAAAGTCACATAATTTCCACCAGCACTGAGAAAATGATGTATTTCCACCATGAAAAAGCTGGCGTCTAAAAGAAATATCTAATGCCTTCCCTTCTACGGACTATTGCTATTCTAGCAATCTTGAGATTATTTCATGCTGCTCTGTGCAGCACGGGTCTCGTAAACTTACACACTACATCAGGTTTGACTGCGAGACGCCAACCGCCACTGAACCCGAAGTGACCTCGGTTATGACACATGTCAAAACACAACGGGATCAGCTTCATCCAGTTTGTCATCCCGGCTCCTCCATAGTGCAAAACGAAATAAATACATGAACCATTTCAGTGCATCCAAGAAACAAATAATAAGAACCGATTGTGTGCAATTTCTGGATTTTAGGCTGTACTTGATATTACATGTCACTGTATATACGTGTTTTCCAGACACGGGGAGACACTGATCAATGAGATAAACGCTGCTCTTGAACCAGTATTAAACCATTTTGGCCAACAGCGCTGCTACAGAAGAAAGCACGGCTAAAGGGCACTTCAGCTATTTCGGTCACAAACAGGACTGTGATTAATACATATTAATAAAACGGAGATTGAACCAGCCATTTTGGAGTACAAGCAAGCAGGCAGGGAAGCAGTCGGGATCTCTATTTAAAGACATCACAGGGACCGGCGTTTTCTTCTCGCATCGTTCCCTTCGGCAAAACAATAAATAATAAAATCACAAAACACTTAAAAGACCCGCTGTGCCGTAATATCCACATATATCCTTCTCTGCTCAGTGCCGCTCCTCCCTTCTTTAAACGATTTCAAATCTGCTAGCAGGAAAAAAAAAAGGAAAGCAATCCACATAAAGAAATCAGTCCTGGCTCGCTCTTCTCCCTCTGACAGACTTACTTGACAACTCTGCTACATTAAACAGCCCACTGGTGAAAAGAGAACGGGAAAAAAAAAAAAAAAGAATGCATCCAATTATTCATGCATAATGATAGCTGTGTTATCCGGCAAGGCAGGGGCTCCCACACAAAAGCAGTTCTCCATCTAATACATGTTAAGTACTGACAATCGCCAGGAGTCACATTTGACGGGCACCTAATTCCGCAGCGTTCCTGCGATTCCTCACGAGTTACGGCCCATTGGCTCCATCTAAAGACGTTTGGTATTTATGAAGAAGCGACGGACCCCGTAACACGAACTGGGTCTTCCCCCTGAAGAAGCAGGCGCACCGGCGTGCCTCGGCTAACCGTTTCAGTCATCGAAGCACCAAATAGAGTGTTAACATGCTACCACCACCCCCACCCCCACCGGGCCCCTCCACACCCGGTATATCGCTGCGAAGACCTTCTACGTCGACTTGGGCTCAAGGTTCACGACATCTCATTGCCTTAGCTACTACCAGGCAATAAATTCTACAGCGGGAATGAATTGGTTGACCTCAAGGGTAGCCGGTGTTGCAAGTTGCAATCTAATAACATACATTATACTATCTGTCTCTCTCCCCCCCCCACCAGCCACTACCTCTTCATACATGCCGATTGCGGAATAAACGCTGCTTTATGTCCAAATTGCTAAATGAAAGTAATTAAACCTCCATGTTTGGGAGCTAATTTGTAGTTTAATTAAAACAGCGTGGCTGAAGTGCGCAGACGCTTTAATAAAAGCAGCTGTGATGCTCAGGTGGGATTGGCCCTCGCTCCTGCCCTCCGCTGCTGCTCTCCGTTGATGGGGTGGCTCTTAATAATTCATGGGCTGGAAGAATCGGCATGCTCTAATTGGTGGGCAGGCTTAATACTCTCAACACTGCTGGGACCAAAAAACAAAAGAGGATAGCATTTTTTTTTTTCTTCTCAAGCAAATCGAGGGAAAAAAAAAAAAAAATGACATGCCTTTCTTTGGTTTCAAGTTAAAAGGCCGTTCCTGAAATTCAAGGAGCACCTTGAAACAGACCGACTCATCCAAGTGAGCGCGAGCAGGACGGGGGCTACAGTCCCGCTGCCTTTTAAATGCCGCGAGAGTGAAGGATAGCTGAATATTTTCACCCTTCAAACCAGATTTGCTCTCCCTTCTGGTCTTTCTCGGAGCAGGAAGTGGGGCTGCAGGCTGTGGAGGTAAAAAGGGCACCTTAAGAGTGTATTCACTGTGACGACGATGCCACTGCATAATGCATTGACGTCTGTTCGGCAGTCAGCACTCACTGGCTCCGGCTTTAGGGAATACATTTTGCATTGTATGCATTATGGAAATGTATTATACATTTATTTATTAGTACAAGATGGAGCTGTTTGCATCAGATCCTACAGAAACAGACAAAAAGAGAAAGCGGCGCATTGTATGACACTAATGAGGGAAGGTCAGAGCGGAGCTTCAGGACTCCTGCTGGGACTTGAACGTACACTTCAGAATATCTGAGGTACTTTGTTGATCTCAATACAAGACAGGAATTTCCAAATTGGAATCGGGGTGAGCACTCGCGCCTCACAGTGAGAACCTCGCTGAGGTCTGAGGTCGGCTCCGGTGGCCCTTCTGAGTGCAGTTTGACAGGTTTTCCTCCAAAGTCCAAAAAACATGGAATAAATCTCTGAAATCAAGTTTACCCTGTAACCCGAAGTTGGTAAACGCGTCTCAAATCTAAGGAAACAACGATGAGAAGGCGTATTGTGCTACAGGTGGACTGACTGGACGTGGCAAGAAAACCAACACATCCCAGCCTGCTGCTGTTGTGAGTCACATGTCTGGACTGTCATTATGCAAACGAGAGAAAAAGAAGATACAGACACTGGAAGATGGATTATAAAATAATCCAAACTTGCTGCCATTTTACACCCAGACTCTGGAAAGACTGGACCCGGCAGACGAAGTGCTGCCACCCAACGCCCCACAGTGGCACTGCTAAAATCAAATATACCGTATCTTTAACTGCAAATAGCAGAAGAAAAGGACACACTGAGAAAACCTACGGCTATTGACCATGTGCCACACAAACATGACTTTATCAAGTTGTTTTAGATCATAGGAGCCAGTAAGCAAAACTTGCCTGTAATCATTTTTTTTCTTTCAGAAAACTGTTTATATTAAAACATTCCTCCTATTCTACAACTTATCAATGGAGATGAGTATTACAAAACTAAACCACATACATTAATATAAACACAACAAAAGATTTCTATACATTTCATATCACCTCATGGTCTTCAGCACATTTCCTCTGAGCTACAAAAAAAAGCGCTTTTGTTCATCAGAAAACATTCCCTGCTCATTCAGCATCCATTTTTTTTTTCTAATCTCTCCTCTGTTTGACTCTAATTATTTTGAATTCTCAAGTTGCCAGTCATTGTGGAATAAGCAACGGAGTTAACTATCTGCTCTCAGTAAAATTAGACTGAAGACTCTCAGCAGGTTGCTGATGTCTGATTGTAATCTTCAGAGCCTCTCTTCTTTCCTGAGATTCAAACATGATTTCAACATCTTGCTTTTAATTGCGTTGTATTAGAGCTAAACATGCTCACTCATTTCTGCCTCGCATTATCAACCACCATGTCTGCCATCGACTCTTTTACTCTCACCATTGCATACGTTATAGTAATTCTTCTATAATTGTGGGATTAAATATAGCTGATCTATTTCATTTCTTCCTTCATCGAAAGCCTTCTTTAAGGCGTGAGATCACCTGCATGGTCAGTACTTGTTTTCCGCCTGAAGCAAACTGGTGTTGTTGACACTAATGCACCTGAGTGAGAAGGCAATATGTGTGAGCGAAGGAGCGAAAAAACACAGCAGAGACCTTCAGTCGATTCTTTTCACCTTGGAAGGCTGCTGATGGTCCAATCTCAAGCCCCTTTGTGAACCGTCCCTCTTCCCATCCCTCATCCCTCCTTCTTCCTACCTCCGTATCGCTAACTACGTTTATTTTCGTAGAATTGCAGGAGACTGCGCCGCATCTGAAATGGCATTAATGCATCTCGGTGAGACGCTGCGCGACCATGTCATGATTCTGCATTTCAGGCAATCACCACCAATGAGAACGGCAAAAGGCCCAAATAGCTAGGAAAAGAAAAGGTGTGGAAAAGCGCTCATTTAGATGACTCTCTGCACAGCGAGGCCATCAGACCCCATGTGATTTCAGCTTCCCTCAAAACGCCTTAATGTCACTCTTCTGTAATCATCGACGTCCTCCTCCTTGGCTTATAATTGGAAGAGGCTACAAGATGAGGCAGACATTTTCAGATGATAACATCTCCCCTCTTGAATGGTGCTGAAACCAAAATGATAATTTAAGTATATTGTAGCTCCGTCAGCGTAATTGTCATTCAGTTATTCAGTGTGGCACATATCCCAATTGATTAGCAGCGGCTTTATGTGTGAGGGTTCAGCAACTGATCATATGAACACCACCTGCATGTATGTATTCTTTTTCTTTTTTTAATGAGGGAGAAAAAAAGATCTGTGGACAGATTTTAAATCTTCCCTCTTGATCCAGTCAAAGAGGAAAGAGCAGGAAAGGTCTAATGAGATTAAACAAATGTGCTGGCACCACCTGTAAGCTCCTCCAAACCTTGCTAACCTGGGTCATCACAGGTGAAAACAAACCCGCTTTTATTAGAAGAATGACAGACAGTTTGAGGGAAGCAGGGGAGGGGGGGGCAAAGTTATCAAACCGGACTGCTAAAACATGCACCATATCCCTGTGAGGAGATTGGATTCCAACCGGAGGCTCAGGGCAGCAGCACCGGGGTCACTCCACAATCTGCACGGGTCAGAGCCGAGGCAGCGCTACAAGCCGGTTTGACGTTCTCCATTAACTCCCCTCCTCTAACACACAACATAAACCTGAGCTGCTAAGGAGCACGGGGGGAAAAATGAGAAAAAGTAAAAGAAAAAGGAAGAGGGAACTGGGGAACTGCACACAATCACACAGAACCCCTTTGTAAAATCACACTTGATACATTTTGTGCAACTAAATCTTAAAAGAGGGTTTCTTGATTATTATTTTTTTTCAAACTAAAACCCACAATGTCCGAATTACATAGAGTTATTCACGGAGGAGCCAAAAACATTTCTATTACATGCTGAAGATGACGGTAGCCTCCGCAGATCACAGCTGCTGCTCTGCAGGTCCAACTTCCCACAAATAGTCCTAGTAACTAACTCCCCAGACTGCACACTGTTTGGAAACATGATCGCCAAAGCGCTTGTTTGGCAGCGCATGTGCCCGGCTAGCATATACAAAGCATATAGAATCAGCGAGCCGCCACAAGCCACAGCTTTATTTAAAACTGCACCCAACCTCAAATGACTTGGGGAAGGAAGGTTATTCGGGGTAGCGGAGCACTCAAAAGATCTAACACGGCATTAAAGGCCTCAGAAAGCTTACAAGAAGGAGAAAAAAAAGCAGCATGGCAGACATATGCAAGTGGGTTTGGTATTGATCTGCTCTGCTTTGTGAAGGCTGAGGAAGGAGGCGAGTAAATGTTAAACACTGGTGACACTGTAAATGTTGCATGGCAGTGTTACTGACAGCTGCAATGTCATTACAGAGTTTAGCTCCGCGCTTCTGAGTGACAGTGCTTGTACTTCTGGCTTTGGAACAGGTGTAGCTGTCCACATCTCTCCACTTCATTTCATCGATTTCCACCGTGAGTGTTCCTGTTAAGACTTACACTGAATATCGGCTTATCATATATACCTTCAGTTTCTGCGGCCATGCAATAATTACTCAGATTACTTCTGCCCCAAAACCAGACTGGACCTGTGTGTTCGGCGTGCACGCTGCATGGTGAGATGCGTGGCGCCTGCTACAGCGATCACCTCTGTCGGAGGCATCGTGGGGACTGTTGATAACCGCCAACAAAAACAACAAACCCTGCCAGGGCAATTATGCGTGTCCATTTTAACATAATATGAGGAGAACATGAGATGCGTGGGAGAGCGGGGTGACTGCTGTGTCGTGGGGGTGGGAGCTTTGTGCGCGCATGTGCGTCCAAGAGAGAGAGAGAGAGAGAGAGAGAGAACGTGTGTCTACATCTACAGTGTATCGACAGTATGTGTGTGTGTGCATGTCAGGCTGAACGTGGGTGTTCATGTTGCGTGCGTGGGTGCGTGTGTGACAACAGAACAGGAGCTGGGATCTAAAGAACACATGTTTGGGGTTCTTCTGAGACTCCGGTTGACAGCATTGTTTGGGTTTGGGTGGTTATTTCAAAGGGCTGCTTGGGATAAAAGACGAGTCTCCAGAGCCTGCTACACATTTTCCATTTTAAGATTCCAGCCCTTCATAGCCATCAACCGTGAGAGATTGCAGAGTGTATTGTTTTTTACAGCAGACAAGTGACTAACTATATTGCAGATACTCTGCACCAATCGCAAACTGTCAGGGGAAGGTAATCCATAATGGGGTGGTAGGGTACAAAATAAGTTTCAGGTCCTCTCTTGATTTGTTTGTGATTTATTACACCTATACCCTGTTTCACTGGAATGCCTCCACCTACCCTCTCTATCGATGGTGAACTGTGGAAAAAAAAGAGTTTTGTATGAATAAATTCTGAACTTATGGAAATCATTGCTTTTGGCTAATGTGCCTGGAAAACACAGATCACCTCGTAAAACCACCTGAGCTTTAAAATAAAGGCGAAAATGTTTGCACTGCACACCTGAAGGACAGTTTATTTTGCATAACTACAAACAGCCTGCAGATTAAAAAAAGGTTAATCTGAATCCTGATGGATGTCAATAAAGCTGTTTTTACATATTGCTCCTAAAAAAAAAAAAAAAAAAAAAAAAAAAAAACCTGTCGATCATAATGCATCAATAACTCTTGCTCCACTCACCAGAGCTAACAGCAGACTGTAGACTTTCCTGCTTCTCACTCATCAATTCTACAGTGTGACACATAAGTCCAGACACACTCCCTTGCTTCACTTCATTTTTAGAAGTATACATTTTATCATCCTTCATACTTGCAACAATAGCTGGTGCCTAGTCTTCCAGCGACCATATTAGGCGCTCCGTCTCCAACTTCCCCATGTTAGGAAAATAGCTGCCTTTATGTTCATGGCTCCATCTGAGTGGAACAACCATCAACATGAGCTACTCCTCATCATGCGCTCTGCTTAAGCGGCTCCCGTCTTCCCACTTTCCGACTGTTCTTGGTGATCTGACCTAAGAAGTAAGTAAGATTACTCCCAGTCCATGTATTTGATTTATTTTGGGGTATTTCTGGCCACAGCCTGGTGATAAATGTGTTGCTTCTACATATATTTATCATATTGGTTACTGCGATTGTAATCTCTGTATTCATTTCAATGATTGTTTTATGTTGGGAACCGCTTGGTGAGTTTAACATGAACCCCCCCCCCCCCCCCCTCCCCCTCCCCCCCCTCCCCTCCTTGTAAATAAACTTTTAGAAATATTCAACACAGAAATCAAGTCACATTGCTGAACCGCTGCTGCAAGGTCACTGACCACTGTGCCACACAAACACATGAATACAATTACCGATGCTCAAAGCTACAGAAACAAAAACCAAATTGTAATGCAGCACTTTCTTCTTTAAAGTTCACAGTGACTCTTGTAAAAAAGCTTTATGATCCGTGAGGGCACATAAATGCACACGTGGTGGGATCAGAGAATTATGGACTCCGGTAAAGAAAACCTCCTAAGTGCTGCAGATGTCCTCCCTGAGATAGCAGGTTTTAATGTGGCTGGCAGGCTGGAGCAGTCAGTCAGGGTGACCTCATGCGTTTGGCACAGGGAATGCCTATCAGGTTTCCCTGTGTGCAGATTCCAGCCTGTTCGCTCCACACCAGACCCAGGACCCAATCCCCCGAGGCATGCGTGCATGTGTGTGTGTGTGTGTGTGTGTGTGTGTGTGTGTGTGTGTGTGTGTGTGTGTGTTTGTGCTAGAGGAGGAGATAATTGTGTGTATGTGTGTGTGCAATTTGTGAGTTTGACTGAATGAGATGGAGAGGTAGAGAGATAAATTATATGAGATAAATTATTCAGATCAACCATGGTTGAGAGAGAAAGAGACACTCTGGGAGGGTGAGGTCCCCCGCCAATGAACCCGCTGAACTGCACATGGGCTCCCACCCTTCCTCACGTACGGCTCTCCCACCTCCCTATTCAACGCCACACGTCCTGTTCGCTCATGTTTTCTCCCAGGCCTGTTATGTGTGCTCATAATATCGGTCAGTGTTGGAGTTTCTGAGTCTCTCTTCTGCAGAAACTTGATACTCATTCAATTCTTGATTGATTTTATTTGTTTTACAAAAAAAGATACCTCAAACTCGACTGTGCGACTAGATTGCAGTTTGTAAAATGGGATGTAGGTGTGGATTTAAAGACATGGTGACACTGATCAGACCTGGAGACATTAACGTCACACCTCTGTCTACACGGTGGATATAAAAGCCGAACAGCAGCACTGAGTGTGCATCCTCCGGGTGTATGTACCTTTACCGACCCCCCCAGGGACCTTCAACCAGCGTCCAGAGACCTCTAGAAATTGGAGTAATGAGGGAAAAAAATTAATAAAAAATAGAATCAAAGATCTAACACATGCCAAAAATGTATTTATCATGCATGTGAAAATGCCCCTCATAAGATAAACCTGACATTTTCCAACTGAGAATATTCTGTGCCTCCAAATAAATGCGCTCAATATGGAAACGTAGAACTGCCACAGTAAAGAAATGTATTTCAGAGTTATTATAATGACACAGTTTTCTCGTGATAATTTACAGAATTGGACGTCTGGCATCAGAAGTTCTTCAACCAAGCATCATCAACACACTAACGACGCGCCTTTCCCATCGGCGTGACCAAAACCATTTCACTTGTCTGATGTTGATCCTAGTACAACTTATTTAACATTTAAAAAAAAAAGCTTTTCTCATGGAGTATCTGTCTTTGCTATTGAAGCGGTTTTGTGTTTTGCAGACGGTTCCTGCACAATAGCTGCACAGTCGGCTGCACATTGAGACCAATGTTTGTTTTTTTTTGGTGCTTAAAATGCAGCTACTTTTGATAAAAATGAGCTAGTAGCATACTTTCCACTTCACACCGACAGGAAGAGGTGTTGGTGACATTTCTTCAAGAAGTTATTGATGCCAGAAATCTGAACCTGTGAATTGTAATGAGAAAACCAAGTTGTTTTAATGACATAAGTTTCTATGAGAAAATAATGAGAAAAATGTGTCCAATTAATGCAAAAACTCACAATGATGAAAAAACTTTCTTAATAGAGAGCTACAGCTGAGATGAAATGTTTCTTCACTGTGGCAGTTCTACGTTTTCCTTCCTCAAAGCTCCAAAAGAAAAATCTCAAAAAGTTCAACTTCAACGGAGAACATTTACACAAAGTAATGATTTACCGTTACATGAAGAGGACCAGAAGTCCACCTTTCCAGATAATTGTTAACCATGCAGACCTCAGTCAGTTAAAGCACATTTGCTCTGTGTAGTTAACTTTTTAAATATGTCTTAGAAAAGGAGGTCCAAACCAAGACTGTGACTGGCACATCATGGGGGGACGATTGTTTTCCTGATGGTCTGCTGGAGCTAATCTCTGCTCAGATCCTGATTCCACTGGACGGAACAAAGCTGAGAAATGTGTGCAACTCAACATTTCACGCTTTGTTTTGTTTTGAAACTTAAGTTTCTCCAACACAGGCTAACTTTTAGGAGGGATTGCTAACTTCTGTGAACACTGACGGGAACCGTGAATGTGGCTCTTTTAACTTGACATTTAACTCTATCTCAACCTTCTCTGAGGTTTTCTTCTTCTTCTGTTTTGCGGGTCCATCTCCAACATGGTTTGCCAAATGTTCAGCACAAACCAACGCAGCCTGGCTTCTCCGGACGTATCCTCAAACTGTTCCACCTCAGATGTCCCTCTGTTCATTTTCACTCCTGTTGATTCTGCTCATTCCACTGAAACTCTCACCTTCTATATATCTCTGCCACCTCCAGCTCACTGCCACTGTTCCATCATAAATTATTCTGAAAACATCTGATTGAACTCTGTTCTCCTTTTTCCATCTATTCAGGTTGAAGTGAATGTACTGTGTGAGAGTAACTACTGAGGTTACCTGAAAAAGCACATTTAAAATAAAAAAAAAAAAAGTAAATAAATAGTATGTCAATGATCTGTTGAACGTCATTTTGTCTTTTATCTCTCTCTTCCTCTCATGCACTGAAAAAACAGAAAGTTTAATTACATGGGAAAGTATTTGCTATTAAATCCAAAACATGTCTTCGAGCTTTCGGTTCCCTTAGTGCAACCTTGTGTGACCTGCTGGAGTCAACAATTGGGGAGGTAAGCACACACCACTGGCAACTATCACTATGGTAACAATACGGCGCACACTGCTAGCAATCCTCTTAATAAAGCCTCAACAGGCTAAGAGGCTTCCCATTTCACAAATCACTGTGGGAACGACCGTGCAGTCACATCAGCAGAGAAATGCACTATTCCCGACACACACACACACACACACACACACACACACACACACACACACACACACACACACACACACACACACACACACACACACACACACACACACACACACACACACACACAGGTTAAACAGATGCGACATGCTAGTTAATGCTGCCCTGAGAGCCAAGCGTCCTCCATAACCCATGAGCCGCCCACCGTCGCCCTCGTTGGCTGTCGAGCTCGCTATCTATAACGAAACAGATCAGCAGATCATCCTGAGCTCGACAGGAAGTCCACACAACTGGGACACGCTGTTTTCTAAACATTTCCGAGAGGGGCTAGCAAGCAACAGTGGTCTTAACGATTACACCAGGCCCGTGGTGGAGGAGCGTCGGCTCGCCATCGCCAGAATGTTTATCCAATGTTCGTAGGAAGGCAGGGTAATGTCAGCTTAGTGATTAATTGCAAGCCCAAAGTGCTGAGGACACAGAATCTCCCCTGAATGGCGCCGACTGCAGCTCCTACAAGGGTTTATTGCTTTATCGGCTGAATCCTAATGTGACCCTTTTCCCTCCCCTCCCTCTGACGGTTCCAGCGGTGCGGGCGTATCCGAAAGCACTCGGCAAGGTGCCACTGTGGTTAATTGCCCGGTCTACTTTAAGTTGTGACTGCGAAAGGAAGTTTCGATTGTGTTTTTGCATTGATGGCTTGAAAAAACAAGCTCCCAGGGAAACAATTCATGTGCAGCATGTCTGCACAGGTCTTGGCGCAGATCTCTGTGGGTTGGTACGAAGTTCCCCATACCGTAGAATTCCCCCCAATATGTTGGGGAGGAACACAACATATGGCGGTTACACAAGCATGCAGCTGTTGTTTTTTTGGGCCTAGAGATAAATAATGGATACAAGTCTTCCACAGGGTGCTCAAGGCAGCTAACGAGAGAAACAAAGCATTCAGGGAATTAGGAACTAACTGTTTTTCAAAGCCACTGTTTTCCAACATTTTCATAAAAGCCCAAGGACAAAAAAAAGTAATAGAAAGATAAAAACATTAGCATTCATCAATGGTAAAAGTACACAAACATTTGCATTTTTTTTTTTCAAAACTTGTATGAGTAATATTTTTGCATTATTAAATAAAGACGCTAAACAGGAGTAGTTTGGGAGATGCAAGCCAAAGCATGGATTCATGAAAGAAATTCTGCTCTCACACGCGCTCTGTCCCACTCTTCCCTTCGGAAATGTAGGTGACCTTAATAATTTAGGGGGAAAAGGAGACAGCGGCTGCCTGGGTGCAGACTGTTCAGGGAGAAACCGGCGCTCTGCATCAAACCCTCCAACAGGTCATTTTCAGCCATTCACATACTTCAAACTGAACCTTCACCCTTTCCATTTGTGCACATGGCTGTGTGTGTGCGTGTGTGCGTGTGTGTGTGTGTGTGTGAGGCAAAATGATTAACTGGTAAAAACAGAGAGGACCGGCATCTTGCACGAAGACCACATATCATAATGACACTTTTTAATTCTGTTCCCAATGGCTGTTTATCTGCTACTAATTACTGGTGAAGAATAATAATCCCTCCTCCAATTGGACTCTCTCACGCCAAGGGGCTCGCTGCTTTCCTCCTTTTTTTCATTTATCCTGGTTTGTGGGTCCGCCGGCTCGGCTTGCTCCCTGCATCAGTGTCCTTGCAATCTAATTCATGCCGCCTACCTGTCCCACTCGGTGTTTTTCCATGCGCTGACTAATGTTGTGGCCTCAGAAGCGGCTGCAGCAGTGGAAAGGTCTGCCAAAGAAACCATTCAGGCAAAATCTAAGAGGGTGGCTTGAGTCATTTAACTCAAATAAAGCTGGGAGAAAGGCCTGTTTGCTCTTGGTAATCCCCCACTTGCTCGACAAGGCTTCGCAAGGTTCATCTGCTGCGCTAAATTGGTGCACGTAGTCTTATTTGTATAGGAGCTCATTGTGGCTGGGTGAGAGGGAGAATCTGACAGGACTGGCAGCCATTCAAGCCCTCATGCCTATTTGCTTATCCTCATTCATGGCAGAATTGGCTTTTTCCGGAGCCATTTTTCAAGATATGCGTGACACGGTATTTTCATTGAGCCTGCCACTACTAATGCAGCTGTGCAGAGTAAATGTTGCAGGCAGCCGGTGTGTGCGTGTGCGTTTGTTTAGAGAAGGGGCGACCAGGGCCTCCTACTGTAATCACAGTGGTAAGGCTACACTACCATTTGCATGTCTGCAAGCTGGTGTCTCCTCCGGTTTCCACATCTGAATATCTGGGTGAAGACACTGGGTCACCGGTTTGTGCAGCCACAATAGAAATGAATTGCAAATTCCTGGAAGTGGGATATACACAAAGAGGTTTTTTTTTTCCCCCTTTGTCAAACTGTTAAGTTATCCGATAAATAAACGTCCGTAGTGAAAACGAGCCCACAGATATTTCCACCGTGTTTTTTTTTTCTTCTTTGCAGGTTATTTTCCTCTTGACAGAAATTAAAAAAGAAAAAAAACTGTCTTCCTTGAAAACACAAGTGCTTTCATATTGTACTGTTCTGGTCATCCCATTTAAGCACTTTTGGTTTTTTTATGTGGTTATAGGAGGCAGAACACAGACAAGTGCTTCCATGCAGAAACGAGCTAAACTCATGACTTGACTTGTTTCTCTGAACGGTGCCTGGAGGAGCCGCTTGGGTCAACAGACGTTACACTCTGGCTAAAGATTGGTGGCGTTTCCTACACACAGTTTGATGTGCTGCAAACATCTCATTTCAGCCTGAACCTTTATTAGGATGACATATAAAGAAAAGTAACCAAGCTGGTTGAATATAACAACTTTTTTGTGACACCACAAAGTACAGATTACACTGAATTTCTCAGCTCAGCAAAGCTACTGAAGTTATGTGGAAACAACCCAGTTTCCACATTAACTTGTGAATAGAAAAGTAACCAAGACACAAATAGATCTGGTTAAAAGTGAACATTCACAGCGGAGGACCTGGCCTCCCTCAGACGACCTCCTTCAGCAAGGTGAAAAGGCAGATCTGCTGCATCAATGAGCAGAGATCCTCTGGTGTGCTGCTTCTCAAAGTGTACGCAGCAGTCACTCGTTAAAAATGCAGGAGCAATTACCCTGGCTGGGTCTGAGTCAGAGACCGCTACCATGCCAAGATACCACCTCCACCTCCTCACCTCCTCCTATTCTTCCACTGCGGCCGCCGCTACGCCCGCAACCCGAGTAATCCTCATGTGAACCGGCGTGCCAAAGGTGGGGCAGCAGACACAGAAAGCTTCAGTTACACCGGCGCAACAAAAGCCGTCCTCTGCCTTCACGGCCCGTCTGTCTCTCACGAGGTGCGCTTACCTCCCCCTCCCTCCCCCCTTCTCCAGCACGTGGCTCTCATCCGTCAGCAGCTTCACTCTGCCGTCCTAACCCAGCTCCTCTTCCTCTTGACTCTTTGCTATCCACTCATCACTCCGAGAATAAAAATAAATAAATAAATAAAAAAGCACAATCTTCTCTTATGCAGCCGAACAAAAAAGCTGGCAGTTCATCATTTTTACCTTCCTTTTTTAAGCGTTTTTGCAGTTCCACCAAACTAATGAAAATGTGAACCGCAATAAAACAAGGCATGAAATAGACAAAACATTAATATATCCCAGTGTTCATACTGTGCATTTATCATCAGTGCAGTTCTGTGTAAAACAACTTTTCTTAGGGCACTATAGAAGAAAGATGCAGTCAAAAACATTGAACCTATTAATGGTTCCAGTCTGTTTGAGATGTAATACACAGTATGAACCTAATAAAAACAAACGCAAACACAAGTTCCAATAAAGTTGATGATCCGTAACTGAGCGTATTCACTTGGCTCTATTTCACATGGAGATTATCAAGCAAACATGATGCAACCACTTACATAAACCCATATTTTATTCTCTAAATATTAAGTCATTTTAAATTTACGAGTCTCTTAATTCTTGTATTTCTGAGGGATTTTATATCTTAAAAATGCTCTTGTTATGCACAGGCCTGTTGTTGATAATTCTGATGAGCTGAAAAAAGCTTTTTTTTTTTTTTTTTTTGGCTTTCTTGCCTCTCTTTCCACCCATCTCATTTTGTTTTTAATATTCCACTATAATGAAATCAACAGTCAACATACTTGCGGAAGCACAATTTTAATTACTCTTTGTGAAAACATTTAGGAGTATTTAACCCGCCGCTACTTATTATAGCCTTATCTTCTCCTGCTATATGTTAATATAAAGAGTAATGCAAACGAGGGGCGGAGAAAGGAGCCGTCTCCTCAGCCATTCATGTCATCCTGCACAGATGGCAGGACACCAGGCCCGGCAGACAGCAGGGGCGCCCGGAAATAGAGTAACAGGCATGCAAAGGCAATGGAGGGTGGGGAAGAGTAATTATAAAGAGGGATGACATGAAAGAGAATGGAGAGATGGAGGGAGTCTCGGCTCAAAAATAAAAAATAAAAAAATGGAGCGAGAAAAAGTGACTTGAATAAAAGACAAAAGTGAGTATACATAAGCAACCACAGATGGGGGAAAAAGAAAAAAAAAAGGACAAAACATAGAGACTGTACCCCTCCATCCTCAGAGGCAAAAAGGGGAGAAAGAAAATAGAGCGTGAAAACACCAGGCAAGGCCCATGCCAGAGAGGCAGGAGAGTGAAACAGTGGGCCAGACGAGACAGCTCGGGGCAGATACTGTGTTTCAAAAAGAAATGCGAGTAAAACCGAGAAGAAAGAGAAAAAGCAGGTGTGTTTGTTGAGTCCTGCTGCACTGGTGGGTTTGAGGGGCACATCATGTGTCTCCTTTCATCTGGCTCTAAATCTGAAGCAACATCTTTCCTGTCTCTGTCTGTCTCGCTTTGTATTGTCTCTGCATGCCTCCTCCTCTCCGTAGGAAGACTTTGAACAGAGACAGCTCGCTCCATCAAACAAAAGTGTTGCATTTCACTTTCTCGTACTACAGAGCTCCATTTTATGAGACAATAGTCAATAAATCCACACTTTTCTAAATACGTACCAATACGAGCGATAGGTTCTCAACTTATTTGATGCACTGGTGTATATGTGTGTGTACGTGTGTGTGTGTAGGAGTTCAGTGTCTTAGTTGTGCTTTTTCTGGTTGAAGGAAAGTCGACCCCCCTCCTCACTGCACCACCTTCATCCCCATCTGCCCCTTTTCAGCGCACAGGTAGGAGTTCTTCCCTCTTGCAGCACATGGATGAAAATCACCAGTTATCTCCAGATGGCCGGGAAAGGAGAGTTCAGAGATGCTAATCCCTGGGGCAAGAAGTCCAACACCGAGCACATCATTTTATATTCCAGGAACTTATCTGGGATATTTTTTGTTCTTTTTTTTTCACACAGAAACATCAAGTTAGTGAGCGAGTACTTTACTCTGTGACTTGCTCAAGGACACTTCGATACGACACAGGAACTAACAGAGGCCTAATCTTCAGAGGAAATATGTATCCAGGTGTCGAGACCTTCACTGGAAGCACTAGACCGTTTAAGCTCCTATTCTCACTGGTCTGTGACAAATTGCGACAAATAGCCAACATAATTCACAGAAGATATTTAAGTCGGAATTTGTCATTTCTTGCGAGTTGCAAGACCTTGCTAAATAGTCTGTTTCCACTTCTCTCTTCAACCAGCTTCTGTAGACCTGAACAATTTGGTTTCAGCGAATCAAAAAGTGTGACGACTGAGGGATGAGGCTTCATCCAGCAGCTTCAGCACATCTTTTATAATCTCCGTTCTGCTTGTGGTCTGATGACAAGATGATTGCCAGACTTTGAAGGGACCCCACATTTATACGATCAAGAAGCCTCAATTGTTTCCACACCTGCTGCAAGACAACAGGTGAAGAGACACCCACTTGCAAGACAGCTGTGAGAACAAAACCATTATCTGATCATATTTTGAATGAATAATGTGGCACTGTCAAGTGAAAGCTGTGACTCCAAATCATATTTTTTGTCCTGAATTTCACCTGCACTTGTAGTATTGATATTATGTGCATTTTGCACATTTTCTAATGCTACTTACCACAAAGACAGGATACACTCTTCATAGAGTTTTAACATATTAGTCCAGCTGCATGTAGCGCAACACCGCCTGCACTGGTCAATAATGTTAAATCAGCATATATGGCATTTCATCTTTTTACTGCAAAGCTAATCTTTATGAAGACTCCCCTCTTCTCTGTATGAATTTCCACTCTTCTTCCAACAAAATGGATATCAATCTTGCAGGAGTGCTCTGGTAAAGCAGCATTAACGAGATATGGATGGCAGCGAGCGAAGGGCCGGGTCTCTGCACCGCGCTCGGTGGTGCGCTGTACGATAGGCCGCTAAAAGCAGTAACTCAACCTTAATGTATGGGTGAGCAGATAGGGCCGGGCTGTCAGTTGATAGATGAGAAGGGTTAAGCTCACCCCCCTGCCGGAGTGCGTCTCCGTGTGCGAGTGCACATGCAGGCAGAGGCCGTATCGTATAAATGGAGTTGCCCGGCCCCGGCTGACTCGAACACACAGGCATAAAGCAGAAGAGACAGACACACATATATAAGTTAATTAACTGCTAAAAAAGGTTTTGGACCCATCAGGTGAATATTAATCAAAACATGAAAAACGATAACTAGCAAGAGCTCCTAATAGGTTTGAGGCATGATAAGCTAATTTATAGCAAGACAGGGACAGTATTTTGTTTCAGGCAGCCAATTTCACTGTCATTTTAGGAATTACAAGTTGGTTAACAAGTTATAATATCCCTGTCTTACCACTAATCATAGTTTGGATTTTTACAAACGCACACCTACTGTGTGTTTGTTACTATAAAAACAAACACACAGTGTCCGTTACTGTAAGGAAATGAAAGGAGTGAAAGAATTGTTCCTCCAGTCCATTAATCCTTGTTAATGGCAAATGGATTTTTACTTATATGGCACTTCAGCAGTCTCAATGCATTTTTCCTGATCCATCACGTTCACTAATTTTCTCACACGATCACATTCACGGTGACAGCTGACAGGCAAGGCGCTCCCTCACCATTTGGAGCTTGACCAAGGACACTACAACACATGGCCACGGCCAAACGAAGGCGTCGAACCGCCGCCCGCGGAACTGTAAATTTACAGTATGAGCTCCTTTTAAATTTATGATGAGAGGTTAGGTCACTGTCGTGCATTATTAGCGTGCTTGATAAGAGCGAGATGCAAATGACAGTGATTTAGTCACTGCAATGCCATAATTCAACAGCGCGGCTTCAGCACGTTTAACATACCAAGACTATTTTTCCCCAGTAGTAAAAGAGGGAAAACCCTGCAAAGCAGATCGACATTAGGACAGAGTGAGAGAACTAAGCTGGGAGCTGAGTTTTATGCCGCTAATAACTGATGTAATGAAAGACTTTGGAAACGGGTCCCTTTCCACCGCCTTTGATTTCACTCGCACTACATGCCTATGTAAATCTCTCTCCCCCTTGTTGTTTCTGTGTTTCTCTTTTTTCCCTCCATCGAGGCATTAAAGGAGGATTTAGATGGCTCTGTTGTTATTTCTGTAGCACAATGGATCAAGCCGTGTAATGTAACCAAACCCTTTTCCTCACTTTTAACTGGCCCTTCCCTCACTGCCTCTCCATAGTATCCGCCCCTCCTCCCTGCGTTTGCTCTCTCACACGCATGCAGCCATTCGTCCATTTATAAAGAATTAGACAGAGTATAAATGGCGCCTATGGCATGGGCAGACACAGGCACGGATCCTCTCAAAGGGCTCCATTGACTGGTGTTTACTTAAGGCCGGGGACATTAGCCACTGCTAAATCTACCTCAATCTGCCCCTCTCCGCTCCCCAGATTCTGTATGTACACGTCCGACTGTAACACAGATGCCTGCCAGCTCCCAGATCACAGCCGCACTGCAAGTGTGTGCGTCCTGTCCTTTTGTGCTGGAGTGCTGTTTGTGTGCGTGATCGCCGACTTCAACCGTGCAATGGACCAGCCAGGGGCGTTCGGAGCGCAAATGTAGCGCGGCGCCAAGTACGTACAGATCAGCAACAGTAAAAAGGCACAGTGAATATCACAGCAGAAGCTAAATTTACTGCAGGTATTCAAGGCAAATTACCAGCACTTACAGTTCCGAGTGCGAGTTGTGTGTATTGCGATGAAACGGGACTCAAAACAGTCATCGCTGAGTGAAAGTGAAATACAACACATGCTAAGACTAACTGGCACTTAGTGCACACATTTAGCTGAAAATCATATTTTCCCCTAAACACTATCACAAAAACAACAATAATTGATCTGCGAGCTGTAATTGTCCTTGTGGGTGAGGCGAGGGGCCAGACTGGGGCCCGGCTCAGGCGTTTTACTGTAATTTTCTCATTTATGATGCACATCTATTACCTATCATTAAAGTTGAATGCACAGCAAGCTGTGAACAGCACTAACCATCAAGCTCACACTGGAAGATACAGGCTGAATAAAAGCTGAATTTCTGCAAATGAATCCATGGACTGATCATCCGGGGAATAGACAGAAATAGGGCCTTTAAAGGATCCTTTCATCAAAGCAACATCCTGTCAGCTCCCCCCAGCCATAACCTCATATAAAAGCCACACACACACACACACACACACACGGCCACAGCAACGTGCACACACAGACACACAAATCCTCTTTCAAGAATCAATAATTCAGCTAAAGAGAAGCACATGCTACGCCCCACTGCACTAATCAATAGAAAGCCAAATGTTATTGTTTCATCTCATTCTCTGACTTTCACATTCTAATCTGGGCTGACTAGCACATGCCGGACAGCATCAAAGGATGCCATTAAATCAGAATGTGATGCGGACATATCGAGGGGACGAGGGGGCCCCAATTTCAAAAAGGCGATTCAGTTCATCTAGCCATTTTATCTGGACAATATGGAGTTCGTCTCTTTCTAATAATGTTGCCACTTGTAACCAAAGACAGATGTTCAATAAAATTTCTATACATGGGATCAAAAAATGTGCCATAAAACAAGAGGTGAGAGAAGGAGGGGATTGTTGGACGATTGTGTGAGTTTTCCTGACTCCCCCCTCCCCATCCGAACGAGATTCTCATGCCCCTCCATCCACATCTCATGGGAGACTGGGGCCATAGCTGGTGTTGCAGCAACGAAGATGAAGAGAAAGACCTGTATGATTTAAGCCTATAAGCGGAACGTACGTGTCCAGAAAGGGGAACCTGTGGTGCAGCTGTGTGTATGTGTGTGCAAGAAGCGAGGCCGACGTGACTGATTCTGTGGAGTGGTGAGAACCTGCCAGCCAAGGCCCTTCTCCCCTCTCCGTAATCGAGCTATCAATGATCATTAATGAGAGCGTGAGATAGCTCTCCACAGTCCTCTTGGCCACAGCGCCCAACACTCTGGCCTCTCTCCCAGCCTCCTTTTCTCCTATTGACCCTGTCCGTGGCTTTGTCATATCAGCCTACGAGGCCCCCAGCTACGCTAACTAACCATGAAAATGAATATGAACGCTAGCCGCTGATTTCCAAACGGAAATCTGCGCTCCTTCGCCCCACACGCCCCGTTTTTTTTTTTTTTTTTTGGTCTCGTTTGCATGACACAGGACCCTAGCGGATCGCTCAAGGGTACATCAAACGCTGACGGTGGCAAGATCGGATCTGCGCTGACCTTGGGAGTGAACTGCAGCACTGGCGAAGACGGCCACGGGGGCCCGGTCGCAACAGAGTGAGTGGGGAGGCAGAAAGTGAGAAGGGCAACAAGAAGTAGACAGAAAGGGAGGAATGAGTGAATTTTTGGGACATGCTTTGATTGAGAAGCTGAAGAGATGAACAACTCCAAGATATAAAAAAAAAGGGGAGGAAGGAAGCGGGGGGATGATGGAAAGACGAGAGAAGGGGGTTGCAGGAGGGAGAGGGAAGCCATATGGCAGCAGTACAAATGTATTAAACTATAAATCAGGGTCGAGAGCTCGCGGACGGCCAGGTGGGGCTGCACTCTGGTTTTCTCAGCTCAAAGCGAACTGGTTTGCAATCCAGTTGAGAGTTTGGAGAGCATGGACTGTATTTTTTTTCCTTTTCTGGCTTCCATAGCTTCAGTACTCCGTACATTTAGGAGTGGACAACGAGACCACAAATGTCACCAAGATAAAAGAAAAACAATCCAATTGGTCCATCCACAACATTATTAAATCTGACAGGCTGGTTTTCTTTTTCTTGCTCAGTGAGAAAAAAAAATACTGAAGGGGTGAGAGCGTTTATTCTGGCTTTGAATTTCTCTTTACAACTAGAACATGACAAAGACTTGCCAAACAGCCCAAATCTGATCACCGTATCTGTAATCCACCACTAAAGAAAACCATTCTCTCACAAATAACGTTCACACAATTCAATAGTTTGAAGAATAACCACAACTGTTGTAACGCCAATAACTAAAAGCATGAAAGCGCCACACCATTCCATTTCTCTGTTGAATAATGGATCTATGGTCTGAAGGACCAAGTTTCATACCCCAGTTTACAGAACCGAGCATTCTTCTATTAGTCTAAATGTCTAACCATTACAGAGAATTCAATTCTCACAATATCACATTTAGCCATCCCAAATGCATGCATTACCAAAACAATAAAATAAATGATGTTATTGCAATGATTCAATAAATGATTGGACTCGATTTCTACCATCGTGACCAAGAGAGACTCGTCTATGCACTGGAGTTCAGCGACACCACTGCTGCATGTTATACGTCCCCTGCAGCGCATCGCGCCCGCACAGAAATTATTGTTACGCATGCGATAGAAAAACAAATAAAGTAATCCCCAAAAGGCTCCCATTTTAATCCCTTGATGGTGCCTGGGTAGTGTGCCCAGCCAGTGTCCTGGCAGCCGCCGCGGCCCGAGCTGGGCTGCCATCCCAGAGGCACTGATGCATACTACAACTAGAACAAACACAGGCGGCCGTCCTCATGGCTGCTCTGTGTCACAGCCATACCATCAGCGTCCAGACTGAGGGATTCCTAACCTGCTTAGTGCCCCTCTTTGTGGAGACTGCAATGGAACGCTTGAGCTATTCAGAGATTTATAGAAACTTCATGATTGAAGGGTTTTTTTTCTTCTTTTTTTTTTTGGCTCTTTTAGAGAAGTGGCATTCAAGCTTTTAAACAATGGCCCACATTCAGCTTGCAGATGCTTCATTAGTAAATTAAATCTGGATCCTAATTCTTTCATTTGATTAATGAACAACCGCACAGAAAGAGCTGCCGGTTGGCGATTTTGATCTGAAAATGGATCCGAGTCCACCTTCTCGTGAGTTAACGTGTTACTCTTGATGGCATCTCATCAGGAGCCGGACAGTTTGCAGGCGAGGGATGGACGGAGGAGACTGGACAGCTCCCAGTTCTGCTCCAGTGGGCTGAACTAACAGAAGCCCAAAGCCTGTAGCCTTGATCCCCGATCCTTGATCATTCACTCAGTGACACACACACGCACACGCGCACACACACTGACACAGACATCCAAACTCCTATGAGAGACCTGCCATCTGAAACCATCACAGCCAAGGCCAGCTATCCGCTGAATCCCATCTCCACTCAGAGATGAGAGGATGATGTAGAGAAGGGGGGGGGGGAGTGGAATAGAGAGGTGGGGTGGGGGAGTGGGGGAGGTGGGGGGAGGACGGGGGGGCAGGACTGGAGTGTAGGCGTAAATGAGTGGGCTTGAGGAATGAAAAAGCAGAAAAAAAGAGTGGTGTACCTTGGTCTGGAGATAGTGGGGGTAGTAGTAGGTGTACTGAGGGTACATTGGCTGCTGCTCCAATCGCTTGCCCATGTAGCTGGAATCCTTAGCACTGAGGCAGGGAATGGTGACACGGGGGCGGGAGCTGCCAAGTAGCTAGCAATGGGATAAGAGGCAACAGAGGGATTGTGCAATTCCTGTCTCTTGCTGTCCGCACCACTGTGTCGCCAGACAGTCCTCCGGGGAGCGAGAAGGGGTTTCTGCTTGCCGGACAGCGGCTGAGAGAATGTCTGCCTCGGACGGGGAATCTCCTAACGAACTGTTCCTCAGTGGTCCAGAACTCAGTGTTCGGGCAGATGTTCACTCAGTCTCTCGCTGGCAGATGATAGGAGATATTTCCACAAGTGCTAGAACCAGGAGCGCGTCTGTCAGAGGCTGCTGTCGGAAAATAACGCCTAGTGAGGGTGAGGTAGAGGAAGAAGAGGAGAGAGAAGACGCGAGGAGGTGCAGGTGGCAGCAGCTCTGGCAGTCCTATGAATGTTAGAAAATGGGAGAGGAAGAGGAGGAGAGGAGGAGGAGGAGGAGGAGAGGAATGGTAAGGAAAATGGGAGAGGACGTATAGGTTCACTTCTCTATTTAAGCGGTTTCTCTCCAGTCTTTCGCCTGGGCTTGAAACTGCCTCTCTCTCAGACACACTGTGGATCCGACTCTCTCACTGCCCCTCTCTCTCTCTCCCTCTTCGTTCCCTCTCTTACATGCGCGCACACACACACACACGCGCGCACATACACACACGCACGCACACACACTTTCTCTCTTGCCTCTCTAGTCTGATTCGACGATGGCTGCGTGCTGTCCTGCTTGACAGAGGGGAGATATCCTCAGCGCCGGTTGCCGACAGATGCACTTTGTGCGAGAGGCAGAATCACAACACGAGTGCTGAACACAGACACAGAAAGAAATCTCAGTCTGGAGCGGTTGAGCCAGCAGGAGGACAGATAACATAGAAACGATCCCAGTTTCTAAACGATGTGGCACGGGCGAATATTACAAAAAAAATAAAAATCCACTGATTTGTTAGACAATCCACTGAGTTCCAGCTTGTAGAAGAGTGAAAAAAAAAAACCCCGCTGTGACTGTGTCCTGAGTGCCCCAGTGGATAAGGAGTCCTCGTCTGCAATCCTTCCTTTGCTCTTGTAAAATGTGTTCCTTATTTCTTCCTTGGCTGTCTCACTCCTCCAAGCAGCCTGCCTCGTTCTCTTTCTCTGTCACACAGCTGCTCTCTCTCTCTCTCTCTCTCTCTCTCTCTCACTCAGTCTCTCAGCCTGTCTCTCTCTCTCTCTCTCTCTCCTTCTCCTCCACACTGACAGGGTGGTAAAGGGGGCTCGTCCGAGGCTTCGAGCGGAGCAGACTGCCTCCTCCTTCCTCTGCCCAGCCGGTGGGAGGGTCTTGAGCGGTTGTGTGCGAGAGAGAGATCCAGACATAGACCAGCGGGCTGCAGCGTTTCCACAACCTGGGAGAACGCGGGGAAAGAGGAGGAGAGGAGCAGAGACGAGAGGGGACGGCGCCAGAGCGAGCAGTCGATTCCCCCTGCTGGCTGCGCGCGGCGCTGCCACCTGGAACACAGTGTCTCCACACAAATGCTGCCGCGTGACAAGCAAGCCTGATTAACTCCAAAAAACAGTCAACTCTGATCAACAACTTCTCATCTGGAACTTTTCAGGAACTCCGATTGAGGATGTTGATGAGCGTGTCTGTCATAGCTGCAGCCATCATGTTCCAGTTATCGTATCAGCTGAGCTCTGGCTCTGCCGCCACATCGAGCCCTTCTTATTCAGGAAGAAGCTCTTAAATCATTGAACGATAGGTGCTGGAGTTAACGCTGGAAACATTTGTAATGCAGTCTGAAACAGTGCTGCAGGAGTGAGACAGAACGGCGATGTACGGTGGATTGGGATTTTTAGCATCAATAGGTTGAAATTCTTTTTTTCTTTAGTTCCATTAGGTAAAAATTTTAGTTAAAACACGCTTAATAGATTTTTATATGATATTCTACAGTATATACAATGTCTGCTATGCCACATTAACTGGCTTCAGGCCGCAGTGGGCTGGAGTTAATCCCACCTGACGATGAGGGAAGGTGGACAGGTGGCCAGACGCCACTCACAGTGGCGCCTACGGTCAATTTCACAGTCAACACTTTCATCAAATCCGTGTTTCTTGTTGAGGATACTCACAGTTGCACAAGGGCAACCTGCCACAGAAAGACGCCCTCACTGGGAGGCAGGAGTGCAAAGCACCGTCTGACCCGTAATTCAAACTCAAAATCCTGCATCAGTGCAACAACAAAACAATGGATTATACAGTAACACTGTTTCTTGTTTCTCAGAGAGTGGCACAATGAAGTTCACAAAATGAAATGGTGAGCATTACATGACGTTACGAGTAAGCAATGTTGTCTGCAGGTATGCAAGACAACACGAGCAACGTAAGCGGTTTGGAGAGTCTTTAATTTGAATGAGGATGACAAAAGAAAGACAAGCTGTAATTTATGTTCCGCCAAAACATCAAGAGGAAGTGAAAGCTATTTCGTACAACACCAGCGGATACAGTTGGACCAGCGAAGTTCGCCTGATGTCATTCATTAATTTACCTGCTGAGTAAATCCAGTACATTTTTACTCCGTACATCAGTCATACTTTAATATGATTAAAGTATGACTGATGTACTCGCTAACAGTGAGCTGGAGATGGACGCTACACCGTAGCATAGTGGAGGTTTCAAGGCTGCTGGAGGAGCACGTAGCATCGAGACATTTATATTAACATTTAAATATTTGGTCTTTTGAAGTACAATGCACTGAGTTGATGACATTTTGGCAATTACTGTTGTTAAATACACTTGTGTTCAGACTGCATTTTTTGTTATTGTTTATTAAAAACCAAAGTTCATATTTATCTGAGGGCTTGTATTCATGAATGGGAAAAATTTACCATGAGCAGTTATAAAGAAAACTGAGGATGCGACATAGTTATGCATCACTGAATCGAACTGAATCATGAGACCAGTAAAGATGGACTGTCCTAGCACTGAGAAAATAAAGGCAGATAACATGGTTCTGTTTTGTATAAAACATTATACATTATTAACCAAAAAACAGGCATCATGTTCTTGTGAGGTGAGATATACGTGGTTAAAAATCTTTCAGTATTTATGTGTCATAGAAGAGCTGTTTGACATCAGTTGATTACATGGAACAACCAAAGCAACTGGAGAGGTTCACATCGTAATGAAAACACAGACATTTACAATCATGTTGACCTAAACTTACCAATAAGTGCCCCTAGACTGTGTGAGTATCAGTGTGACATCAGCTGACGTTAGCTTTTAAGGTTCACACACTTCAAGGGTGAAGTTTGTGCTTTGGCTTCGTCAGTGTGGATCTAACCATGGTCAACTCAAAAACTGCCCATTTCGAGTATGTTCAATACTTTGGGATTATATAAGTTCACTATCCACAGTGCACCAGGTGATACAACAGTACGTTTTTTAAAGAAGTTTTTGTAGATAATGTGGCTGCATTGACACATTGTGAAGATGTTGTATGGACCCCAGGAAGAATAGCTTTGGCATTGCCATGCTAATGGGGATCCAAATAAATCAAATCAAATCAAAGGTCATACAAAATTGGGAAACATATAGCCAATAATCTTCCAAACTCGCTAACAGTCAAGCAGCGATAGATGTTACCATTTATTATCACTAAACACATTGATTTTTTTTTTTTTTTTTAAGGAAGTCAGTTTGATCCTAACCTGTGAGTTGAACTTAAACAACATGTAATTCCTGGGAACTCACAGAAAACCTCTCTCAAATGGTGAATAAGAGCTATTCATCTCATTTTATTGAGCATGACCAACAACATTACCAGAAACCACCATAACATCCATACATTTGGTAAATTACCTCAAATGTCATTATGCTATCGACTCCCACTCAAGTACATGCTCAGACGCACACACACACACACACACACACACTCTCAACAATGAACACCGTCTGACCCTAAGTCCTCGAGGATGTCTCGATGACGCCAAGGCCACAAGTTCAGGAGCCTCGTTTTTCAATCAATTAGCGAACCAACTTAGTTTTCATTGACATGAGCTGCCAGGAGAACTGAAGCTGCTTGCAGCCAAAATCCACTCCAGAAACTTTCCAGAAAAAAATAACAATTTGCCAATTCCCAAATCTCGAAATGGACGAGCAACTTTAACAAGTTTAGTTTTGTATTTCATCCATTGCATTTTAGAGCATTACACAAAAAAGCATAAGGTTAATGGGTCTTCTCAAATCATAGAAATAATACCCAGAAAGTCCAGTGGAATCAAACACATGATCCAAGTGGGTTCAGGTCATATATTTTTAGAAGTACTGCACGGGGACAATATTTGATGTCAGATCACATTTTAAACATTTGCTTTCAGAATTGGAGACACACAATGTTGAAATGCCACATACAGTTTAAGGCAGTCGTGTGTACCAAAGGGCCTGGCGCATGTGGTCAGACCAAATCGATACCAGCAGAAGAATCCCAGGGACCAAAACAAAGCACACAGGGAAAGGGCAGCCTTTCTGCAGACATGGGGAGGAAAACATAATTGTCAGATAAGCCACTTTTATCTAAAAGCAGGAGATGAGGCCGATATTGATTGTGGATTACCAGATTAACAGCCTGAGGTTCAGCTCCAGACAAACTCTCAGCGTCATTTGAAAGATAGGAAGTAGAGAAGACAGAGAGTGAGACAGACAAAGACCACAGAGTACCAGCACAGAAGAGAAGAAGATAGCGAGCAAAAATGAGACACCCTGAGAGATGGAACTGGAAGGAGGCACGGAGGTCAAAAGACTCGTACGTCTTTACGCCACTGAGCGACCACGTGAAGTCGTCGCTGCATCTCACAGATAAGGCTCATCATTTTTGTATGTTCACAGTTTTGTGAAGTAAAGCAGAGCAGGTTTTAGTCCATGTGTGACCAAAACTCATATCTCCGGTCCCAAATGATCCACTTAGTGAAGGAATGATGTGACTACAGGCGAATGCTAATTAGGCACAAGAGGCCATCGATGTGATTCTAAAACAATGTTTAAACAGTGCGTCTGCACAGTGCTGGGTTAATCAGATTCTGATCGGTAATTATTTTTTCGTCTTATTATCATTGTCCAAATGAAAGCAGCAATGAGAGGTGAATTAATCAAAACCCATTCAAACAATATTTTTGTTAGGTTATTAATTGTTGACATAATGTTTTAAGAAGAAGAAGAACCAGAAGATGGCAAAGAACAAGGAGATGAAGAGAGAGAAAAGGGCAAAGAGAATTAAAAAAACAAAATAAAGAAGTTGATGAAACAGATGAAGAATTTAAAGAACAGAATAAGGCACAACAGATGACGAAGAAGTAACTGTAGCACATATAGTGCTTTATATAAAAATAAAAATACGGCAATAAATGACAACACAAGAAAAACACTGTGCCTACAGTTAAATTATGCATGTGTGAAAACTGTTATTACATTTTCAGATAACACCAGACACTGAACAGAATATACTAAAAAGAGACAAACAGTTAGAAATCCAACACAGCCAACGCTGGAAAGATGCAATTCATTAAACTGAAGTTATAACACTGTTGTGCGTTTTATGACTACAAAGTGGATATGACTTTTTATAAAATGTATTCAAATTAGTCGAAATAGAGTGGAAACACAGGGGATTACCGTTACAGAGACACTGGTCAGCCGATACATTAATATTCATCCGTCTGGCCATTAAGAATTAAGAACCGGGAATTGAGACTTGACTCTTGAAACTAAAGAACTTGACCTGTGACCCACCCCCTTCCCACACACACGCGCACACACACACGATACACTGGAAACTACCCGGAGGGTCGGTCAACATGAACTTTCAGCCTCTTACCCACGTGCTGGCAAAGATTGGTTTGTGAAGGCAATTTGGCATTCAGCGAGCGGAGAGCAGTGCATGTAAATAAACGTCAGCACTGCGTCTCATTCCGGTGAAGCAGACCTTGAAGCTTTGTCGTGTTTCCCCCCCCCCCCCCCCCCCCCCCCCCCCCCCCCATTTTTCTCAGTGCTAATGGGAGCGCTCTGGTCTGAATCAGTGAGACTGACGTCATACTGAAGTGATATGCAGCCAACTATTTCATGGAATGAAAGAACGTGTGAGTCTATTCTTGTATAATTCTGCTGCAATACTTTCTCATTTTAGCGGTGTGTCCACGGTGCAGTGGTTGGAGGAGACGACAAAACGTACAGATATACAGGAAATGGGTCTGGAGATAACGCCATTATCACAGATTGATTTTCACCAGCATTTGTTTGTCTGAACCTGCTTTGCACACGATCACACTCCACTGCTTTGTCATCCAAAACAGAACTGCTTTGCATTAAATGCTCCCCTCACTCAGTGAGAGAGAAATGACCTGATTTACAAGCTGATTTGTTGCCATGAAGCCAAAAGTGTGCGATTCTGCCTTCAGAGATACTTGAAAGCCAGCGCTGTGAAACATTTGGTGATACTTGTGCAGCCAGGTCTGTCTAACGTTTTCAGAAAACAAAAACAGAAGCCATCTGCTGCTCCTCCGCTCCGAGGTCTTCTTTTGATGCTTGTTGATTCGCTTTCTAAATTGGGAGCGCGGGTGACTCATTGACAAGACTTTAAAATAGAGGAAGACAAAGACAGCTGAGAGCGGACCGCGGCCACAATGATGGTGTTAAGTAGTTAAAGTCTACCAATAGAAACCCGTAGCATACTCTTTATCCACTATTCCACTCGATCAATCAGTTTCTTCTTCTTTTTTTTGTGGCAAGTTCAAACAAGAATAAAGGGAAGACGTTGAAATGAAGGGTCTATTGTTTTGAAGAAGCACTGAAAGAACTTGAATGACTAGACTGACACAAGTTTGTTTTTCCTACGAGTTACAAGACAAAGGCAAGGTTGTGATGCAAAAACTGTCAACAAGCCACCCGAACAAGCGTCTTCTGAAGCAGCAGAAACATCATGAGCTTTAAACCACACCAAATTCCTCGAAAGTGCATGACCATCCGGCCCTCCCGCCTGACCCCTCCCTGAGGACAACTGCAAGCCTTCTTCAAGTCGCTGCAGGAACCAAGGCGCTTTGTTTCCTGTGGTTCGCTGGACGGTCCGGCCGTGGGTGTTTCCCAGAAATGACCAGACGCATGGAATCTGAAGGGAAGGTTGGCGCAGCGCCAAAGGAGGGGTGGCGGGAGGGGAGGGAGCGCTACAAAGAAAGGAGGGGCCGGGGGAGGAAAGGGGGAGTCGAGTCAGGGAACGGCAGGGCTTGGTGTTCCTGGAAAAACCCCTTTTGGCTCTTGGCGGCCGTTCTACTGGGACGTACGCAACTAGAGGAAGATCATCTTACATAATGCAAACCCACAGAAGAAGCAGGTCTAACCAGCTTCTCTAGTGATGTGAAAGATCAGCTAGTCCCAGTGATTCACTGCCGATGTTCAATGCACACATGTTGCTGCAACACAGAAATCAGAGTGTGATCGGGGTAATGGATTCGAGCAGAGATCCTCGTGTGTTCTGAGAAACTTTGATCACATCTTTAATTAGGAGCTCATCGATGGTTAGATGCTGCTTTGAAGACCATAATCATCTCCTGAGTGGTGAATGTGCAGGACTCAGTACAGAAAAGAAAGTATTGAAAAAAATGGCCGGTCTGATTAAAAACGCAAAACGCAAAACATTGAAAAGCAAAATTAAATTCTTACAATTATGATGGCAAACCCATGTGCTCAAATGTCATATTCGGGTTATGTAATTATAATATGTCAACAATTGCTATTGTTATGATGTACAATATTAACAGCAACACTTTTATTACTGATTATTTGCATTACTAACACTCAAATGTTCCTCCTTCCACAGCATTACTCTATTGACTCGGTGATATCACCATTCGTCTTTTATTTTTTTCACTTTTCACCCTCCTAAGAGAGCTTTAATAAACATCTTTAAATGATCTCTTTCAAATGAAATGGGCCCCTATCTGGAGACCCGGCGGTTGGTCAGCTCAGCCTCAGTGGACAGCTGGCAGAAACAGTTTTGGTTCTCAGGGAAATCTAATTAAGCTAAAATTTAAGTCATGCTAAAACACACGAGAATGTGAAATTCCATAACAGCCATAGAAAAAAGGAGGGGCAGATTTGATCAGTACATTTGGTACTGTCACTAAAGCTGAAAGAGGAAAACGATGAAAAACAACAGGAAGAACAATTTAATTATAACCTCTAATGGGTCTCAGCAACATACAAGGTGCTTTACTTGGTCTCTGTGTATTTCAGGTCATTTTTGTGGTGCTGATTAGATTATGAAGCATAATCTTCAAATGAATGCAATTTAATTGTTAAAAAAAAAAAAAAAGAAGAAACCATGGTGTCTGCTTTCATTTAGAATCACCTAAATAGTAAACAGCCAAGCTTGAAGAAAATGCCCAGTGAAGCATTTAAACACTAAAAGAAGGACTCAAAATGATGTACCCGTTTTGAACTTTGGCTGATTTTTCCTGCATCGTGTAAGATCACAGTATCTCCAGCACGTGCAAATTCCAAACAAGTTTCTTGTCGCTGCAAAGACAGATGACTGCCCAAGTTAATTCAATGCACTCCCCCCTCTGAGAATATGACTCTCCTCAGTGCAAGGGTCAGAGTGATATCGTCAAGATATTATTGCTAGGTACTTCTCTCTATTGTTATTTCTGTGTATATGATGGTGTCATCACTGGGTTTTGGCTGCTTATCTAACGCTTCGTGATCATGGAAAAAAAAAATAAAAAATGGGGGCAGACGGAGTCTGGACCACCAGCTCTGCATGAAGACATTTGATAAACACCAGGCAGATTTCCAGTGAGTCATTAGCTTCTATCACAACACAGAGGAGAGGCCTAATGGGGAGGAAATATGAAACCAGACGTGCATGAGTAAAAATGACGCACAGTACACCAGACAAGGGACAGGCAATAGACCTAAAAGAGTTAATTGCGTACACTTACTAGATTTCTATTCCAAATGTGAAATGACTCCACAAGTCATGCCAGCCGACTCATTTCCTGATTAGCGTGATTCGGAGAAAAGATCAGGGTTGCTACAAATTGTTCTCTACTGGGAAAAGAGGCCTGGGTGGATTTGACATCAGTGTGTGTATGTGTATGTGAATGTGTACAAAGCTACGGCTGAGTGTGTTTCGGTGTTAATGGAAATACATTTAAAGTCAGGTGGTCCGCAGCTGCGGCGGCCTCATGCGCGCAGGCCGGAGCGCAGGGGAGGGAGTTCATGTCAGCTTTCCGTTGTGGGAACGGAAAGCAGAACGTCTGAGAGCGATCGCAGATAACAGACGGGTCAAGGTCAGCGTGACACCTGAGGTGAGAACACTTTATGGAGCTCAGAGGTCAGACTTCATGTGTGGCCTCACGCAACATATAAAACCGCAACTTCAGCGAGGTCGTGTCCTCGTGTGAATTAGCAACGCAGCCTCCAACTGGCGGGGACGCCACGGCGACGTCCATGCAGATACTGAATAGACGAGGCCAAGAAAATCTCCGCATAATCAGGGTTTAAGTGCTGCACAGGCAGGGAGCGGAGTGGGTTTAAACAATAGATATTTTTCCGTGTGGGCGTGCTAAGCCAAAATGTTCAAAATCCACAATGTTTAGAATATGAAGGAAAGGCAGCACGTCTCACAAAAAAAAAAAAAAAAAGAAAAAAAAAGGAGAAATAACTGCTTGGAACTCAACTCCGCACAAATCCAGACACAGGCCTATCACAACTTCATCACAGCGCGGCACAGTGCGCACTTTGTTTTATTCATTGTGTTAATGCCCTAAATAGATCTAAGTGCAAAGCCGTTCACTCTTGTCAGCTTTGTGCTACTTTTTCCTGTCTTTGAGAGCACTTCTGCATCTCTGAGTATCTGGCAGCTTTATGCTCACATGCATCTGAACTCACCCGACGTACAAAGCGGTAAAAAAAAGAAGGACTATATATTTGTATATGAAGGTGTGTGTGTGTGGGGTAACTCATATTTAAGAGCAGCCTTGTGAGGAGCGCGCAGGTAGGAGAGTAAAATTGAGAAGCGATAGATAAAGGTTCTGCCCACAGCAAAAAGAGATTGGAGATTGGAGGAAGAGTTATGGCTAACGGGAACAGATCTGTACGGGCCTATGAAGCTCAATGCTGCCTGCAATTGAGCAGGATGGGATGGGAGGACAGCAGCAAATTTTTAAAGCACTGCTAAGCCATCTTGGAATGAAGCGAAATGACCACATGTCACCGAGATGAGGAGTGAGAGGGAGGGGACCGGCTGAGTGAGAAACAGCGCCGAGAGTACGGAGAGAGAGAAAACAGAGTGTGTCGTTCTAAGAGGAATATTTCAGGGTGGTAAATGGAGCAGAACTCTATTCCAGCTCCTCTCTTAACCTCCCCCGGTGTCTCATCCTGTGCATGCAAAGCATGAGGCCCAGGAGACAAAGAAAACTGAGAGGAAGAGTTGAAGAGACAACCTCCGGGACTAAATAACACTGAATTAACGGACGGGGCATTTCGCTCATGCATTTGTTTTGGCATAAATATAAAACACACAAGGGTGCAAAGCGAGCTAATTCACTACACCCACTTTTGCTGCAATGACAAATCATGAAGCGCTTTGACCCAAAGGAAACCAGCTGACATGTGATCGTTCACTGATTTGACTTCCGTAACAGTTTCTATTTTAGCGTCAACAGCAGATCACACGACTGCTCTCACATGAAGACGAGGTGGCCCCGTGTGTTTAAGTCAGAGGATTGTTTCCCATCACTTCAATTATCCTCAATTTGACAGAGCTAAACAGCATGTTTCAGCTCATTGTTTTAATTGGCAGTTAAACTAGTGGTTGGCTGACTCTCACTGTGCTCTGTGGATGTAATGGAGCACAAAACCTGCCGTTTGGTTTAGATCTCCCTTTTGAGTCAGGATGTTTTTTTTCAATGAACAGAGAACAAGGATATAGTGGTATTTCTCTAGTATCATGAAGCCAACTGGATTTGCTTGAAGATTTGAACAAATTTCCAACTGTGGAACAAGCTTCCAGTTTCCATTGTGGACGCTAACACGATCTCTACTTTCGAGAATAAGGCAGAAAAACTTTCTGATTTCACAACGCTTACAGCTTCACTCTTCTCACTCTCCATGCAGTCATGTGTTAACCCCATACAGCAGAAATCTGAGCCTCTAAACTTCTAGAAACGATTTTCCCTTGTGAAAGGGAGTTTGTTCCATCCCATCTCACCAATGTTTGATTCTTGGAGACTGTTTTGGTCTGTTTTTCTGAAACACCCCTTTCCCACCGAAACTAGCAACCCGCTAACAATTGGCAATTGACTCCTTTCCCACTGCCTGCAGACCCGGGTCTAATCGGCTGCAGGCGAGCTGCGTGGTTGCGTTTTCCCGTGCTGATGACGTCATCATCGTGGGACGGGAGGACAATCCCCGTTACCTGTCGACGAATCTCCTCTTCCCCACGGATCAAGAGAAGCTCTCTGATCTCGCTCTCCTGCCACTGCTGGGTCATCTTGACGAAGGATATCTCACGCTGTGTCCAAAAAACAACAAGCGCGCTAACGTAGGCAGGCTACGTCAACATCATCACGTAAATTACCACGTCGACCCGGGTCTTCCTTTTCCCATTGAAGCCGATCGGAGGCGAGCCGTTTAAAACTCGGGTCGTTTGCAGGTCGATCGACCCGGGTCGAAATGACGAATAAACCCCTTTCCCATTGCCAAGACGAGCTGATATTAGCGGGTTTAAACAGGTTTGTTGGCCAGTGGGAAAGGGGTCTAAGAGTTGCACGAGATGGTTATGTTGTAATTGACAGTATATAAATGAACCTCAGTTGAAATGAACTCACTATTCTGACCTCCAGAACTTGACCCAAACCTTCTGGACGAGAGGTTAAACCTCTCTAATTCTTTGAGGGAGCATCCATCTTCGATAGCCATCTATCCAACTCAGGGTCACAGTGTGCTGGAGTCCATCCCAGCTGACTTTCAGTGACAGGCCAGCGACTCCTCACAGGGGAAACACAATCGCACATTCACATCAACGGATTATTTGGAGTCACTAATTAGTCCTAAATGCCTGTTTTTGAACTGTGGGAGGAAACCCGAGTACCTGGAGATAACCCATGCATGCATGTGCAGGATCCATAAAAATGGATGAACATTTAAACTACTAATACTATTTTGTTTTACTACTGAAAAGAAATGGAATATTTTGGAGCCTAGCCAATGCTTTTACCCACTCTACGATAGTTTAAAAAATGAACAATTGATTTCTCTGTAAAAACAAAAAAAGTCAACATATTTATAAGTAATTAAAACACTGACTAGCTGCAGCTTTAATGAGGAGAGTTACTTTTGCAAAACAAATTAGAGGTGGTCTTTTACAGGATGAGAAAACTTATGGAAAAAAAAAAGCTAAAAAAATGTTTTTCTTTCGTGTCGATGAAGCAATTAGCATTCATTTTTCCACAAGTAAAATGAAAAAGCAATGCCGCTGTGCTGTTTAACCTCTACTAAATGGTGAAACAAATGCATTATTAAAGGCTGTTTCACAATTCATGGGTGCAGCGGCGGATGCTCTCTAGTAAACCTGCTATGCCTTCAAGTTAACATTACACTTTCAGGAAGCGCAGTCTACTCTGTTTAAGCATGTTTGACATACGTCTTGGCTCAGCTCAAAGCCAGCCGCATTTTTCTGACATGCAGTACATTATTTTGAACATCGCCATGGGATTTGTATGGCGTAACACTGGCAGATGGCACTGAGGTACTAGAAAGCATATAGTGGATGATTAAGAACGCTCACTTTATGGTGAAACTCCACAGGGTAACATTTAGATATCAGTGAGTGTAAGACTTTGAGGGCAATGCACTTTCAGATTGCCTCCTTGGCGGCGCCTCTATAATTACCAGTACTGAAGTCATCAAAGTGCACCAACTAAATGGAGCAGAGCAGCTCCAACAAACCTTTCACACATCCGAGGCTGCTCGAAGAGGATGGATGGGAAAGAAAAAAACGGGGTTATTATGTGCAAGGTTTATGTTTCAGATCACAAATCATACTTTTACTATTTGAGAGAATGACAACAGATTGCAATGCAGTGAGAGGAGAAGCTGCGGAGAGAACCTAACAATATGAAAAGACGCTTTAAGAACAGGTGACAGAATAGCTGACAAATATGTATACACACTGTGGCCTAGTTAGCTTTTGGTGCTTGTCTTATTAGATTGTGTTACTTCATTCCAGTAACAAAGTGTGCAATGGGAAGTGCGCCTTCATGTGTCTGTCTTTGTTTGTAGCTTGACGGAGCCAACAGAGAAGTGAACCATCAAGCTCTTTCCTCCAACAAGGCGTGTTGGAGCGCCGCGATTGTGCTGCCAATACAACACACAGTGGAACTTTCAACAACAACAGCACTGTTAAATAAATCAAAAATACACTGGCAGCTTAGCTCAGTGGCAAAACCTGACACAGCAACTGAAAAATGGATCTAGCCATTCTTTCCTTTCATATTCTTTTTTTTCTATTTTGAATGTATGCCTAAGGAACGAAAAGTGTTGCATTGTTTCAGAGACCGATGGGAGTGGAGATTTATAGGCACATCATAGCAAGCTTGTGCTGCAGCAACACACATTAAACAACCGAAAGGTAATGTTTTAGATGCAGAAGTGTAGATTTAGACTCTGCTAAATGATTGTTTAGCTGTGATTATGCTGATGAGAAGTGGACCAAGGTTGACTGCTGAAAGGATTGTATGATTTATCAAGTGTAAAGTTTCAAACAATGAGAACAAAAGCAGAAGCAAAAAGCTCTCTTTTTTGTGATGTAGACATTGTTAAGATGCTGTGTAAGACTCTGTGTGGCATGCAGTATACAATATCTGAGTAAAACACAAAAGGGACGAAAAATGCCATACTTCAGTATACGTTGAACAGTGCTGCTTTCACAGCTATCAAATGACAAAAAGCTCCATTATTGTCGCAAGATGAGCTCCAAAACTACAATAACATAAAGAGATTGACAATCTGCAGTAAAATACTTATAATAGGTGTTTCACGACTCACAAGGTATATATCCGTCTATTCGACGGTCATCCACATTTATGACATTTCTTTAGTTTGAGGGCTTTTCATTAGGTGCACTATATCGTTCTTTAAAAAAAAGGCAAATTGCAAATTTAAAAATCTGCTTAATTTCACGCAGTTATTTGTATGAATTCTCAAAACCACTGACGAAGAGGTAGAGGATATTTGTGTTCCATCCATCCATTTTCAACCACTTATCCAGGACCGGGTCGCGGGGGCAGCAGTCTCAGCAGAGATGCCCAGACTCCCCTGTCCCCAGACACTTCCTCCAGCTCTTCCGGGAGGATCCCAAGGCGTTCCCAGTCCAGCCGAGAGACATAGTCTCTCCAGTGTATCCTAGGTCTTCCCCGGGGTCTCCTTCCGGTGGGACATGCCCGGAACACCTCCCTAGGGAGGCGTCCAGGAGGCATTATAAACAGATGTCCGAGCCATCTCAGCTGGCCCCTCTCGATGCAGAGGAGTAGCGGCTCTACTCCGAGCTCCTCACCCTATCTCTAAGGGAGCGCCCAGTCACTCTACGGAGGAAGCTCATTTCAGCCGCTTGTATCCAGGATCTTGTCCTTTCGGTCATGACCCAGAGTTCATGACCATAGGTGAGGGTGGGAATGTAGATTGACTAGTAAATCGAGAGCTTCACCTTTCGGCTCAGCTCCCTCTTCAATACAACGGACCGATACAACGGCCGCATCACTGCAGCCGCTGCACCGATCCGCCTGTCAATCTCACGCTCCATCCATCCCCCACTCATGACAAGACCCCAAGATACTTAAACTCCTCCACTTGGGCCAGAGTCTCTCACCGACCTGGAGGGAGCACGCCACCCTTTTCTGGTCGAGAACCATGGCCTCGGATTTGGAGGTGCTGATCCTCATCCCTGTCGCTTCACACTCAGCTGCAAACCGCCGCAGTGCATGCTGTAGGTCCGGGTTCGATGAAGCCAGCAGGACAACATCATCTGCAAAAAGCAGAGATGAAATCCTGTGGTCCCCGAACCGGACCCCCTCCGGCCCCTGGCTGCACCTAGAAATTCTGTCCATAAAGATTATGAACAGAACCGGTGACAAAGGGCAGTCCTGCTGGAGTCCAACATGCACCGGGAACAGGTCCGACTTACTGTCGGCAATGCGGACCAGACTCCTACTCTGGTCATACAGAGACCGGACGGCCCTTAACAAGGGGGCCCGGACTCCATATTCCCGGAGCACCCCCCACAAGACACCACGAGGGACGCGGTCCAATGCCTTCTCCAAGTCCACAAAACACATGTGAACTGGTTGGGCGAACTCCCACGAACCTTCGAGCACCCTATGGAGGGTGTAGAGCTGGTCCACTGTTCCGCGACCAGGATGAAAACTGCATTGTTCCTCCTGGATCCGAGGTTCGACTATCGGTCGAATCCTCCTCTCCAGTACCCTGGAATAGACTTTCCCAGGGAGGCTGAGGAGTGTGATCCCCCTATAGTTGGAGCACACCCTCCGGTCCCCCTTTTAAAAAAGGGGAACCACCACCCCGGTCTGTCAATCCAGAGGCACCGTCCCCGACTGCCACGTGATGTTGCAGAGACTTGGGTGATGGACGAGTGCACCTCTGGGACCTCAGCCTCTGCTTCCTCCACGGGAGACGTGGTGACGGCATTGAGGAGGTCCTCAAAGTATTCCTTCCACCGTCCTATGATATCCCCAGTTGAGGTCAGCAACTCCCCACTTCCACTATAAACACTGTTAGTGGAGACCTGTTTTCCCCTCCTGAGGCGCCGGACGGTTTGCCAGAATTTTTTCGACGCCCACCGATAGTCCTCCTCCATGGCCTCCCCGAACCACTCGGGCTGCAGTTCGCTTGGCCTGCCGGTATCCGTCAGCTGCTTCTGGAGTCCCACGAGCCAACGAGGCTCGATAGGACTCCTTCTTCAGCTTAACAGCAGCCCTTACTTCCGGTGTCCACCACTAGGTTCGGGGGTTGCCGCCACCGGAGGCACCGGAGACCTTACGACCACAGCTCCGGGCAGCTGCTTCGACAATGGAGGTGGAGAACATGGTCCACTTGGACTCAATGTCCCCAGCCTCCCTCGGGACATGAGAGAAGCTCTCCCGGAGGTGGGAGTTGAAAACCATGCTGACAGAGGGTTCCACCAGACGTTCCCAGCAGACCCTCACAACGCGTTTGGGTCTGCCAAGTCTGTCCGGCTTCCTCCTCCGCCAGCGAATCCAACTCACCACATTAGTGACACATTTCTAAGAAGCATGTATTTGAGAGCTGACCTGCAGAACTAAGAATGCGGGTTTCCCAAAGAAGAGGTAACATATTTCCTTCTCTGCTATTGTCAAACATCTTGACTTTGCTGTTGCATTCTGTTCTGGACAATGTCGGCCATAGCGTCACACAAATCCTGACTGAAAACCTGAAAATGAGTGACTGTGAATCCGTAAATGCTGAAAGAATGAGGAAATGGTTTTCTTGGAGTGCCGTCCTCTTGGGGCGCCCACTGCATGACTTGTTCTGACATTTCTGTCTCACGGCCTTCAGATTATAGACGGTACTCTTACTTGGTCATACCAAAGCTGTAACTTGTTTTGGGAAATATACTTTGAAGGTGCCTCACTGCATTACTCCAGATCAGTAAAACTTGAAGTAGACACAATCTGACTTACTCACAGGTGGCCTCTGTTACCAGCAGCTCTGGACCAGCTCAGAATTGATCGGACCAATAATTTAGTGAATTTGTTGCTATATTTACGACAAAAACTTTAGATGATCAAACTAATGGCAATTTACGTACATGATAACACAGAATGACTCGACGCCTATTAAAAACATAGAAACACAGGTGCTTCATTCGCCCCTAAAAACCCGGTGCTGATGACTTCTGATAAAACACCCTGTGAGAATTGAGTGGTAAATGTAAATAGAGTGTGGTCTGCATACTAACACGTGACCAGTTACAAGACGAGCCACAAGAAAAACAGAAGAGCCCAAGCTCAAGAGATAAAGATGTCTCACAAAAACACTAAGATGGTTCTTGCAGTCAAGGATTCAAGGATTCTTTATTGTCACTGACATGGCATGAAATCCCACACTGGAGGCTTGGGAAATATGAGAAAATACAAAGTAATATAAAATAGGACAGAATAGTAGTATAGCGCAATAGGAAAAGCTTGAGGAAGAAGGTAGTAGCAGAAGAATGGAAACGGCTTATCTGTATGAAAGCTTGTGAATGTATTGAGCCTCTAATCTCCTACGTCTTTGATTCACACTTATGGACGACACACTTGTGGAAAAGTCCCGGGCAATAAAATAAAAACCAACTGTTCTCAATGAAAATGTTGTGTCCAGCCTATCATCTAACAATGACACAGTTTCCAGTAATAATCAGGTATTTTTTCATGCTCCTGTATGGTATTTCCATTTTACTTACCTTGTTTCTTATTGTAAACTTGCAAAAGATGTGAAAGTGGAGTGTAATCATGTCTGATGTGCACAGAGTCTCATGTCATCTATCACAGCCAGATTTTCACATTGCACAGAAGATCAGCTACCAGGCATGTCATTTATACATGCGTAAGTACATACATATATGCATACATACCTACATGCACGCAGTGAGGTTCTTCCCAGCATGGGAACAAGAAAAAAAATATTAAATTGTGTCACATTAATGCGTTGGGGCTGCATTCCAGTGTGGATGTAGTCATGGGCCTCACGGTTTCATCAGACATGTAGAGGCCTCCTCGTCTCTTCTTTTCCCCATACGGTTCAAGTTGAGCCATTGCTCATGCCCATATTACATGATTGCACTGAAGGACCAGTATAATCAGCCGTAATGCTTTACAGATGTTATGAGTGTTTTTAAAGCCAATGCTGCAGCCGCAGGCAGCCATATATGAAAACCCATCTGCGAATGGATGTCAGAGCATGTAAAGTGTGCATGTGTATGTATGTCTGGCTGTAGAGCAAGGCACGTTCGGTCTAACATTATGAATTAAGGTTACATTTACAGCTCAGGATGTGTGATTTATGTTTCCTTGCCCTGCCCTGTCATTGACTAATCACCTGTACAGAGAGGAGCAGGTGCAAGCTGAATTGCTGAAGAGCGATTTCACAGATGAGGTGCTGTAAATTTGCCATGAAACACAGCCAAGAAACAGAACCGAGCGAGCAATGACATGTAAATATGACAGTCTGCATGATCTGAACAAGAAAAGACACCCACTTAAATCCCTGTAAGATCTGCCAGCACCCTTCCTAATCCACCCTCTAACATCTCCCATTGTGTCCAACATCTAATATCAACCAAGGGCTGCAGCTAAATGAAGGCTGCTTTCGTACCACGGCCAGGAATTTGCATGGGCCGCCCGCTCTCTTGTGAAATAGGAAATGAAACATGCGGAGAGTTGAAAGTGCTGTCAGATTCTGGATATTCCTGTGGTCTGGCGCCCAGGATTTTGTGGCCCCGGCCTTTAGTTCCTAATGGTGGAGAAATCCAAGCTCTGGTCACGACAGGAAATGCCTTGTAGGTGAAACATCCACCCGAAAGGCATTTGTTTTGAAGTGTCAAACACACACGGTTTCCCTGTGAACCGGATTGGCATTCTGGTAAATAAAGTGCTTTGTCACTATGATCATGTTGATCTGGTTAGAATCCGCTGAGCTGCAGACACACTTAAAGGAAACTCCTCATTCTCATCCGCCTCAAGTTAAATGTTGTAAATTTGCTCATCAAAGGAGTAATTTCTTTCACGAAAAGCTGGGAAGCACACCAGTCAAAAAAAAAAGAAGCACAATCTACAAGGATTTATGCTGCTGATTTCAAAGCGTGAAAATACAAAAAGGGTGTGAAATCTGTTCGGTGTATAATTTTCACTTTTCTGACGGCTATTTTTTATTTTTTTTAACAGGATTTCGCTGGCACTCTCAAACATGTCACTTCATAAGAATGACAAATGAGCAGTTTCTGAGCTTCACAATGGTGGCACATGAGGATATATTAATAATGTAAAAAAACTGACAAGCTGAGGGGATACCAGCTTCAATTTATAGCACAAAAGCCTCCAATACAAAGATAATTACTGTTGTTTACATTGTGTTCATAACAATTTACCCACTCCTACAATAAATTACTTTTGGCAGCAGTTTGAGCAGCGTGATGTTTTCTTTCTCTTTTCTTTTTTTTCCCTAAATAAGCAGAAAGTGCCCATGTGGGTCCTCCAGTGTATAAAATAAAGCAGAGATGCTGCGGGGACTGGATGGCGTTGACCCTGTGAGAAGAGGAGTGTGTGAATGCCGCTGGAAAGGCAACGGGGACGGATCTGAAGGGCTGAGCTGAAGAACGTCACGAGAAGTAAACGCACATTCATACAGAGAGACACACTCAGGGCACTCAGTCACTCCGCCTCAGTGTGCACTGCTGAAGCAAATTAAGGAAGCCTTGGCAGCCTTTTAATGGTCTGTCACAGTCTAACAGGTTTAGAGCGCTTACAATGGACCCAGGCACTAAGCCCAACAGCTCGCACTTAATTGTTCAGAACCTGCATCCCTGTGTGTGTGTGTGTGTGTGTGTACTGTCAGGGCCATTCTGTGCCTGTAACTAAAGTCAATGATTCTCATTATGAGGACAGATAAGATAGACACTTCCCGCCTGTCAGTCTGCCGGTGTGACTGGTTCAGTAAAATGACTCCTCCGGCTGATATGCGCTGATGAATGAGTGTGCCAATATGTGAGTTTCGACCCGCCGTTTGAATCTTATTGTGGAGAAAGTGATCCTGAACCTTGGATTTTCATGCACAGTTGCATACTAATTTAGCTTGGTAGAGATAGCTAATTGTATAGGAAAAAAAAAAGTACTGGAATTTACAGTGATTTCAGATACGGAAACCTCAGAGAAAGACAAAGACACGTGGGGCATAAAACCATAAGTGGATTGAGTTATTGACTCAAGAAGCCAATAAAAAACAAAACATCGAGTGTCTAAATTTCCAACTTGCGCCTGAAGAAATCAACAAAGCAAATAATCCAATTTATTTTTCGCTCTGTAACACGCACACTGTCAGGCGGCGAAATGGTCCACCAAGGACAAGGTGGCAGTGCCTAAAAATCCCACTTAAATGGCTGGAGATTCTGAGCTGTGTGACCTAGAATATGTTTGACAATCTTCTTTTAATTAGGCCTCGAAGACACGACTCATTCCAACTGCTGTCCCGAGAGCTAAATTAATTACTGAGACAAAGCCCATTCTAGCTCATGGCAGAGATGAATCATTGCAGTATTTGGGGAATGAGCAATGCTCTTCATTCAAGGGCTGATGAAAGAGACTCAGACGCTAAATCGCAAGCTAAAGTACTTCATCAGAAAACCACCATGAGGCTCCGGCGGCCACGCCACACATCCCCGGCACACATCTGCATCTGCTGCCTCCGCTGTTAGAAATCAGAGATTCTTTTCGTTTAATGGCGGATTTCTTTGAAGACGGCTTCACAGAAAGTTATGCTGCATTGTCTAGACTGCACACCCACATCTATATTTTGTACAACCCCGTTACAAGTGACTTCAATCTGTGGGTTTGCGGCATTCTGATTTCCAGAGAGATCCGCAGATAACTAATCTCAGAGAGATGCTTTGTGCCAGCCATCAGACGGCTGACGCTCCCTCCGCTGCTGCCAGCAATCAGGCCATTGATTCAGCTAAATGACAGTATCATCTGTCATCCTGTATAAATGGGTATTTGTGAGTTATGGCTAATTAAACTAATCACAACACCAAGAGTTGAGCCAGCGCACAGACCTCACAGACACAGACAAATGAAGGCAGAGCGGGGGACAGCGTTAAAGTAAAACCCTCAAATCGTTAATAGGCAATGATGAATCCTGATCCCGAAGGGCTACAAGTGCGGCATGGTTTCACCAATTCTCTGTTGTGAGGCCCGATTGTGATGAGTTCTTCATCATCGGACATTTTTTTTTTTCCCAAGCTCAGTGATGGATTCAATGGATTCAGGTATTTTTGGAGCCAGGAGAGGTCTTCAATATGAGGGGCAGTGTCCATCGTGGACTCAGAGGCAACATTTCTAACAAGAAATTAAACATTTTTTCATTGACATTTCTGTTTGATTCTTATCCAATATTAAGAATAATAAAAAACAGGCCCATTACTGCAGTTAAATGCTTGTTTCAATTAACACAGCAGAGCAGCACTTTTCCTTCCAGCTGGGACGCGATAATCACACTTTTCTGACCTCACTCTTTTACTTTCTATCTTGTTTGTTATTTCTGCCAATTCTTCCCTGAACATCCTCTATTCCCCCGCAGCCTTGCGATGTCTCGTTTCTGTCTCTTCCCCCCGAATTTTCAGACCTCAATCTGGGGATGTGCTGGGAATCCCTACTAGCAGGTTTGTATTGACTGAAGGTTTGGCTGCTGTGTGCTCGGCAAGTCTAATGAGGCACCAATCTCCAGTTTACTGGGGCGACGCCTTCGGATTGAATCGAAGGTGTTACGGGGACGTCCGTGCTGCTGGATGAAGAAGTGATAACACAGCCAAATGTTTCCATTAGAGGAAAAAAAAAATGCTGCTTTGCTGATAAGAACAGATGCATAAAGTAGAGCAGAACAGATGAAAATATCTTCCAACAGTTCAGGAAACAATTCCCCAGCAGTGAAATATTTGTTATCCTACAGAAGAGAAAAGCAGGGTCTGTCCTCTGCAGGACGTGTGTGTGCGTGTGTGTGTGTCTATCTGTATGTTATGAAGAGAGATGAACTCTGCAGCAGTACGTAGACGCAATGCGGGCTGGCCCTTGAGTTCTGAATTCATCCCTAGTCTTTCCGCATATATCTTGTCACAACCACACCTACAGACCTTTTAAGCATTATCTATTGTCTGAAATGCATTCATTCAGATCTGAATGAACTCAAGTCAGTGTGGTTCTAATGTAATTAGCTGAAATATAATGTGCTGGTGACGCATTCTCAGCCAGTTTGATTCAGTATTATTGAGAAATGCAAACTAATGACTCTCAGTTATGTTATACATGCAAAATAATAAACTAAATCGTGAGTGATCTCGAGGGGAAAGACAAAAATGATAATTCGGCAATTGCAAATATCAAGATATCATGTATTTTCAAATATATGGAGACAGAAAAGCTACAAATTATTAAATGTTAAAAGCTATGGAGTGAGAAAGAGAAGTGTGTTTCTGTAAACACACACGTGCAACACAGCCTCGTTGCTTTATGTATTAAAAAACTTCACTAAAGATCGTCATTTTGACAGAAAGCTTTACTTCCTTCTATGCGTTATTCAGCAAGTTCGTCACTCCACGTCTGAACAAAGCCTTCAAATTGCCTACCGATCATCACACAAAGACCTGCCTGATTACCTCCATGACCGTCGCAGTCTAAACAAAGGTGAGCTGGGTGAATGGCTGCCCCTCCCACGGGGTGTGAGGCCCGTTTGAACCGACCTGAGGGGGGATCAGACTGAAACGGGAGGGTCTACAGCTAATGCAGCTCACCTGGGCCTTCCAGGGTACATAAAAGCTGGCGTACATGTTTTGTGTTACAACAGTTTTGCCACTTTTACCTTTAGCAATGCATGTTTAAAAGTGTATGATAAAAATCTTGTCTGAATATAAGTTTTGTTTTTTGTTTTTTCTGGGTTTGAAAAAGTGGGGTTGTCTATTCAACTCTGGTCTGTAATGCCGAGTTACGTACATCCACAGCATGGGGGCTGCAGAAAGAAGAGATATATGCAGGATAGTTGGACACCTGACTACACTAGTCAGGCATGAGAAGCGCACAATCAAGAGTCTTGGTGATCATACTGAGAAGCCAGCAAAAGGTGCTGGACATTGTTGTTAACAAGCTGTTCAAAGGCGTTAAAATTCTGCATCTGAAAAGCTTTGGACGGGAGCAAGAATGACGCACCGTGGGGGGAGACACCGGTTTATGAGAGCGGTGATAGCTAGAGCGAAACCAGCGAGGCGGGGGATCTGTGCGAGGAATCGGCGAAGAACACTGGAGACTGCATAATGGATACAAACCTGTACGCAATCCAGAAACTTTGTAGAAGTTCGGCAAAGTTGCTCTGGTTAATGCACACTTGGGTGTCTCCGAGTGTGTATCTGTCTGTGTGTGTGTTACCAGTAGTTCCAAATGTGAACAACGGATTGAATTAGAATTTTTTTTTTTCCTCTTTCAGAATACAAAATAAATGTCTGCATATATATATACATATACATATATATATATATACATATATATACATACATATATATATATATATATATATATATATATATATATATATATATATATATATATATATATATATATACATATATGATCATTCAGCAAAAATATATGATGCCTTCAGTATCTGACACTGACCAAAACTTAATCCTTGAGTTTGTTTGATTTAGCTTTGTGTGTGGCCAGTAGCTTATGGATTGAATGGACATATTGATTATCGCTGACTTGTTTGGTACAGAGCACAAGAGGAAGGTCAAATGAGGCACAACATTACAAAAAAGAAAACTGCTGCATTCTATGTTGCTGGTTCGAGTCCAGGTTGGACCCGGAAGGCTCAGCGGGAGTCTACATGTTTCACATGCGTGTACGCTGGGATTTCCTCCAGTTTCTTTCACAGTCCAAAAACAAGCATCTGAGGCTAAATGGACGTTCGCTCATTCACCGTGAAGTGGAAAACTGCAAAATCTGAGATAATCAACTTATCTGCTATTCATTTATGTGACAAGAAATAACTCGCGAAAAGTATATTTTAGATGGAACAGGAATTCCCAAGATGTTACGACAATATTCCACATAAGTATGTTGTGTACAAATGCATACAGACAGAAATAACAGTTTTTTTCTGGAGCAGGTGGTAGAGCAGGCCAAGGCAATGTGTCAAGAGCAAAGTGGCCTCTCCATTTACGACATCTACACTTTGCTGAACAATGTATGTCCATTACCGCTGCCACCGTTAAATAGGCTCTGTCACACTAAATTGTGGAAAATACCTGAACAAAATGTTTCCTTTTCTTTGCTATTGTGCTTGTGATCAATTCTCCATAGACCAGAAAATCTATAACATGATGCTTGGTTGAAGCTATGGGGTCTTTGCCGCGCATGTGGCTTTGAGTAGGGAATCCAATAACACTGTGTGCAATCATTAGCCTGTCAGGTTTTGTTACACCAAAGTAGCTGAGGGCTGATTCACTCGCTATTGCCGTTACCTAACTTGCTTCGCTGCTGGGTTAATAGTGCAAAGACGACAGAAGTGAGATATGACAAGAGGTGATATGCTGCATGTGTTTTTCCTCACTTCTATTTTCTCCTCTTAGATTAATCATCTTGCTGCATCCGTGTCTCTGCAAGATTTCCTCCTTGTCAAAAGAAAAGTAAAATAATCACATTTATCTTTCATAAATTGCCATAATTGTAAAAGTCATACCTAAAAATGAGTTATTTTTTATGCCATAGTCAAGAATTACCTTCACTTTTTATTTCAAACTTCAACAAGGCAACATAGAAATGATTGTCAGGGTGGTGATCTTTCTAGTTTTTCTTTTTCCACCGATGGTTTGCAGTTTTTGTTTAAATGTATGTATTGAATTGCAAACAAGCACTGAACAAATTACTATTTAGAAATGAGAATATGAGCGAAGGATTAGTCCAGGAAACATTTTCTGAAACAGTTATTAAATCATTTTACTAAGAAGTGTTTGAAAATCAGAGAAAAAAACACACACACACACACACACAAACTTGTCCTACAATGAAATCAACATCATTAACCTGAGAGGAACTGCATCAGTTCAGCAATACTCCGAATATAAGAAACACGTTTTAAATTCACTCATGCTCTGACGATGGTGGAGTTTCTGCAGTAAAAGTTTTGTCCTCTGTGCTCACCGTGACTCTTCTGGAGGTTAACGACACAACAGTTCCTAAACTAAGAAAAGATATGGCCAACAAGCCATCGTATATTCATGCATTTCATCAGCGTTAGTCACATATTCCCATGAAATATCACTTTGACTCTCTTTTTAGTCACATTTCCTGACTTCTACACGACTTTCTCCACCGCTGTTTTGTCAAACCATCTTCCCCCCAGAGGGATCTTCATCCCACCATATTAAAAGTGGAAATGTATCCGCTTCCATTATAATTACAAACCCACTGGAGGCAAAGCTTCTTGATCTCCGCTGGATCCTTACTTGCTTTTCTTTTTCCCTTTATTTACTCACCTCTCTCTCTCTCTGCCGAGAGGACAGACACATGCTGAGCGATCGGTTCTGTTTTTCTTCCCTTTCTGTCGGGCATTCTTTGCATCTAATATCCCTGAAATTACAATAACATTTAAGAGAGGCAATAAAAGCGGCGAAGGGGACGGCTTTTGAGAGAAAAAAAAGATTGTAAAAATGGAGGGGGGTCTGCGTCGGCTTGTTTGTGAATTGTGGGATTTCTGCTCGGGGAGGAGGTACAGTATGTGTTGCATATGAGAGGCTGTAAAATGCACTAAGCAGACTGGAACGCCGGAGTCATGCTTTTGTTTACCGTTGGTGTCTGGATTAGCCATCTCTAAGCACCGCAAATCCTCCTCGAGGCCAAACTGTTGACTCGTAACAGCACCGGGCGAACGGCGCGATGGCGGGGGAGAAATTGCTTTCTGTGGGGACAAAAATGAAAACTGCCGAAAAGGAAACAACCGTCCCTGTTGTCCGATGAAAGCAGGCCGGTCGAAGCCGGCGGAGTTAGCGATGGTCTCCGGGTGGAGGGTCAAAATCAGGCCAGCAGTGCGATGGCCCTGTGGCGATGAGTAACGGAGAAGGTTTCGGTGGGGACTACATGAGAAGTGTGGCTCGCCAATCTCCCAGAAATATCAAAATACACACAGGCCAGCGATGTGGTGATTAGGACAACAACAATACGACAGTGGGGTGTCTGTTGTTGATTTTCAAAAGACATCGCGCTGAATCGTTTCAGACTTTGCACACAATGAGGATTTCTCGGAATTAGAAATGGTGCTGTAAACAATCAGGCAAAACAAAGACCGATCAACCAGTGGATTTACATACATATTTTTCAGACTCCATAAATACCCAAAGGGCTGGTCGGGTCAGAAAAGTTACAATTACTCTGTAGTTTCAAAGACTGAAAGAATCTTAACAATCTGAGCAACGCAAAGCCTGAAAAAGTCAAGTCTGTCAGCCAATGTGTGTGACACTGATTATATGTATGTGAATGCAGAATATGCATGGGTACACACAGCTGACAGGAAAGATGATGATGATGATGATGATCCCCTCATCCCAAAGCGGATATAGACTGTAATCCTGCAGGTGTGTGGGACTTGCAAAAATACTCAGAATTAAAAAAAAAAGACTTCTTTTGGGCTCAAAGGGTAGAGGAAAGGAGGTCGTTAAAGGCAGAAATAAAAGAGCCGTCCGGGGTCTGCGTGTAGATGTTAGTGACGATGACCGAGCTCCCCGGAGGTTCTGTGGCTGTGAAAACACAAAAGGAGAACTGATGTTCCCAAAAACCTATAAGACGTGAAAAAGCGCAACCGCAACTACGACCACATTTCACGTCTTGTCGTGTGGAACGCTCCGTTTCTGCTTCCTGTTTGTGCGCAGCATGACTTTAAAGAATGGAGCTCCCTGTTGCCTCAGGAAGTAGAAGTGGTAAAAGGCAATGACAGTGGAAATGAGACTGTTTGCTGGCGATCGAGACAACAGCGATGAAGACGGGAATGGTGGAAATGAAAACATGCAAACACATTTGCTTGGGCTCTCAAAGAAAATTTCAGTCCTCCTGACGAAAAAGAAAAAAGGTGATTGTGTGTCTTCATATCACCGGAATGACACAAAAGGAATGCTTTGTGCAACCAGGAGCTGCAAAACTGTGATGATTATCATATCTAAATCCAATCCAATTTCTTCACTCAATGCATGCAGGCGCTTCAGGGAAGTCTCAACATGTCGCCAAATAGACTGTTGGGAATTTAAGAGGTGCGTATGTAAGATGAGAGAATATCAGAGTGTTGTAATGGAAAATAAGAGCAAATCAGAGGAAGATTTAGTGTGAAGCCTTGTAACTACATGTATTACAGGAAGAAATACAGAGAAATAAAATCCTGCCAAATCTTTCTTTCCAGCTCTGTGACTGTGACAGCAACACAGTGATTATGAAATTCCTCAATTTGACTTGTACCTCGGTTCCAGTCACACCCTGAACGTTACATTGGGAAAAACCAGATAGCGCCAATAAAGTCAAATCAAACGGATTGCAGAACAGCAATTAATTCCAAGGAATTAATTCAAAGGAAGCCATCCAAAAGTGTCTGTACCTCAATTAGTCTCTCATTGCACTGTCAATGCAGTGGATGGATGAAAGAAAAACAAATTAAGTTGCAGAGGAGGGGCGGGGTCGAAGGAAGAGATAATGCACGGGAGAGGAAGCAGGTAATGGTGGGGGGAGGCGGTGTGCAGGATTTGAGGTTGACAAGAATGAAAAGGTAAAAGATATAAAAAGAAGGTGTAAAAGGAAAGAGTTGACTTCCTGCTTGCATCAGCATTTCCTTCTTCGGACTTGGTACGAATGAACACCAGAGAGGAAGAGTGACTGACCACAAGAGGTGAAAAGTGTTGCAGCAAATCAAACTAGAAATCCTTTGTACTCACAGAGGTGTGGGCCAGGCAGTAGGCGTAGCTTGTGTGCGTTGACTGAGCATGGTGATGCGGGTGTTGGTGGTGGTGGGAAATATAATGCTGAAGGCTTGAGCGGGTGAACGAGGGGCCGCTCCAGCTCCCCTGGCCTCCGCCGCCGCCGCCGCTGCTCCAACCGGAGCCCAGGCTTGGACTCATTGTTGCAGCCTTGCTGCTGTGGTAACCTCTCACTGCCGCGCTGGGCTGGAAGGGGAACATTGGGAAGAAAGCGATGAATAATGCGAGCATGACCAGAAACACCCGCCAGTTTCCAGCAGCGGGCAAGCACCGACAACTGACTGCCCGTGAAGTGACCTGTGTCGGAAGAGAAGGCAGGATGTGGTGTTGATCAAAAAACCTCAAACGCCAGACCATCGGGATTGTTCTCACACTTTCTTTCCAAGCTCGCTCACTTTCTCCCTCCCTTTCACTCTCAGAGCGCCAGATGTTGCGAAACCCCCTTCTGTCACGGTCGAGATGTGTTCTCGCTGGAAGGGCGCTGATTGGTTTGATAAGATGCTTGGATTACAGGCTGGCAACGGGCTTCCCAGTGTGCCATTATGTATTGGGTATCTACAGGGTCCAGGAAACGTGGGGGCTGAACCTGCTGACACTCTGGCTTACGGCGCTCAGGGATGGGTTACCTTGGCTGTTGTGGCCACTGGAGCACGGACAAAATCCAGAACCTGTAGCACTGTAGTGTTCACTAACAATATGCATTTATATCATTTCATTGAGGCTTTTAAGCAGCACAAGCAACTGCATCAAATAGATTCAACTGTTTTCGCTCACTCGTCCTTCACAATGCATACTTTGCGCTCCATAATCAACTATATACTTCCGAAGTAGGCAGGATAATCTGAGATGTTAGACAAACCACACAGAAAGCCACATAAACTCAGATATCTGACAAGTCTCAAATAAATATAAGAAAAGTATTCTTTCTCCCCTCACGCATTAGTAAGCATTTCCATTTACTTCCCACGTTCATTGCTAGAATATCTTAAAAGCCCTCTGACACTCTGGATGTCCATTTTCAATGACTCACCCGTATCTCTGACACGTCTTGCAACAAAAACTCATGAAAGCAGTGCTCTGATGAGATGCATGCATGTAAATCACTAGATGCCCAGGAGTCCGTTTTTTTAATTTTTATTTTAAGCTTTATATACCAAGGTTATCTCTCTGGGAGAAGGGTGTCATATTGGTCATATTGGTTGGTCTCAGCAGGTACAGATGAGATTTACAGGTTTGTGCAAAAGTTACTGTACAAGCATTTGCTTTACACAACAATTCTCAGGAAATGTTAACTGTGTTTAGTGTCAAGTAGTCGATGCTGGATATGACAGATCTTTTTTTTTTTTTTTTTTAATTAATTTCAGTAAAATAGCATTGACCTGTCGTGGTTGAGCTTGCTTCTGCCCCTGTGATATAAGTGTTTTCCAATTACAAAGGTTTTTGTGCGTCACATGCTGCGGCACGTTTATCAGTGCAACAATTTTTAAGTGAAATAACCAATTAACTATTTCAATTTGAATGTTTCCAGTCATCAAAGCACACACCTGTGCTCTGCTCTGGTAGTCTGCATAGCAATCTGGAACCTCCCAAACCACCTTTAATATTGACGTGGAAATTAAAGGTGACAGACAGTCTCTTTTCATCCATCCAGCTCTGCCACTTTTGCGAGGCACTGGAGCCAATCCCAGCTCACATTCAAAGCATTTGGGGTCACTGATTAACCTCACATGCATGCCTCTGTATTGAATACCTGGGAAATGTCAAATTCATATTTCCACATAGAAACTTTGGGCACTGCCAGTGATGCTTGGCGCACTCCAAAGTGGACCATGAACCCAGGACCCCAGGTCAGAAACAAGTGGGTTCCTTACAACTTGCAGCCCCATCAACTGTAATTGATTATAATTATTAGAAAAATGGCCCATCACAAAGAAAAGAGGTACCTTGTCTTTTCTCATACTGTAACATGGATGTGCTTTGGACATATATGCAAGCACACGCATGCACAATCTGGGATCTGCAGAAAAAAATTCAACAACAGGAAGAGCCTCTTTGTAGTTATACCGACTGTAAAGGGGCAAAAAAGTATAAGAGGAGAGTGGTATCGATTAAAGCTCATACGTACATGCACAATGCACGAAACGATGTAATATGCTTTACGAGAATGTGCTCAGCCAGCGCTGTTTGACTTCGCATGTACCTCCACAAACATGGCCAGATGTTGCACTTTCCATCACAGCCACGTCGATGTGTGAGATATTGGCTCATGAAATCTGGCATTTTATAAATGCCTGTGTTTTACAGGGCATCGAGGAAACATTCTTTAAAAATAGTTTCGTATAGCTCGGTTGAGCTTTTTGACAATCGCCTTGGGAAAATGAGTCATAGCAAAAAAACAAATAAAAGAGGGAGTTTTATTTAAAACATACGTTTATACTGCAGGTATACTGTTTGCACTCATATTTACACACAAAATAAAACTGAAAAACTTCAATAAATTATGACAAATAAATAATTTTATTCATACTCAGTTCTATTAGGTTACAGTGGCTGTTCTGCTCTTAATCTAATTTTTCTCTCTCGGTAAAAACACATGAAATGTGACGCAATTTTATGAGCATTTGCCGTGATTTGACTTGCACGTGTGAACCGTGTGCAGAGCAGGAACAAACCACCTTGAATGAAGCACAGCTGTACATCATGAGCGAGCATTAACAGTCCTCTTTAGCCGCTGTTGAATTTTCACAGGGGTCAGGGGTCATCCCACACAGGGGTTACTGGAGCAGAGCGATGGCAGCAATATAGACTCACAGCTGTGCGTGGAAAGCCTGCCAGTCCAATATTCTTCATCGCTGAAGAACCGGAGGGGAGAAACGTAAGCCAAAGTTCAGCCTAATGCACACAGTATATAGGATAATGACAGGTTTAGGGTTCACGTTAATAAAGAACAGGAGGAGTCCATTTCCCCCAAAAGCAGGGAAAAATATGCATTTGCTCAGGACGGACTCTAGAGCGAAACAAGAGGCCCGGTGGTGCAGTAAAGTCATCAGTCATGGGGGAAAAAAAAAAAAAAAACAGAAAAATACACGAAGCAATGATTTTTGAATATAGCCAGTTTTAAACCACAACAAATACAGAAACTCGCTGTAAGGTGGAAGAAATGAAACAAAAAAGAAACAGTTTGTATTTTTTCTTGCTGTTAAACACCGAGATGCTCTTTCCTCGCAGGGCTTAAATGAAAGTCTTAGTCACAGGGTCAGAATTTGAGAACTGTGTGTGTGGGCAGGATATACTGTATGAACAACACATCGGCATTTAAAGCTACATCTCGCTGATGCGAGTTATTGAGTTCTATATAGATAGCACTCTATTATACTGCCACTGTAAAAGCCGGAGGCGAAGGAAAGCCCCAGGTATGGTACATTAAGCTGCATGGCCATAGACACCACTTTAACACAACTATTCACCAGTTCGTAGAGTTTAAGTGCTGCCCCAAGTCATGCAACAACCTCCAGTGCCCTTATAAATGAGGATCATTCAGCCTCACAGGAGGTATTTAGAATTAATCCATTTATGCAGGGGTGTTTTGTTAAAGACACAATCCCAAGGGAGCAAAATGTTAAACGCATCACAAGCACAAGTCTAAAAGTATGGATGGAAAAAAATAAAAACGCTTTACTTTTTTTTTTGCAGGAGTGATTTTCACCCTTTATGTCATGGAGCAGGGCTCTGCTTTAACATGAGGCAGAGAGCCGGGGGTCCTGACATTCCTTCACTAAAATGCATGATTGGTCCCTCGACTGAGATTCATGTCACAGACTTTCAGCGGCTTGTCAGCGAGCTTCAGTCTGCCCATATTTCTCCAGTGAATAAAAGGATCTTGTTACAGTTACTTTTCCTCAGTTAAGGGGGGATGTTTTACATACTTGGCAAACAGACATGTGTCTCTGCTTGCTGGTGTATTTGTCTGCACTTATCAGCTCTTCTTATAGATTCCATGTCTTAAGGAAGTTGGGGTGGATGGATGCAATATAAATTATAGTATCGTCTGAGAGAATGCTGATTTAGGAGTAGATTGACGGCAGAAATTGTGCACAAACAATTACGAACTCTTAAGAAAACCAAGCAGCAACCATTCCAGAAACAGGAGAATGAGGTATTAGGTATAAAAGATTAAAACTGCTCATTCATGTCGACAAAAAAATCTTGTTTCTGTTCCTTTCCAGAGGGTAGAGCGTTCTGATGTTCATCAAACAATCAGTAAGACAGATACAGTTCAGAAGTGGTTTGGAAATGTCAGATTGTTTCCTTTTATTGTGATGAATTTTACAATTAGGGATGGAAACCTAATGCGTGATATCAATTATGTACAGAAAAACGAAGGGTGTAAAAAATGTCAGCCTTCATTTTGAGCTTCACTTTTAGAGTTCAACACAAAAAAATTCTCAGCGCATTTGAGAGAGCTCCTGTTAGTTACCGGCATATCGATCGTTCCGGTGTACCAGCACAACTGATGACAAACCCTGAGTGGAAAGAGGCTCAATGTCTGTAACAGGCGAACAGATGTGATGCATGAAAGTTTTATGAAAAACAAAAAAAAAAAAATCTGTGAGATGGAAGAAAAGATAAGACTACAGCTGTCCGCAAAATGTGCCACAAAAAAAACTCTCATTTCACCAAAGCCAATAAAGTCTTTGGCTTCCTCGTCAATGCTAAACATGCAGCCGCAAATACACGAGTCGGCTAACATTAAGGTAATTGGCAGCGTTTAACTGATCCAGTAAAGTCCGTCACGTTTTTCCAATGTGAAATATTTGATCAGCAACATGTACGGTTCACCACATTCAAAGTTTGAGCCGTTAAAGTGAATGCAAAAGGAATGCATTACAAGTGTCAAGACAACGTGATTAGAAAAATAAAACTAAGAACTAACAGCTGTATTGCTTTCTCCGCTGTAAGAATCTCTTCCTGCTTGTTTACATGAGACACCATAAATCAAAGGATGTGCATTATTATGTTTTTTTTTTTAATCTTTTTTTTTTTTGCAAGAGATTCATTTGCTTTAACAGACAAAAATGATGGAAATACTTCAGCAAGCCAGAATGTTATCAGTGCCATTTATTACTGAAAATACAACTCAGGGCAGAATAATGCTTCGCCTTCAGCAAGAAAAAGTGAGTAGATCTTGCGGCTCCATTAATACGTCGAGATGAAGCAAACCGTAGCAGCTCTCATGAGTCCATTTGTCTCCCTTTAAGTGATTTCCTTCCGTCTCATCCTTGAGACACACGCTTGGTTGAGGGTTTCAGGGCATGGGCTTCTATGAAAACTCTTTTTTTTTTTTTTTTCATTTTTCAATAAATCTGTACATTTTTGATGCAACTTTGAAAGATTGGTCCCTTTCTCCACTGGAGTTTTATTCTATTGCAATGGAACATTCGACAACATTGAAAACAATGCAATAACATTGCAATTGAGCTGATTCTCAAAGACTTATCAGCTCATGGAGCCTTTAGAGTTTGAGGACTTCCCCAAGGCCCAAAGTGGTGAACCGTCGGCAGTGGAATTCAAAACCAGGCATCCATTTTTTACACTACTTCCCCCCCTGAAGAGGAGTGGAGCAACATTCCACAGGCCATAATCAACAACCTGATCAGCTCTGTGTGAAGGAGATGTGTTGCACTGCGTGAGGCAAATGGTGGTCACACCGGATATTGACTGATCTTGGGACCCCCCCGCCCTCCACAACCCACATTGATCTGCCACACCTGTGAGGTGGATGCATTATCTCCACAAAGAAGTGCTCACTAACACAGATTTAGACAAATTCAACAAATAATGTCTGAGATAAAAAGGCATTTTGTGCACATAGAAAAAGTCCTAGATCCTTGAGTGGAGCTCATGAAAAATAGGAGCAAAAACAAAAGTGCTGAGTTATTTTTTTCAGTGTAGAGTGGACAGGAAAAGGATGCAGCAATGTCAATCAAAACAGATTTTTATTTTATTTATTTATTTTTTTTATGAATATTGATTTTTCATTAATACAAAGAAAGAGGCTCATGCTAGACCAGTTTATTGCTCTCCAGGAAATACTCCACCGTTATATCTAAAACCCAATAGAACAAGATCAAGCTTGGGGAAAGTGTTGCAACAGAAACAGAAAGTTGTGAGATATAGATTTCCTTGCAGGATAAATCAAACACCCCAAGGCAACAGATTTTCTATTTTGCAATTTTTTGTTTTTCTTTTCTTGTTTCTGACAAGTTACTTAATTTTATCTTGAGATTCAACCTTTATCTCAAGCTGTAATACTGCATTAAAACAGTTTTGTGTCAGTGCCTGTTCTTCTTCCTCCATGCATTAAATAACACTGTACTGCGATTATCTGATCAGCCAAGAGGCATTATTCCCCGCAGGTATTGAGGGGTACTGCGAGGCAGAAATGGTGATTTCCCACAACACAGATCCAAATCATAATGCTCTGGTTTCCCGATGGCTTAACTGTACTTTATCTTGGCTCTGCGCTTGTTTTCAAAAAAGACTGGAGCGCCGCCAGAAAGGCCTGTTTTCCTCATATCATCTTCATATTTCCATTTTACACAAAGCCCACACAGAATATCAGCCAACCGCTGGCGCTAAGCTTGTCAAAGGCCCCCACCCATTCAAAAAAAAAAAATGCATAAAAAAAAAAAAAAATTAGATCGCTGAAAAATGACAACAAATCACAACATATATGAGCACTAAAGCATTTCTGAAGAGTCGGATGAATGATTGAAGGAACGAGAGGCTCAGGGAGGAGAAACGCCACCCCACACAGCTTTAGTTAGAGGACATTGTTTTCTAGATGGCCCTCCACGCCTGCGTGCTCCGTTTGGCCGGCTTTGAAAGACATGCGGCTTCCCTGAGCCATCTCTGATGACTTGCTTCCTGAAGGCTGTGTTGCGTGAAATGGCCTCCTTCGAACCAGTGGGTCTCTCTCTCTCTCTTTTTTTTTTTTTTTTTTTGTTCGCCAATCCTCATCCCCTCACGGAAGTCAGCCGCCGAACATGCAGGTGGCGACTGTCACTCGTGGTGAAACACGGCTGACGCAGGTACGACGGGCTCCGCGGGTCACCGGCGGACTCACCTTCTAAAGCCACAACTTTCACCCTCGCTCTCCCCCCCCTTGCGCCGGAGGACCGAGTTCAGGCGTAACCACGGCAACGTGGCGGCAGGACATGTGTGGGAAGCCTGACGGGTCGCAGGCTGTTCGCAGTTGAAAAGGAAAAAGAAATAAGCAGGCGGGAAGCAACCCCAGGGGCTTTCACCATCACTTGCATCAGTGTCGAAGGAGCCGCTGAGGCCGGTACCTCACACACCGTCTCTGCTTGTGTCGCTTTCTTCTTCCCTTTTCTCTTCAGTTCTTTCCTCCAAACACTCTAAAGAAAACACTTCTGTGATCTGAGACGAGAGGCTGGAAGGACAGGAAGTAAATGGTAGCCAAGGCAACTGGGTCGAGGGTGATTACACCTGGGATGGCTCACAGTCACTTACACAAGTATTATAATACAGTCCTGTCGGCCCTCTGCTGAGTCGGGAATGCGATGTGTACTCTTGACTTCCTCACTGACCCCGTTTCTGTTGACTGGCACCACCCTAAAAATTGCCGTAACCCTACCTGTTGAGAGAATCTGCTCCATTCTTGAGAACTGAACGAGACTCGCAGTGTGACCATGGACTGTTATCGAAGATATTACATGACTCGATTTATGTTTACAAGCTCAAAAAGACAGAATTCACCTCCTGAAGAAACCCAATTTCAAAGCAAATACAATCAGAGGTGGTGAAAGAAAGAAGGCGGTGGCAGACACACACAGAGACAAAGGAGGAATGACAACAGAGGAAAAGATATTTACTTTAATGAGTCTCTGACCTCTGAGAGTTTGGGATCGTATGACCCTCCCACACTTGGAGCTCAAAGTAAACTTCACAACATTCTGTGTCTGCTATCCATCTCCTCAAATATTTTCCTTGGCCTGACGCGTGTTTATGCTCTGATGAACTTTGAGCTGGCTGCTGCTGTGAAGCGGATGTAGAGCCTTTAATTTGCATTTTTTAAACCCTGCGGGATGCAAATGGGGTTAAAAAAATGTGGGTCGATCATCAGCCCAAAACAGGAGTCCCGATTTTGATAAGATTCACACAAATAGGTAAATTAAGCACTTCTCCTCAACCCTCTGCAACCATTTGGTGTCCTAATATGTTTGGTCTAAGAGAAACAAGCAATAACGCCCTCAGTAGAGAAGGGCAATAAAGATTTACATCGGGGTACTTTAACGCTAAACGGACGATGAAGGCTGCTGAGTTGAGAGAGCGATGAACGTACTGCACGTACCACCCAATTGATATGGCTAAAAATCAAATCAATCTCATTAGAGTTAATTAGTCATTTGTTTCAGATAATCCCTGTTTCACACAGAGCATGGACCTGCATGAGTGAGCGGTCCACAATGTGAAACACACACACGGCGCTTTCAGAGGTCCAGTTTGTGAAACAGTAGAGGTGAAGTGGTTCGCAGAGAGAGAGAGAGACTAGGGACATGCTTGCAACACGTTTTTAAGTGAAAACAGATAGAATTTGTTTTGGCTTCTAAAGTGCAAGTTTTTTTAAATGTACCATTCTCCATGCAAACAGGGAAAACACAACTTTTGTGAAACACTCAGTTGTTCTGCACATGTGCAAGGAGACAGACTACAATAAAAATCGAGGACTCCAGAGAATTTGGCTGCTCATTCCGGAATTTAACCGCACGTCTCCAATAAATTGTACATTCACTACACCATCATGTGGATCTCAGGCTGAGAGACATTTTTGACATACTTTTGATACCGAGCAGCCAATATGATATAGAAAGAGCGTTTAAAGCAGCCTGTGTGTAAATGATGCAGTCTGAATGTGAAACTAAAATGATGCCTTTTCCAGAAATCCGTCGCAGAAGAAAGATACCAGACACTTCTCCAATAATCTGATCCAAAAAAATACAAATTATTGCCGAAAAATAGACAATTTAACTCATCCAGTGTCAGAAAGCTAATATGTACAATCTGATATGACTTTCAAAACACCAAACTACCTTAAATTTCATTAAAAAGAGGTCGGAACTTCATAATATGATTTCATTAAGACTGTTCAGTCAGACGGTGTCAAATAAATAACACATATCTCCCATGGGGGTGAGAGGCTGGGGGTCTGCAGCACCACAGGGGGCTGATTGGACGATCTGATTAATGGCCAAATTACAAAAATATAGTCAACATGATTAAAACAGTCTGGAAAAGTACATTTGAACTTATTTGTCTAAACTAACAGCAAACTCTGAAAGCTTCTGCTGCTCACCACCACCAAGCCAAGGCATGGAAGGGATACAGTCCAGTAGTATTTTTTTGATAATAAACTAAAAATGTCAACGACAAAGTACCAGAGTTGAAGTCAACAAAACTCTGTTGCAAGATGCTGTTTATTGTATTTGGTCGTTTGAGATATAATCTATCTATTAATTCACACTAGAAGTTACACCAGAATTCAAACAGTTTCACAAACGAGTAGCAATTTTTAAGCAATCTCAGTTAGTTTTTGATGAGTTAACTAAATGTAATCTGTATCAACAAAAACCCTCAATCACAACCTCGTAATGAACCAGACAGAGGTACTTTTATTTTTGCTGGAAACATTAAAAATCACCCTACTGACCTTGAAACATATAAAATGCCAAATACACATTACGAATTACAGGAATCCATGATGTAAAGCACAGTAATTCACCACTGTAACAGCATCATGGAGACAGGCTGTTAATGTCTGCTGCTGAACAATGATTACAGCTGTTTACCCACCGGGGCAGCCGAGCTGCGTCTGAGTGAATCACACCTCCAGACGAATGCTTTCACACTGACATTTTAGTCCTCTTCTTATGTATGCTTTTTATACACCCACTTCTCTGGCTCCATCACTTTGTCTGCTCGCCTCACTCTGTCAATGTCTCCTTTTGTCTCTCTCTCTCGCTCTCTGTTTCTAGGTGTCTTTCCACCGCTCTTTCTCCCTGCAACTTTCTCCCTCCTTCCATCACTCCATAAACCGAGGGGATGATGGATGCCTCTGATTGCCTGAGGGCTCCGAGTCCCGCACACTAAATCCGAGTGCCGTATTGAGCTCCGCGCCATTAAAACAACTCCTACACGATGCGAAAATAGCCATGCATGATCACTAAGTAAGCTGAAATCTGTGTGGTCAAAAAAGCTCGAGCACAAAATTGCAGAAACAATTGTTCCGAAAGCATTGGCAAACGTTTACTGGACATGAGGCACGCATGATAACGCATGATGGATGTATTCATTCACAGTGCAAATGGTCAAAAAATGTTTTGGGAAAATAGTTTGGGTTTTTTTTTTTTTTTTCGTTTTGGGTGTGGGTGTGCACAGTATTAGCATAATAGTATTCACATAATAAAATATCAGGGCTGCCTGTTCCTATAAGAAAATGCTATGAAATGTGTTGTAGATGAAATCATTTTAAAACTGCAAATTACATTCACAAATTAGGTAAACCGTTTAATTTGCAAATATAGTGCATGGTTTGTAAAATAATCTACAACAGTCAAAACAAAACCACTAATTTTGACTACTATAGATTATTATAAAGTGCCTAAGTCCAGGCTTGTGTGGTTAAATCACCATATTCAATCATTGAATTTACTTCGGAATTTTAATCCTGTTTAAATCTGAATAAGAGTCAATTCTACCTAAAATGACCATGTAAACAAATGAAAACATTTCTCCTTCGGGAGCGAAGGAATTCTATGTAAATTGGACTTGACTTTCCTCCAGTCATTCTGCTCATGCTCGTCCATCGCGATGACGGAATATTCCAAGACGGCGGCCCGCAGATTGACTCATACGGAGTTGATTTATTTAAAAAGAGACTCAGAAGAAACAGATATGATGAAAAGAGCGAATGGACAGGTGCATAACAATGTAGACATTTTCAAAGCTGTAGCATCAAAGTTAATCGAGAAAGAAAAAGAAAATCGCTCCAAAAAATGCTTTGTTTACTTCCAGTAGATGTCAGTACGTCACAGTCGCTCTCTGTCCAATCAGAACGCTTCGCAGCCACCAGCGTTAAATATGATTTTGTCCTCCATTTTCCCTATGTAAACAAAAAGCTCAAGAATATAATTCGGAACTGCTTAGTTCAGAATAAACCAATTCGAATTAAAACCACCATGTAACCACATTCATTCTTTGCTGACATTTAATTCTGAGAAATCCACATTGGGCCATAGATCCCACATCTTTCTGCAATTGTGGTTCTATATTCCTGCATATAAACTGTGCAAAATGACAACCAAATGAGTGGTAGAGCCACACACACACACACATATATATATATATATGACTAGGTGTTTGAGGCTTGGCTGTGTTTCAGTCACCGACACTGTGCTGACACAACAGAGTGAGAAAACTGGAAGAAGAGAGGGGGAGGAAGATGAGAGGAGACGAAGGAGACTTCCTGGTGACAGAGTCCTCCGTGGCTGACAGTCTGTCTATCAGGGGTTAAGTCTGACTGAACGACCGAGAAATTTGACAAGACAGGAAGTGTAAGTCATACAAGAAGAAAGAAGGCAACGAAATGAGGAGAGGGGGAAAAAAAGGGCTCGTCTCCTGAAAGGTCCAGCGAGGAGGGCCCCGCGCTGTGTCTTCCTCTCTCCGCCCCCTTCTTCTGCAGTGTCCTTGGCTCTGTGTTCCCTCCAGATGGGCCTCGGATGCTGCAGCACCTCTCAGGATGACATGGGCCCCAGCTGCCTACTGCTGCTGCTGCTGCTATTTCTAGGCCCGCACCCCCTTCCACCTCAAAGAAACCCGATACCACCTTCAAACACACATCTGTCAGCTATCACAGAGCGCACCGTGCATGTGAAGTGCAGGTACAAAGAAAAAGAAACATGTTTACCTTTGCTGAAGGTAAATGAAAAGCTGCCAGAGCAGCTCCTCAGTGTAACAACTTTTACTTTTACAGAGTAAAAGACATCTGTCAAACTCTTTTTTTTTTTTTTTTTAACTTTCCCACCAACAAAATCACACAGTCATGCACAAAAGTGTGGGCCAAAAGATATGAAACGCTATGCTCCTCGGTACAGTTCCTCTTTTCTCCTCCTCACGCTCGAAACCTGCTTTTTGTTTTGCTGTCTTCGTCAGATCCCTGTGGTGGCTGGAAATGAAGAATTAAGACGAGAGCGCAGCAAAACAAACCAAGTTGCAACCAAGTCTGCGAACACTGCAGTCCTCCAATAACAACACTTCTTGATAAAAGTCTATTTTCTCTGCACACTGTCTCCACATGATGTTATCATTTTTCTTTAAATTCAATAAAGTCCTCTCTCTCTCCGCTCAGATGAAAACTGTATAGTTTTGAGATGAGCACACAGTTTTGTGCAAGTTTCCCGTATGAGGCCGCCGTCTGCAATATGACTTGCTGAAGTGCAGAGAATGTACTGCTGTGAGGCGCCGTTATGAACACAGATCATTATTAAACCTTGGGCTTTGTTTTGATTTCCATGAGAGAAGAACAGACAATTATCTGCCGAATAAAGGAGAACACATTTTTCTGCCGGTTTAGAGCTAAAACCAGCTTTTATTATCACCCTCCTCCAAATTGCGGAGGTCTTTCTTCCTGCGCAGCCTTGGGTAAGAACCAGGTAAGTAACCTGAAGGCCAGGTACATAAAACACTCGGGATAGGATGCCCCAAAGGGGTCGCTAAGAACATGAAAAGGCCAGTGTTTTTTTTCTTGCGAATACAATGCTTTGTGACATTTTCACAAAATGCAGCGAACCTAGAAATGAATCAGTCTTCTGTGTTCCTAAGCAAACCAAGTGTCTGCCCTCTTGTTAATAAAGTTCATTGTCAAATGAAAAGTGCACATCGGGCTCCTTCATCGTGGCAATGAACACATTTAAAAAGTGGAGTCTGATTTCAGAACGCGTCATATCTGGTGCTCCATCTCACTTATTCCAACGCATGAAAGACGGGTGTGAGGGACTGCGGTGGAAAACAGAGTGATCCTGCCACTCCGTACCCCAGCGGAGCGTAACAGGGTACACATGTTGAGTCATGACCACATTCCAGCTCTCCTCCAGACCGCTGACACAGGGACATGTCAGAACAGTGGCTCTTTGCCCCCTGAGAAGGCCTGACAGCTACACTGTCACTGTTTTGAAGGGACTGTACGGCGATATGTTCGCTCCGCCACTTGTCAGACAGCGCGTCTTTTTTTTTTTTTTTTTTTCCTGTTTGTTCCGTTATTGTTTATGGGCGACGTGAGAAAACATTATTTCTCTTGTCAACGTCTGCGGTGAGAAAGAAGACGGGCGGCTTGAAAGTGCAGGTACAGATTTAATCACTCACACTCAGACGCTTCAGCATGTGGAGAACTGAAACTTGGATCTTCGGTCTCAAATTGTCTCTGCACCACCAAGGTTCACACTAATTCTTTACACAGACACTATAGAAAACAAGCACTAATCTGAATATGTATGTCGCAGTGGCACTTGAACTTGTGTGCATTCAGTAATTAAGTGAATTAAGCACAGACACTGATGTGCTGCCCTTCGGTAAGGTGGTTGAAAGTGAAGATTTTCTGCTCAGTGGCAGCCCCTCCGTAGCCGGCGTATCGCTGTCACACTCGCATGAGAACGTGGACCTCTGGAACAACAGATGACAGGATGCTGAGCACATCACAACGGCTTCAAACACGAGTCACAGGACACCAGAGGATAAAGAGCAGGCAGGACGTCGAGAGGCATGCGCACACACTGCGCTTTCTGCTCAGGACACACAAACAAAGCCGGCCGCCCACCAGCGGCTCGGCATAATGGGCAGCTTTCTCAGATGTAAATACATTTACGGGTCTTCAACTTGCTACTGAGGCTGTCTGTTAAATGAATAAATTGCTCATGTGTCTCGTTTCGTCAGACTTTAGATAATCCACCAGAGGAGACTTAGCAACTCTTTGATGGGTGAAGCTCAGTCAGCTGTGCTGCTCACCTCACGTTCCTCTGAAACATGGAGCCATTTGAAGACAAATTAACAGGCCTCTGGCCGAAGAGTTTTTTTTTTTTTTTTTTTTTTAGCAATCTAAGAAAGAAAATGAAAAAAAATTAAGCTCCAAACAAAGACAGATCATTTCAACCATAAAGAAAAGATTGTTTAATGCCTGCGGAGTGGAATCGCCACTGAAGAAGAAGATGGCAGCCACCTTTAGACTGCTGGAAAAACACACGCTCAACTATTCATCTGGCTGCTGTTCTCTGACTACAACGTCTCACGATGCTTTAACCTACTCGAAAGAATGCTAATTTAAAAAAAGAAAACATGAACTTACCCAGTGGAAGAAATTGGAGTATTGTTCAAGTTTTGGTTTCGAGATATAATATAACATTTTAAATTAAAAGTCCAAGCCACATACTAGAGTTTGGCCTGTGGGTTTGAGCTGCTATTTTTTTTAATAACTTGTTATTAGTTTATGCTACATTACAGTAATAAGATAATGCCTTGGAGCAGAGAGGGGAAGGGGTGAGGGTCACCAAGGAGTTTCAAAAAGACCACAGCAGCACCCTGGGGGGGGGGTCAAGGGAATGTTTTTTCTTCTTCTTTTATACATGAGAAGGGTAGTAACACTATTAAAAAAAAAAAAAAAAAAAAAAAAAACATACATTTTGAGGTGGCGAGAGACTCAATCTCACACCCCTCACACTTTACAGCCCACGGCCGTTTAGAATAACAGGAAAAGTAGACTAAAGCAAAATGCTTTGTTCATTTCAACAGCAACGTTTTGTGGAAACATTTTCAGTGTGTTTATCGGTGTTTTGGAAACACATTTGAAACACAATCCCACAGTGCTGCAGAAATAATAGCTACCCTTTTTTTGTCACAATACCACCGGTCCGGGAATAACACTATCATCTCTCGACTTGTTAGACAAAGCCAGCAATGTTACACCTTGTATGGCTTCACAAATAAACTAACATGATATCCGATTTGTGCAGCATAAATGCCCCTATTAAGATTATTCATCATCATCATCGCAGGGCAATTTGTATTGCTTCTACTGTGATGCACCACTGAATGCTGCCAAGTGAAAAATTGAAAGTCCCTTCACTTTTTGAAGGGGTTTGTAGTTATTCTCCCAAACTCAGTACATTATGTGCTACAGTCATAAAGGATCGTTCGCAACATGTACGCCACACGTGGCGTGAAAAAAGAACGCCGTGTCAACGAACAAACATCTCTCCGCTCCTGTCGTCATTTCTCAGGGGATGAATGAATTGGTGCACAGTGAAGTGTTCACCAACATTCAGCAAACAGCCAAACCGACCGTAAATCAGTAAGCAGCGGCGAGGTTACGCCCAGGACGACTGAGTCAGCTCAAGAAACTTCATGATTCATACTCAGCGCAATCAATCTCTTTAATTTTGTCAAATAAAAATCGCTGCAGTGGCTTCTGAATCCAGCCGTCTCCCAGTTGAGAAGATTTAATGAAACTATCATTACGGGTTTTTGTTCAGGTTTGGTGGCCAAAGATTTCAACGGCAGGATGCTTTTTCCCTGCACCACACAACACACATCTTCACACTGCTGCATGTGTCCTCCGGGGAGGAGGGAGGCTGTACAGGCAACTGCAGATGGAGGATCACACTTTCCACATGATCCGCACCCTCTTTTATACGGCCTCTGAAGCTGTAAACCAGTGGAGCATTCTGCCAGAGCGAATTCACTTCATCAGATCACACATGTGTAGCATGGATATACTTTTGACATTCAAGAGTGTGTGTGTGTGTGTGTGTGTGTGTGTGTGTGTGTGTGTGTGTGCGCGCGCGCGCACACGGGTGAAGGCCCCCATGTCGCTGCTGCAGCGCGGCTTTTTCCATCTCGCCTCATCATTCCAAACAGACCTCTTTCTGCACATCCTGCCTCTCAGGCAGATGAATGAGCGTGATTTCTTTTGACAGCTCGAGTATGGAAATGAAGCCACGGGCTAAGAGAGGTGACATGATACAGACAACAAAGTCAAGCGCAGAGTCGGAGGAGAACAAGGAGCCCCTAAAGTGAGATCCAAAAACAGGACTTTCGCTGGGGATAATCCGTCAAAGGACAAAACAGAACCAAAAGGAAACAAGCGAGCCTCAGAAAACACTCAGACAAAACTGATAATGATGTGTTACATGGATACATGGAGCTTGCATCTGGATACAAAAACAATCTTGAAGTAACACGAGCTCCAGTGTTTTTCTTACATTACTTGGATGACTTCGGGGACATTGCACAGTTTGCTTGCTGCTTCCAGAGAGGTCAGCGGTGGTTAACTGAGAAAGCAGCGGAGACACATCAGAAAGCGCCTGCTGTGGAATTTGAACTTTTCAGGCCAAATCACCGAAACACAGCAAGAGCGTGCGTTACCTTGCAGCGCGGATGGTTTCTAACCGACACATCCACTAACAAGCCATTTATCAGAGCAGCGCTCTCACAAGTCGGGCAACATGAGACGGCCCACAGCATGGAGCTGCTCCTGAAGGCCAAAGGTCTCGGAGGAGTCGACTGCGTTAGGCAGTTGGGGAGAAGACAAAGGTCGCAACATGAGGTAACCTGAGACGTGCATCTAATCTTCACTGCATAAATGTAGGAATCCGTGACCTCCAGCGCGATGTGAAAAAAAAAAAAAAACAAAGACAACAAAGACAGTGGCCTAAAAATAATGAATCATTCACGACGGTAACGGCAAGAGCTGGGTCAACCTAAGGACAGGAAGAAGGGAAGCAGTTTATTTTAATCACATCAATTCTATATCTAAATAAGCTCAAAAGCAAGCTTATTTATAGACGCTCAAGCAAGTTATTGACAGTTATAGACATGTGATTTCAACTCTCTGAAGGCTTCAGTAAAACCAGCAGGTATTGAGGAATCAGAAGCGGAATTGAAGTGAAGGACAGCTGTACTGGTGACAGCTGGGAACATTAGGCTCCCATTCAGTGCGGAAACCTCCTACTGGTTGAGCGGGATGACTAAGGACGACAGGGATGCCTAATGTGACTTTCATTAACGATACGCTACAGGCTAGAGGCTGACGCAGGCCGGGCTCAAATTGAAAAGTGCTGAAGCATAACTGTGTCGGATGCCCAGTTTCCTAGCCCCATAGTCTGACTGATTGAATTCCTGCCTCGCCCACAGGAAGAATTCCTAAGCGTCACTTATTCCAATATCAAGTGGGTGGGTTTGTTAACTTGCCGTTAACTTGCCAATAAGAAGCAAAGGTCACAATGAAAATAGCATAAATCCACCAAGATTGAAGCAAATACTGTCATACCAAACCCATAAAGACTTTTAACCAGCTAACTAGGACGAATAACACTCCATTTCATGGAAACAGAAATACAATTTGTGTTTCACACTGAGAAATGACAGGTCCTTGAAGTATGGCCAGGTTTTTTTTGTCTGTTTTGACAAGCTTTACAACAATAGTGCTCAACATAACTGAGAGACCCCCAGATCCTCGAGTATGCCTCTGTTAACTGTGCTAAAAGTGTGACCGAGACCTGCTGTTAGCAGACTACAGTTCTGAGGGCAACGGAGAGATTCAGCACATTTCCACAAACACCATAAAACAACACACATAGTGATGTTAAACGTCACAAAAAAACAGGAAAACTTCAGGTGAAACAACATATATGAGCCAACACCGACCATATCAATTACCAAATACCAAAATCAAAGTCGTATCATTTTGTCAAGCCGCTTGCTATGTTTGCTTAAATTACACACACAAATTATGCAACAAATCAAAGACTAAGCAGATTATGAAAATATGAGAGAGTTAGGATTTAGAGCATAAACTTAAAGAAAACATAAAAGTTTGCAGTTTGAAGCTTGTTTCAACTTTAAAGAAATGCTGGACGTTCCTTATGTGATAGAAAATTTTTGCGGTCCAGATTATCTTTATCTTTACTCAGCTCTCAAAATTACCTTTGATATACCATTTAATACATTATTTCCCAATTCTATCCAGGAATTCAATCTTTTTCTCCTGATTTATTTTGTTTTAGCTACATTTTGTCAAGCATCTATCTACGTCACTAACTTTAATTGTGCTTTATATATGAAGATATATTATTGACTGTGGAGGCCAGGTCATCTGGTGCAGCACTCATCACTCTCCTTCTCAAAATAGCCCTTACACAGTCCAGAGGTGTGTTTGAGGTCATTGTCCTGTTGACAAAAAAACCGTGGTCCAATGAAGTGCAATGTGGTGGCATGGATGTGATGGCATGATGCTGCATGATGCTGCAAGATGCTGCGGCAGCCATGCTGGTGCAGTGCGCCTTCAGGTTTGAATAAATCCCCAGAACTGTCACAAACAAGCCCCCCCCCCCCCCTTCATGCTGAGAAGCATGCATGCAGAAACCATCCGTTCACCTTTTCTGTGTTGCACAAAGACATGCAGGTGGCTGGAAGCAAAGATCTCGCATTTAGACTCATCGGATTAAAGCGCAGATTTCCTCTGGTCTGATGCAGGGGCGCAGATGGGACTTTTTAACTGGGGAGGGACCAAGCTCAGTAATTTATTTTTGTTTAATTTGGACCTTAAAAGCTGCAAGAATCCACATCAAATTTAAACCTTGTGAGATCATTGCAAGGACATATAGCTAACACAATTTTAAAATGAGTTTTCTTGATTTTAGGAGCAATAGGAAAGGACAAGTAGAAGGAATATGCATGTTTCCTTAAAGGTAACCAATATGATCTTTAACAGAACATGAATTACAGTCTCACCAATTTATATGTTTAAAACTCATACTAATTATTCTGTGATCACATTTTCTATCCAACAGACTGACATCACCAACCTTCAAGGAAGGTATAATCAAAAGACAACTGCACAGTGCTTTAAATCACTCTGAGAAATGGGTTCCGGATTGATCTACATGTTTTGTCAGATTTTCCTTGAAACTGTAATTTTGTACTTCCGGGGAAAGTCTTCAAATGAAAGCTTACCAAAAAATCCATGATTGAATAATTCACAAACAAAATTAACACCCTGTCAGTTAGTTACAAAGATTTTCTATTGTGACAACCCCGTTGCTCCATCGCAGAGAACTGTGAGGTGAAAAGTTGTGGTTAAAGATCATTTTTCATACACTTATGCCTGTTTTTGTGAGTTAGAAAGCTTTAAAGGGATTTTGGGCATTTCAAAATCACATTTAAGCAAGGAGGCAATCCTCCATATGTTATCAAACAACTTTTTAGGGATATAGTACCAGATTGAGAAATAGTCTTTTAGCCATTTGATTGTAAACGCTGCAATAACGTATTAAAATTCCATGACTCTTAAACCCCATTTACATATTGTCAAACCAGTTGTGATTTGCGTGGGTAATGAGTCTTGATCCCCACCCCCATTGCCATCTGCACACATGGTCTGATGTCCATTCCTTGTGTTTTGTCTTGGCCAAAACTAATCTCTTCTGCTTGTTGCTTTTCCTTAGTCGTGGTTTCCGAGCAGCTTTGTTACCGTAAGGGCCTGATTGGCGCAGTTTCCTCTGACCAGTTGATGTAGAGATGTGTCTACTAGAACTCTGTACGGCATTTATCTGGACTTGGATGAACTTATCCTCAGCAGCAGAGGTGACTCTGGGTCTTTCTTTCCAGGGGCATCCCTCACGTGTGCCAGTTTTGTCCTTGAGGAGTTTTGCAACTGAACATAGGGACACATTCAAAGTTTTTGCAGCTTTTGCGTACTGACTGACCTTCAGCTCTTAAAGTAATGATGGACTGTCATTTCTCTTTACTTAGCTGATTGGTTCTTGCCATAACATGAATACTAACAGTTTTCAAATAGGGCTGTCAGCTGCATACCAACCTGACTCCTGCAAAACACAACTGATGGTCCCAACCCCATTAAGGAGGCAAGAAATTACACAAATGAACCCTGACAAGGCCCAGCTGTGGAGTTAAAACCATTTCAGGTGACGACCACATGAAGGAAAGAGTGGCTACTTTGAAGAATCTAAAATATAAAACATGTTTTGAGTTGCTTCACACGTTCTAGTTTACTGCATAATTCCATATGTGTTCATTCATAGTTCTGATGCTTTCAGTGAGAATCTAAAATTAATAAAAATCTTTGAATAAGAACATATGTCCAAACTTTTGACTGGCAGCGTATATACTTGTCACGGATTTCCAAGCTCAATTATCACTACTTTCTCCTCATTTCACGACTGGGCCGAACTACCTGCTGAGTTTTATCGCTGTTCACACATCAGCGGAGAGACGGGTCAGCAGGTTGACGAACGCACACGTGATGCACTCCTGTGCAGCGCTGAAGAGCTAAAGAAAACTGTTTTCGTACATGCAACGACAGGATGATCTGAGGTGTCAGGCTGTAGGGGAGGCCTGCAGCTGCTAATTAGAGGTAGATTCTAATATAAAAGGCTCTCCAGCATGGAGGGCCTTGTTATCCAACAGTCAAACCTGAGTGCTCCGGCTGAGGGGTTGGCTGGCTGCTGCAGGGCCGTCTTCCTTCACTGACATCGATAGGGGCTTCACGGGAGGCAGAGGAAACAATGGTGTTGACAAGCGGTATCAGGCCGAGCAGCATGAAGGCAGGGCCAAACGATTCCATTTCCCAGCCAATTCCATTATCAGGACACACAGACTTTACTAATGCCTGAAAACAAACAATACACAAGCATCCTTCTAATTAAGCCCTTGAGTAGCGCTGCTTAGTGCACCGGCATATCTGTGTTGGACGCCTGCGAACAGCCTGATTGGATTCATCAGCACTTTTAATGTGCTCCTGTTTTCTCCCATGGGCCTCCGCAAGACTACCGGCTGAATTCAATGGCCCGTCCAATACGCTGCATGTTTAAAGCCCTGAGAGGCAGATTGGAGTATCGAGGCTGTCAGTTATTTCTTTGGGAATACACAATCTGTCAACAGCTCATGTTGTCAACAATGCAGGCAAGGGAGTGCACGAGTATGTCCAAAATGATCATATCTATGCATTTCCATGTTATTGGAATTGTAATTTTAATCATAATTACAAGAGTCTAACCACAGCATGGATGAGGAATTGTGCTCTTTGTCTGAATCCATTTAATTTGCACATGAAGAATGTCTTGGTGCTAATTAGCTCTTTGACTCGAGGAACATTCTTCAACAAACAAATAATATCAGACTAAGTGGAACTATAGAGGGAAAAAACACATGACGCTGCAGAGGCTGAGGACGCTTTGAAACCTGGAGTTGGGTTTAAATAGTTCACCATTAATCACTGCCATGTAACATTCAGATTAACAGGCTTCAAGCACTCCTTTTGAAGCACAAGTAGCACTTAACCAGTTATCTCTCCACGTCTTACAGAGAGCTCTCAAAAAATAACTGCTGCTGAGAAATATCAGTCGAGACTGCGACTCAGTTCCATTTCATGATTGATGATGGCCATGCAGAACAGGAGGGGGGTGCTCACCGTGCGGGGACTGTCTTTTCGCCTGCATTTTGAAAAGGAACCGCAACCTGCATTCTAATAACTGCTGTTCAATTTTTCACCCACGCACCACCTGATTACAAAAGTATTGGCAGCGCTTACAATTGAAATCAATGTTCGCAGAAGCAATAAATGTCAGTAAAGCAATTAAAGTTTAACTGTACAAAACAATGCATTACTATATGAAGCATGTGGGCCTTCATTTCTAAAAGTACATAACAATGAAATTGTCCTTTGGGTGCCTTTAATCTAAATTCAAACCGTTTAATCTATAATTCAGTCCATCATATCTCAACCAGCTCTTCGGTCTTCATGACTGACAGATCTGAAAACTCCCAACATGCTTCATTTAATTGAGTGTAAAGCCTCACGATGACATTAAAGTTTTGGCAACTGCAGTTGTTGGTGTTTTACAGTAAATTGTTAGTTATTAGTTTTCACAGACAAATTGCTTTTGATTAGATCCCACATTCTCAATGCTTCAAGTCACTTTAAACTTTGCATCATATTCATCCATTCATGGACCACTGGTGAAAGCTGCGATGTAGGCTGCGTCAGTGGGAACATTTCTGGATTCAGTGTCTTGCTCATGGACACTTAGACAGTGTGATACTGCGTCCTTGTGATTTAGAGACAATCCAGTCACAGTCTGTAGTTTGTGGCTTTAAGCTTTCACACATCAAGGTTTGATGACTTCTTTAATAATCCATTGTGTTATCGTCTTGATTAAATTATGCACAAGCAACATCAGGCTGCTGAACAACCTTTCAATCATCACTGCCTCGCCGACATAAGAGCTCAAACTATTAAGGAAAGAAAAGTCCACAACTCTAGATGGCAAAGTCTGAGGGGGTTGTAAGAAGAAAAACTGGCAATGTGATGAAAATCTGCCATTAAATTGATGCGTCAACACCATTAAATAGCTAAATTAAATTGCATTAAAGTGTTAACTTGTGAGAATCACTGAAGTAAAACGAAGCGACAGCATTTCAAGCTGTGAGCAACATAATTCTGACATAATGGAGACTGAGACAGGAGCAGCGTCAAGTCCTGCTTTCATTGCATTCTCAAGAGGTTAAAAATGAGAGAAACGAGTTATCATTCAACAGAGACTCTCTGTGTTTTCCCCAAGATAAAGATGTTAATGACCAAAGGCCGAGGAAGACTGAGGGGCAAGGAGGAGAGATAAACAGAGGGAGTGAAATAACCTAAAAATGGTCATTTAGTGGATGGCTTTAAAGTGAAGTGGACCCACAATACCCTGAGGTGATCAAAATTAATTAAATGTTGCACGGCGGCACACATTCATACAGTCTGCTCTCCTTTCAAATGAGGCACGTTAATGAGGTGAAAACTAAGAACTCTCTTCTTTGCTTTTATTTTCAAGATAAATGTTCTCTTTAACACGCCATTGGATGAGACAGAGTGGGAAGAGTGGGAAACACTGGGGTGAGGATTCATATGTGACCTACTTAGTTTCCTGTTCAGTCGGTTGTGCACCTACACTCTTTCACAGGCTTCAGTCTGCATGAGAGCATGAACTGACTGAAGGACTCTTGATTTTAATGATGTTCATATTTGGATTATATGCACAGTGGCCTCTCAGGAATACTATCTGTGTGAGGTTTGCATGTTCTCCTTGTGCATGTGTGAGTGTTCTGGAGGATAGTCGACATTTCCACACAGTTCATAGGAGTGAATGCGAGTGTGAGGGGTTGCCTATGTCTCTGTGATGGACTGAGGGCCCCATGGCCCCAAAACCATGAGGTGAATAAAAGGATAAGGAAGTTAGACGGCTAGATGGATGCATTATATACGGGGAAATTACCCATGTTTAATTCATGCAGTGTTTTATTATTCAAGACTCTGATTTGTTGTCAATACGACTCGATGATTTACTGGTGCATTATGGATCACAACAGTTTCAACATAAGACTGCGTATGGCCCACGCGGCTCCAGAAGCACCGGGGGCTGTTAAAGAAAAGACCTTCATTATTCATTTTAAGCCAAGTTTTTCAAAGTACCATTGACCCTCGTCAAGTCTTTCAACTTCTGTAATTTTTCTTAAGTAGAATGAGGCAGCCTCCACTTGTACTTTATCAAGGTTTGTCCTCAAGTTCAACGACACTCTTCAGTGCGCCTCTGCAGAAAAGGGCAGAGGAGAGGAGTGCAGTGTGGGAGTCGCTCGCTGTATAGTAATCATTCAGAGGAAGTTCAAAACACTGAACCAACGAGCTCTGCTTTACATAAACTGTGTATGGCCGTCATCAACTTTCAGTCAGGCTTTAGAATAAAATGACTTTTCACGTGTTTAATATACATCTGGATGGGAAAAAACGGCCCTATAACTAAAGCTCAATCACGATGAAATGCAGAATGTGGAAAGCATATCTTGAAATACAGCCGTATTTTTCCCTTTAAATTATTTTTTCTTTCATGAGAGGAACCTCTATTCAATCATTTTTTCACTCTCTGTTGTTCATTTTCCATCTGTCGAGTTGTTACCTAATACCCTACAGTCTTAAATACAGAAAACACTTGGTATAATAGAACAAGCTGATCTTTTGTAGCAACCCTGAATGTGAAAAAGGAAAAAAGAAGTAGAACATATCCCACCATCTTTGAAGACTCACGGACTATTAAGGTATGGTACATTGAAAGGTTTTCTTGAAGCAGTTGGACTTGAGCGAGTCTCTTTCCATGACCATGAAACAAAGATGGCACACAGAAGTGGTCCCTGTTACCTGGCGGCCCCCTCCCCCCTAAAGTCTGCTTGTAAGCAGTGTTGTGGACCCTTTTCCTCACATCTTGGATTCACTAAAAACAGTGTGAATCCAAACACTGGCAGTCATGCCTGCTCTCCCCAACCTTTAAAAGCAAGAGCCTTTAAAGTCAAAGCAGCTTTAGATCCCAGACCTGAGGTCTGTACTCCTGCTCCACACAAATAACACAAATATCCATCACAAAGCTCTCCAGAAAGACTGATAAGGAGCAACCCATTACAACCAAGAGGAGTTTATGTAGACACACATATGAACTATGCAGGATCGTGGCCCTCCAGGATCAGGACTGCCCACTGCTGACCTAGAACGTCAATTTTTTTTCTTTTTTTTTTCTTTTTTTTTACAGTCACATGTACATAGCATGAAACATATTATGTGAAGTTCTATCCACACCTCCTCGTCATCCACATGTATGGTCAAACCTGTCCATTGTTGGAAAAACCCATCAGAGCCAGTCCTGTGCAAACACAGCAGTGGACTGAGGAGAGAAGCTCAGGAGAAGCATAAATCTTTTCGCTGGGTGGTGATAACTGCTGCACACTAAATGAATATGGGATTGTTGGATTACAGTTCTCGGTAAGCAATCCAATCCTAACGGCTTCTCACATGTATCATCATCCATTTTCACTCTAATGGCCGTAATAAGTTTTAGTACATCTTTAGAGTCTCCCGAAGTGCCAGTGGACTGCAGGCAGAGGGGGATATGGATACACCTGTGCTGTGTCGGATATCTGTAGGTTAGAGTGATTATGGTAAAGGTCAGGGTCTCTTTGAGCCCTGGTGAAGGAGGGTTGTGATAACAATACAAATTCACCCGCAAGTCAGCACTGGTCACACCGATGCTGAGCATCGGTCCTGCAGCCGGAAAGGTAGAAGATGGTTGAGAACGCTCAGCTCAAATCAACACACTCAAGACAAACATTTCAGATTGACCGATAATACACACTGATAGTAAGTGTCAGAGTGTGTTGGTGGTCTCCACCTCCACGTAAACAGTGAACACGCCATGTGCACATCTCCGAGTGCAGCTAGGAGGGATCAGGTCGGCCCTCCCTCCCTCTCTCCGCGCTCCTCTTCACTGGGGGAGATATAGTGTAGATAAAAGAGGGCGTTTAAGCTCTGCCACTTGTGGAGAGGTCTCATCTCCAGCCTCGGGTGGTGTTCCAGTGCACAGCGAAGATTGAAGGCGAATCACAGACACCGCTCGAGGCCAAGCTGTTTTCTACAACAGTACTGGTGTTGTACACTTCTATGTGCACAGGAAGAGGGAGGGGGGGGGGGGGGGGAAAGAAAAGGGAGAGTGATGGCAGTAAAGACAGAAAAGACGAGGAGCGTGATCTGAAGGGAAAAGGACATGGGAGGAGCGGACAATGTCTTTTTTTTTTCCCACAGTAAGGCAAGAAATGCAGAGGCTTCCTCGGAGAGTGAGCCTTGACAGGCAGCCTGCAAGCCTCACAGAGCAGGGCATCGTACGGAAACCAGCCTGACGCAGCACATGCAGGGAGAAAGGCTCACCCCCCCAAACATTCATCAAGAGGTTAAGATTTGATTTCAAGCCAAACACAAGTCTCTATCCCTTCCTTCCTCGCTCGTTTCCTTCCAGACAGACAGTCGCACAGACAGATACAGTCTATCTCTTCATTCCCGGACTCACATCCTGCTGGCCTCCACGCTCTCTACAAATCTCAGACAGGGGAAAAAAAAAAAAAAAAAAAAGAGTGCCAGTAGTAATTCCATTGCTCATTATTCTTCATTACAGAAGAGAAAAGCACCCACGGCTAGATCATATGTGCTGTTAACTAAACTTTCGGAGACAATTAGCTCAGGTTGTTAAAATTAATCATTGTTACAGCCGTGATCTCAGAGGCTAGCAGAAAGCCCCGGCATTTATGGTTTGTTTATTTGAACGCCTCCCGTGGATATCGACCCAGTCCTGTTGTAAACAGCAGGATAAGACCTTCCACGATCCATGGGTGGATTTACTTTCTGCAACAGGGCCGTCCACTTGTGACCTAGATTATTTGCACAGAACAGGAAAACACCAGCTTTCCTCTTTCTAATGATTAGGGTAGTTTTGTCCGTGCAAACATCCTATCATTTCTGGATTGTATCATACAGCTTTTGCAACATATTCTTTCTCCAACAAGGATAACAGCTCCTGTTTTCTTTTGGGGGGGGGAATTTCACTTGGAATCTCAGTCATTTCCCTGTCTTTAAAACATTTAAGGCTGCATTCCTGTGTTCCTGCTACTTGTTGACATTCCATCAATGGCTGTCTGTAAACATCAGAGACTCGCTGCATCTGATAGGGAGCTCTGTTATGCTAATTTACACAGTCTCTTTTATACAATCTTGCTGTAATAAATCAATAAAACATGCTTCGATCTCCAAAATGGAGCCATGCCTCTTCTTTGCATTTCTGTCTTTTCTATTCCCCCTTTGCTCTTTTCTTTTTTTCGTTTGTTCCCCCCACCCCCCTCCCCCCTTCTGTTGTGCTTTGTGTGCAACTGGATCCTATATCCGGCTTAAATTAATTGCCTAACTTCCTTTTTAATAGGCCTTATGGTCTGCCTCTTAGCAGCAACCAGAAACTAATAGCCCTGGTCACGCTGCATGAAAACCATATAAACATCCCTGGCCTGTTTCACAGAAATATATACACCCGCATTCCTTCACTTTGTTTTCTTTTTTTCCCCTCTCTCCTCTACTTTCTCAACTCATGAGATGGGCATTCTCTCTTCAAAGGCATGGTACTGCAATTGAGACCATGATACATATTTATGTTGTTACGCTTGACTGTTTATGGCTGGTAATTTGCATTAAACCTTTGCCCGGTTTGTGTTGAGAGACAGGACACCTGAGAGGGAGCCCTGCTGATATAATCATGAATATCCCAAACCTGAAAAGACATACCACACATAACTGTGCACACATGCATTAATACACATATGCAATTTCTGGGACCTGGGTTAGGTCTCAGAGGATTGTGGTCCTACCCTGTATAATACTGCACATCACTTACCAAGAGCATCTGCAGCAGGCCAGACTCATTTCGAATGGATGTGCTTCAGGCAGCTATAAGGAATGCTATTATTACTCTCAAAAAAACCAAGTATCTATATGGAAATTTTTCCCTGCTTAATATATGGCCCTGCTGCATAGTTACGTGATAATTCCACTATAATTAATGGTTTTTCTTCAAAAGGGATGATTAATGCAGAAGCAGGCGTTGAACACATATGAATTTTCAGTGCTAACTATTGGAATATTGAGCAGACGTGATCGCAAACATGTCTCATCTCCCAGAGGCATTAAGGAAATCCCCCCAGCAGATTCTTCTTTCTTCTTGTTTTTACCATCCGTAAACTTCTATTCCACAAAATAACCCCTGGAAGGCTAAAGTTAACTTTGCGGCTAAAATGTAAAATTTGCATTAATTCTCAGATTGATGATTGATTAACAACACACGTTTGCAATTGAGAGAATGAGCGCATTTCATAGATTAACAGTAAGACGGAAGAGTCACAGAAAAGCAGTGGTGAAGATAGCCGTAAGGATCAGAAGGAGAGAAACACTCTCAAAGACCAACCAGTCAAGTGAGCAACAATTCCAATTCAACAACAGAAAAATTAAATAATAAAGATGATGAAAATGCAGTAAAAACAATAATAATAATGCATTGGTTTTATATAGCGCTTTTCAGGACACTCAAAGACGCTTTACATTGCATTATTCATTCACACCCTACTGTGTGGTGGTAAGCTACTGCTGTAGCCACAGCTGTCCTGGGACAGACTGACAGAAGCGAGGCTGCCAATCTGCGCCATCGGCCCCTCCGACCACCACCAACCATTCACTCTCACAACTTGCATACTAGGCAAGGTGGGTGAATTGTCTTGCCCAAGGACACAACGACAGTTTTACACCTGCGGGAGCAGGGATCGAACCGCCAACCTTCCGGTTATAAGACTACCTGCTCTACCATCTGAGCTACTGTCGCCCCAATGGGACTTTTCTGGCACTAGCTATATTGTTGCATAGAAAAGATTTAAAAAAAAAAACTTCAATTTTATTTTCAGACACATTTCCAAACCGTTAATGATTCTGGTGTGAATTATATGAATATTAGATAAACTTTAAGAAGGATCTGTCGAGCTCATCATCAGTTTCTTTTTTGTCACTAGAACAGCCTGTCATGATATACAGTCCAAAAGCTTCCAATTCAGAATAACACTAAAAGCTTCCCTTCAGGCGATTCTTTTCAAGCTTCCAAAATGCTTAAAATAAAAATAAAAAAATCAAGCCTCTCATCAGGATTGTGGATTCTAACTTCAACCATATACATATGAATTACAAATTTACAAGCATTGAGAGTTTGTAATTTGACACCAGCCTCATTCTACTCTGTGTCTGGAACAGAAGGTCACATAAGAAAAGCCAACAAAGTCTCCTCAAACAGAGCTGGTCCAAAACCAAGCAGTTAGAGCAGGTTGATCACCAAGAGTTCACAAACTTCTCAATCCGTGCTAAGTAATAATAAAAACCTTTGGAAGTAATATTAGAGCAGGTCGTCTTTAAGTTTTGCTAATCGAGAATTTAAAATGAAAGAACCACAACAGGCAAATATTTTTCATCTCAAAAGCGGTTAAGTATTGATTCATGGGCATCTTTGTTTCTTGTTGGATTCTCTCAGATCCCTCCGGTCCATTCCCTCCATTTTGGCATTTCACACACCCCCCCCCCCCCTCCTCCTCCTCCTGTCCATTGCTTCTCTATCTCCTTCTGTTATTAGCAGTTCTTTAATAATGAACCCTACAGGCGTTCTCTTCATTAGGCAGGCGAGGGGAGAAAGGCCAGCGAGGCAGGCTGACCCTGCTACTCTCTCCTCATTGGGGATCTGGCACAGGAATTTTAATAGGAGAGCAACGCAGGCAGGCAGGTCAGTCCTGGAGACACGCTGTGCATGCCAATCTGGGCTGACCAACCGGCGCGAGCACAGCGAGCGTGCCGTACTGCTTCCCTGACAGCCTGTAACAAGTGTGGAGGAAGGGGAGGAAGACGGGGGAAGGGATGATGGCGAGTGGGAAAGCGTCGGGAAGGGGATCAAGGGGAACAACGTGGAGACACTGAGCAGCTATTCAGGTGAGGAGGGGGGGACGGAGGGGGAGGTGGGGGGGGGGCCAGGGTGACAAGAGCCTGGCGGCAGGCTGAGACAATCCTCACAGTGCCTGCCATACTAATAAAGCAGACAGGCTGCTTGCTAATTGCCTTTTATTTATGCTTTACCCAAAAGTTGTTATGAGAGGAAAATATAAAAACGTGGAAGCAACAAGGGAGCCGTTACGAAGCTTGTTAATTGTAATGTGAGACTAAAAGCGCCACTGGTGCATCTGTCCCTCAGGAAACAGAACGAGCTGTGTTTCATGTCCTTTTAACCCATCACCATACTATATGCTACAACGAAGGCGCAGGCTTGCAGTGGGATTTTAAAGATGCTCTACCGGGCCACCTAATAAACCATTCGCTCCGTTTCTCCGTGCTTAAACAGTCTGCCTCTGAGCTACACTTTATAATACCCATTTTAAAAATTCCCCTTCCCTAAACAGCACAGGTGATTTGTTGTATATTCACCTCTGGGCTGGGAGATTTTCTTTTTCAGCTCCTACCCACTATGGTAATTGCCACGCTGACCTTGATGCAGATAGGATAAATGAAACATATCCTCTGTCAAGACTCTGCCATTAGTAGCGCCACAGAACTACCTCATTTCCTCTGTGATCTCCGTAAACATTTCCGATTCTGTGCATGCCCGTCCGTTCGGCAATACTTTCCATGAGACTGTCTGAGAGAGCGCCCACATCGGTGCCTCATTCCAAAAGATAGCGCATGTGTACCTAGCTGAATGCATCAATCCATTCCCACTATAAATTGTGCTCATGGAGCTTGCAGGCAAGAGCAAAACCACTCCTGGGGGAAAAGCAACGACAGCTTGATAAACGTTTTAGTCATTTTGAAGGTGCCACATTTTGCAAAAAGGTGTTTTTTTTCCTGCTATAACAAAGACTAAGAAAATGATGAAAACATTCAATCTTTAAAGAGACATGTTTAACTTGCATTTAAAAAGTCTTTAACGTGTTATTTTGACCTTGGTTTATTTGTCATGTCAGATATCCATCCTAATCATCATTCAACCAAAGATATTTATGCTCATTTATGCTCAGCATTGGATAAGCTAATAAATAAACACAAAGTCTTTTGTCTTTTATTTTATTTAAATAAAAGCTCTATTGTTCTTCATATTTGGTCAGTATTTTAATTTGGACCAGTGCCCTCTGGTGGACTGAAAACCAAAAGCTTTTCATTCCAGTTCATTGGACACAAGGAAGTACAAGGACGCTTACACCACTCAAAGTTCACATGTCTGGGGTCGAACGCATATCAAACATAAATGTGTGGATTTCAGGAGATGAACTATAAGGAAGGAGAAATCAGGAAGCAAATTTAAAGGATGATGAGTTAAGAGGCAAAATTTTCACCAGGAAGACTTTATGTCTGAGTGCCAAATGCAACAATATATGGATGAGTTCACCAAGCCGGCTAACATCTACTGTGTGGAACAATAGCACCATTCATTCTTCCATTCATTCGGTGGCGGTCGCTCAGACAGTAAAGCATATTATCTTCTACGTTCAAGATCGTTGGTGTGATCCCCTCGTCTCTGCCTCAGAAAGTACACTGGGCCAAAACTCACAGTGTGACAGTGTGAGCACCTCGTATGGCAACTACTTCTTCAGCTGTGTGTGTGTGTGTGTGTGTGTGTGTGTGTGTGTGTGTGTGTGTGTGTGTGTGTGTGTGTGTGTGTGTGTGTGCGGCTGTTCTCTTTTACAGTTGTTACCACGGTATCGCAGCTCGCACGGTAGACTTGGCTAGTTTTCACACCAGCTACTGTTTCTGCTGCAGCTGGGATTCAAACCTGCGCCCCTCCTCCGCTCCACATTCCAGCTCATGAATTTAAAAAAATACAGTTCACTATCACTTTGTCTTAATTCTGGGTCACAATTAAGGGTATATTTTCTTTATGATGTAACATAATAGTACTCTATCAATAGAAAAGATAGGAACCTGCAATGTTCCAAGTTTTCATGTGAAAAATACCTTTAAGACATCAAGCTTATGACTGGACTTAGGGCTGGACAAAATTTCGATAGCAATATATACCGCGGTATATTTTTATTCAATAACGGTGATATTCTAAACCGTTATTTTAAACAAATTTTCGATATAGTGCAATACAGTGTGCGTTTCACAATTATTAACTGTTGTTCACGGCGCCGCTGATTCAAGCCGAACAGAAAGCGCCGCGAGAGAGTGATCACGTATTCGGCACGCACACCACAGCTGGCTGTCCTCAGCTCAGGCTACAAGCTAAGCTCCACAGCGGTAAGTTTGAGCTCCAAAATGAGAACTCGTGACGTAAACGCGACTGAATAAGCTTCCACAAGCTAATTTGTGGCCATGAAATAATAAATGGCGCGCACAAAATATTAATTCGTGGCTACGAATTAGGTATATCATTCACTGAACAGTCCAGTAAAGTTAACAACATATTGGTAGATGCGGACTTTCGGTCTCAATAACTCTTTAACAAAACGTCAGTAACTTACAAAGGGCGCCTCCATCCCATCGTTGCGAGGTGGACTATTTGCTAAAAGCTCATTTTTATTAAATGTATCTGTCTATCAAGCATCAGAAATAATATGGATTTCCATGAGCAGCCATAGTGCTGCTGGGTTAAGGGACCATCTACAATTTACAAGACGCTGCAACAGTGAAGACAAATACCACAAAAAAAAAAAAAAAAAAACGGTGGAGCACCTTTCTTTAAATCTATAAGAAAAACTGTGTTGTAGTTTAAAAGTTAAAGCTATTAATATTGAAAAGGTGAGTGTATGGCCGTTATTTCAATTCCCTGTCCCAGTAATATGTATGTTTGCTGTTGGTCACTCTTTTTTCTGTTTATTGCAGTAATTCTGAGCACTTTTATTTTTCTTCCTGGTTGAAGCACCTTTGTTTGAATCTATAACAATAACATAACTGTATTTAAGGGTAAAGTTAAAGCTATTTATATTGAAAAAGGTGAAACTTAGGTTTATTTGACAGTGATTTCATATTTCCTAAATAAAAGGTAAACATTTAATTTATTGTAGTTTTTATTTCTAAAATTTTATACTGGAGGAGCTTCCTGGATAGATCATTTCTAGTTTTACAGGTAGTACATTATGTGCATGATTCTTAACAGTTTTTCTGAGGCTTTTGTATTATTTATATCGATATCGGAATTATATCGTATCGACCGAAATTATGAACTATATTGTGATAAAATTTTTGGCCATAACGTCCAGCCCTAACTGGACTCTGCAATTATTATGTAGAAAAGAGTCACCCAATTAGAAGGAGGAGGGATTGAAATTAATTCACAATGAAGCTACAGATATAAAGCATAATGTTTTGCTCCTGGCTTTCTTTGTGTACAGTTACATAAAATGCATAAAAGACACTTCACTTGGATGTTTTTATATGTTTTATTACTTCAGGGAAAAAGCTTCAGGATTGAGATTAGGCTGGTGTTGGCTGAGGCTGCTTACGTATGTATACAGACTACACCAATGAGCGGATACGGCCATGAGGTTTGCTAAGATCAGGATGGGTTTCAACACAGCGGATTTACCCCAGAAATTATGTAAATTCAATCCCTAACTGGCAAGGTGGACTTTTATTTTTTTTTACACTGAATAAAATCTGAAGACAACTTCATGCCTTAAACCATATGTGACAACCTCTCAGTCTACAAACGCAGTGCGTTGTCCTTCCCGTTCTCTTTTTGGTCTCAGTAATGAATCATGCCAAAGCCTGTCACGCCTGCTTAGTTTGTTATTCGAAGATCAGCCAATCAATGTAAGGGGCACTTTATGAGATAGAAATGTGCCGTCGAGCTTGTCTTTTCTTCAGCTGATCGTCAACTTTAGCATGCATAATTACACTGGGAAACAATGGGGAAAAAAAAAGAAAAACCTTCACCTTTCTGAGCCTGGCAGTCACATGCCCACGTTCACACCAATGAGAAAAGCATCCATTTTCTTGTTTTTTTGTTTCCCCACAAATATACCATATTCAGATTATGTCAATAAATCCGCGGGAGGAACAATAACAATACACAAAACCAGAAAGAGCTAATAAAAATAAATCACCCTTCTATAAACAAATTCTCTCCGACTCCGTTCCATTACTGAGCATCGACTGCGAGTTTCCATATGAGAATATGGACGCAGCCGAGCTCTGGTAATGCACTCCTATGCAGTCCATTCTTAGCTCTGGCAGTAGCTATATTTCAGATCACACCACGGTGTAAATCCATAAATACATCACTTGTAATTGCCCACAACCTGTCAGTGCCACAATCACAATCTGCTTTGTCATGTGTGGAGGACAGATGCTTTAATGAAGAGCGCGGCAGTGGGTCTTCGTATTGTTCTCATTTCTTGCCCTGTCAGCTTTCTAAATTAAGAATGATGTTCCTATTTGTCTTGCAGTTTATTTGTTGCAAAATGGTTGATTTAGCTCAAACTAGCACATGGTGTGCGGCTCCTCCCATTAGTCCCAAACCAGTAAATACTGTGAGGAAAGCTGTTTTTCAAAGCAAAGAAATGGGAAGCTGAGAAGAAAACATTGAACACTTTCATTCTTCATGAGATATCTGACTTTTGATCAGAAATGACACCTATTCTTTCAGAGTGAATGAAAGCACAGACACAAATTCCTACACTTTTGACGAATAACAAGCATGGGGGGAGGGGGGAATCCCCCTCCCAGTTTTCTAAATTATTGGGTCGGACATTATCCTGCACAGCTGTAATGGCTCTGGCACAGGTGCTGCTGAAAATTTCCCCGGCTTATGAATCACTCTCTCGCTCTGTGCAATCAGCAGTGTTGTCCTGTTGACAGATTGTGGTGAGAGGTCATCAGAGACTTTGAAATTGTATTCCAAAAACAAACTTTGATGGTCCTGGACAGACGATGAAAATGCACATTACAAGATGAGCGTGGCATCACTCCTGGCTGAAGCCCGCCGCCTCCGACCGATGGCCTGATGAGCATGTTGTCCCTGAATCCCAGCAGCGGTCCGTCATGTTGGCCGCAGAGGGAAGGAAGGACAAACTACCTGACTCAATCTACGCTCACCACCAAGACTTAATAAGGGAGGCTGTCATCAATACAGTCTTGTTGACCTTCAAAACAATAGCAGTTCTCAATTTAAAATCCAGCAAAATAACAGAGCGCTATTTTAGAAGTGAATATATTTTACATGTCACTCCTCTCTGGATACCTTCTCAGTAGCTTTCACGTTTGTACTCTGAATCAGGATTAACATAACCAGGATATCTCTGGATTGGAAAACTCAGACATTCATAATGCAAATGTCATTCTGGAATTCTTTTCTAGTCTCCGTAAGGATGCATTCACATAAAAGAGGTGGAGTTTATTCGCAAACATAGAGGAACTCTGCAGAGTAAGTCGCTTACTTTACGATGGAGGAGCAAACAATTGTTCTCCAAAAACTATGAAGAATTCCAACCTGGTATCCAGAGCATGAATGAAATCAACACAATTTAATATTGTCTATTGCTTCTTTCCCATCTGACTGGTCAGGAGGTGGGGCTCGTATCCTTGTTGATCTCTTATCCAAAACGTGACCTGCTTCGGAGCAGGTTAGCCATTCAGTGAGTTACCATGGTGATTTATCCCTGTAAGAAGATAACCAACATCGCTGGACGTAAAACCCAGGGGTAACCCCTTGATCCCACAGCACGCGTCTACCTGCGGTGCGACGCGGCACATTCACGCCCGTTTTTGGGTACGCCCACTGCACGCGTTCTCCTGCGCTCTGCTCCGTCAGAGCAGAGTGCAAGAACACTGCGGAGCGCATGCGCGAGATGTTCAAGATCCCACAATACACTGAGAGTACTAAAAGCTGGAACAACAACAACAACCCATTCATTCGTCGTTTCTTTGCCAAACAGTTTCTCAACTTCCACAGTGAGTCTCTCTTCATCCATGACGATAGTTTAGCTGCGCATCCGGAAGTAAACAGACCCGACCCACTCGGTCTGTGCTGCGTATTTAACTCCATTACCCTTTCACAATAAAATAAGCACACAAACGAACTGTATTAAGGGGACAAACATTACCACTACATGGAAAACAAACCATATGCTATTTTTTTGACTCCACAAATGTATTAAAGTATCGAAATATGCACATCTTCAGTTTTTTGGATATTTGTAATGAGCTTTATTAATGACAAAATGCATATATAAAACAATATTGTTACAAATAGATGTATAACTACATGACTAACCAAAACCTGTGACCTGGCACAATATAAGTACTGAAGATTTTACAAAGACACTTCAGTTAATATCTCTGACAATAACCAAAAATGTAAACGTTTCAAATTATTTAATTTTGAAAACACAGAAGTTGTTTCAGTTCTCTTTCCTGTTTGGAGCTATCCGAGCAGCGGAGCTTGACGCGCTCGCGTGCGGCCAAAATAGGTGGGACGCGTATTTTTATCCCGGGCGCGGCTGAGCGTGACGCTCGCGTCGGCGACGCGCAAGTGAATGCTGGATGTGGAACTGCTCCCGACCACTACAATGGCAATGTATTTGCTGCAGCCAGCGCGACGCAGCGCAACGCGGCCGAACACTTCCAAAACGCGTGCTGTGGGATCCAGGGGTAACCCTCAAGTTCCCTCGATCAGAGTCACTCCAGCATTTGGAGTTCAGGCCTCTGATGTCAACTTCTCCTCCTCCCTTTCACTATCCCCTACTCCCAAACAACGCCAGCAGAAAGCCACCACCTTTGAGTCTTGTTAAACTGTTGGTTTCTTCTCGTTAAAAGAGAGTTTCCTTAACTTTCCTTTCCACTATGCCCACGCTTGCTCCCATGTGGTCAACAGATTGTTTTGTTAGTTTTTTTGTCTGAAGAGCCATCTTACAGGCAAAAACTGTGGACACAATGACAAAAACTCAGATCAAAGGTCTGATTAAAATGAACGGTCAAGCACGACTGACTGATTCTAAAGACGCTGCTACTCTTAAACATACTCTCCCCTGATCAGATTGAACTGGGAGACTGTTTCTTCAACGTTACTGTTTCAAAGGATAAGCAACAACTTTGATGAGTTGAGCAAATAAATCCAACTTCAATGCTGGAACTGGCAGGTAAAGCTGGATGTGGGATCATGTGCATGTGTGTGTGTCACAAATGGCCACTATCGCAGTGCCAGCAATGAAGGGAGTGATTCAGCAACTGTATCGGATCACATCCACATTGATGGATGTAAACCTGCATCTCAATCTAATCACTGGCAAGGTCATAGAAAATATAAACCAGACTTTGATGTTTCATTTGTAACTCATTCTTTTAACTTTTCTTCGTTTTAATAGCGAAAAGAACAAGCTCCTGCCAAACAAGGATATCTTGGGGATATAACAATGAGAATTAACATACCAAAACTTAAATCCTACTTCAAAAGGAAGTTTCAGTTCAGACATTACTGCTAAGCTTGTTTTGGAGATTTGCAGCCAATGCTGATCTCCATGATTTCCATTTGGAGAGGCTGAATGTTTCGCCATGCACATCAGCGATTTACGATCCATTAGCAAGCAGCCAAAAAAGACTCACGCTAATTATATTAAATTGCCATGTAAAAGTCCATACCATATGCGTTAATGCACGCGAGGCTGCACGCACACTTGAGCGCATGAGAGTGCATGTTGTCCGTGTGTCTCATCCAAGTCTCATATTGGTTCTGATGCATCAGATTACCACAGCAGAGGCAGCTCGTCCAGCGAGGCCATCGGGCCGACACTAATCCTCCTTTGATGAGTCGAGCTTCACAGGAAAAGCACTGACATTTCGCACTAAGGCCTTCTCCCTTTTCTCCCGCCACGCACGGACGGAACTCGGCCCCGGTGAGACGCTCTTTCATCGCAACCTTGGTGGGACGAGGGTCTGGACTCAGATGACTGGCGGATTAGACGGCAGCTCACGGGAGGCAGGGAGACTGGTCTCTGAGCGAGGCGCTCAGGAGACGGGGCTTCGGGAAGTGCGACCGGGGGCCCGAGCCCCGGTGAGATAATCAACTGGGAAAAGTTTGGGGTAAAAGACAGGTCGGTAACCAAATGGTTTAGTCTCCAACAGAGGAGCACTCGGAGAACTTCAACCCATCACAAGAGAAGTCCTTTCAACTTCTCTATATAAGTACAAACATTAGAAAAATACCCCTTCGTAATGTTGACAAGTCAGGCTTCACTGGAGCTTGTTTGGGAGCCGTTCGAGTTCGAGGATGCAGCTTCACTGTGTCACATTAAACACAGAATGATTTCAACTCTCGAGTCTGTCCTCGCTGAAATATGGATAAAATAATTGAGCCACTTGTTATCGTAACACAATATGCCGCAATACGCAGCCTCCCTGATGAGTGTAATAACATTTAAGAGAGATGCATTGCATGTCTATTAGGTTTTAAACATCATTAGCTGAAACTAACTGGCAACTAAATTGTTATTAGTGATCAGTATGTTTTGAATGCTGCTCAAATAGAACCGTCGCTGGATGCCGCAAACAGGCCATAAAGTACAGGACATAAAAGAAAAGACGTTGAAGGGCTTGAGTGGGTTTCTTTCCTTTAATCCAACTGGTCTGCATAAACTACAAAGCAACAAAACAAAGTCCATCACAGTCCAGCTGGTTAGCGTTGCACTTTAAAACGCATTAGAGAGAGGTACTTAACTTCAACATGCATAGTACATTAAATCACCATCAAATAGGGTCTTATCAAGACGGCGTTAACCAATAATCACCTCGGTGTCATTACAAAGCTAGAACGATCCGTTCTTCAAGTAAATCTTTACACGTGAAAACACATCAAAAATGTAAAGTGAATATAAAGGCAAAGGTGAAATCAGAAACATTTCAAAAAGATAAGAATGTGCCTCAGGAGCAGCTAATATAGTTTGAGCCACTGGTAAGTTCAACCTTCAGAAGGAGAAAGGAAAATTAAGAGCCACAGAGATGCTCTCAATGTCTTGTGATGTTGTGTACAGAGCAAACATTAACACATGCTGGGTAAGTATCTGCATTCAAGATCAGCAAATAACCTCATATAAACGCGCAATTATTACAGTTTTACAAAGAGTTCCGCTTGATGCTGTCACAACAAACAATATATTTTATCTGGAGTAAATAAAACAGCAAATGAGGCGATGGATTGTAAAATAGTGGTAAAATCCATACTATTATTATCCCCTTATTAATACCCCGATAAATCCAGAGCAGATACAATATGCTGAGGCAGGAAATTGAACAAGAATGAAAGAAGAGACCTCATATATCTCCAAACTATCTCCCAGTGGGTCTGAGAGTTGTCTTCTGGGCCTGCCGATTACTTCTAAAGCACTAAATAGACAATTTCCTGTTTAAATTACTGAGCTTTTATCATGTGTGAATGTGTCTCACCGCTGTCAAACGGTAGATCTTCAGGGGGAATATACAACCGTCAGTCCACAGAGAAGAACTGTGACTTCTGTGATTTAACCCGCTTTATCCTCCATAAGGTCCAGTGTATCTGTGTAGTTCAATTTGCTGCTTCTCAAAATTAAAGAAAAAACTTTTTTCTCCCCATTTCCTGGTTTTTTTGTCTTATTACATAATTGTTTACCCGAATAAGTCAACTCCGTATCGTGCTTTTTATTCCAACCTCATGGTTTTACCAGAGAGATTTAGTTGACAATGCGCTGTCAAACAAATAGCTGTGGAGAACAGTTTGTCCTTTTCTTTGCAGAGTCATATGATCTGTAATTGATCATGTTGCAGTGTTTGACTTTTGTAACTCAATTCACGACAGGATGATGATTAAAGGACAGCTTCTCAAACACGGAAAAAATCAACAACATGGAAACAGTGATAAAATAAGATTTCTTTCTTAATTTAATGGGTCTGGGAAATAAATTAGCCTATTAAGCTGGAACAATGATTTTGACAAGCCTCCTTTGAATGGGCAGACCGCAGAGTGACCCCTGTGTGTAGTGAGCTCAGTTTGTTCTTTCTGTTGTTGAACTGTCAAAGCCTGATCTCACTCAGCGAGTTAAGGTTTCCCTGGACTCTTCTGTTTAAACAGATGAGTTTTAAGATAAAATTTAAGATTATTCATTTGGAACAATGTCTGCTGCAAATACCTGAATGTTTTTGTTTCTTAAACAGTTTTTTTTCCCCACTGTATTTTAACATATTCAGCGTAAAATGACCTTGGGTGTCTTGAAAGACACTGATAAATAAAAAGTGTTATTACAATTCTCTTCTGAAAGGTAAGTCAGCATCGACCGCCTCCAGTACTTACTAAATTCAACATCGGAGTTATGTTCCTTTTTTCCCTTTTGGAGCAATAATGTCAGCTTCAGTCTGGAGCACTAACATCTCACTCCCATGTGTCCCCTCCATGACCAGGCAGTCGCACTCTGCTAACCGCATTAAACAATAACACCACCGCTGTGTAGAGGGTAAAAACTCCTTTTGCTTTTAGAGCGCCGGATCAATAGCTTCATATACAGGTTTCAGAGACATGTTAGTTTTATGAACTAAAAGCTCGACTGTTGCTTCTGCCTCCACTCCGCTAAGTCTGAACTGCAGAGTTGACTGATTTAAGAAATAATAAAAATCCTAACAGCTGGCCTTCTGGATGGCTATTGATTTCCCTCAGCAGTGGCAGATCAAGAGGTACATTTATGATCAGACAGGGTGCAAGAAATTATACCATAGCACAAACCCTGTATTGATTGGTCACAATGGTGTGAACTCCTTAAAAAAAAAAAAAAAAAGTTAACTACTGTGTACACAATTTTGCAATGCTGGTGGCAGGAGAGAGGAAAGAGAGAGGGTGAAATAAATTTGGGTATACTGGCCCTCTATCCCCAAATGTATATATTTCTATACTCCGATTTTTTTTTTGGTTTTTTTGCATAAAAATGTGTGCTGCATTTCAACTCTCAAGGGCACGCGGGAAAGACTGCAGCCCTGCATCTGTATGCAGCAGTAAACATGCTAACTGGAACATCAGAGAGGAATGTAAGGATGGACAGAAGGACACTCAGCGGGAGGCTGAGAGATCTAAAGAGGGGAAAACTCCCAGTGGGGACAAGAGGAGGGAATATCACTCCCGCCATGCTGTATTAGTGTCCAAACCGAATGAAGGTGTGGCCGCGGCGGTCAACTCCAAATGTTGAAGTTTTAGTCCTTTCATATACATTTTTTTTTTTATCCATTTTCAACGGTCATTTCATTTCCTTTCATGACATTTACAGTATGGAATCTTGATATGGAGGCGTCACGGTGGTTTAGTGGCTATTGCTCTCACATCAGGAGGAAATCTCCGGTTAGAGTCCAGTGGAGTTCATATGTTCTCCGGTTACTTCTGCCTCCTCTCACAGTACAAAAGCACGTCTACGGTTAATTGGTATTGGTATTTAAATGCCCAGTGTGCGAGTGTGAATGTGAGAGTGTTCTGCCTTGTCTGTCTCGACACTCGACTGGATTAAGACGAATTGGATGTGGATCAATGGTTTGTTCAAATACCTCAATGTAATTGGTCAATCGAATAAAATAAGCCACAAATAGTTGACAAAACAGTCATAAGGATCATATAATATCAGTAATTTCTTCCATCTTTCGCTGGCTTGCCTGTTCGCTTTTGAGACACATTGGGCTTGATGGATTGTTTTTAAGTGATTTCTTTCCAATTCTCGGTGAAGGTAGATGACCTTTTTTGTGCGTCTCCGTTGATTGATGAGAATCTAATAGCTCCCGCCTAATGTACCATGGATCATTTTCTCTTCTGATGCAGGAGAACTGACATTTCAATGTTTATCACCTCTGACCATTTGTTTTGTTGCAACTGTGCTTTAATAGCTGCTTCGATTAGCTCCCAGACAGGTTTTTCCATAAATTAATTAAAATATCAGGGAGTCTGAAAACATAATCTCTCTAGTATTACAACTGAATTATATGCAGTCACATAAACATTGATAATTAATCCAAAACTCCTTAACTGGTATAAATAATTTAAAAATGGTTAATCACACCACTGGAAGCTAAGTTTCCCCTCAGAACTGATACATTGTGTTTGCTTTACTTCATGTTTTCATTTCTATAATCGTACTTAATGATGGAGACGCAGAAGAAACATACCAACTGTGCACTGACTAAAATGCCAGTAATTATTTAGTGTTGAGGATTACTGAAAGCATTATTCCCGTCCAACTTCAATAAGGTAAATGAAAAATGAGGATGCTTTTAAAATGCCATTTCACTGAGAGTTAAATATTTGATGAAGAACGGAACACGGTGCCCTTCTGACGTCGGCCAATAATGATGAACGACTCCTACGGTGACTGCAAGTCAAATAATTCCCCCCAAGCAACTGAAGTTCCAACATGATAAACACAAAGTGATATTTTGCATAAAACAAGATTGACTTGTTTGGTTCATTAACCAAGTGAACTGGTGAATAAGTGATTAATTGAATGAACAAATGACTGTGTGTTGTGGAGGCGGCCTTCTCGCCACAGCAAGGTGTATCACTGCCTCCTGCTGGCGCTGCGAGGAAACACACGTCTCACTCAAGGAGCAGCATCCTGCCCCTTTCTACCACAGCTCAAACTCAAATCTCACTAAATTCACACCGATGCACGAGAGGGGAATTCCACTTTGTCCATACCTGTGAGTGCAAAGACACGAGGAGACGTCAGGGCAGCGATGAGACACAGAAAGCACACCATGTTTCACTGCCTGCCCTGTCTGAGGCATCCAGTGATAATGTAGGCTGCAAACAACAGGATGCTGCAAGATCGAGGTGCAATAATGTAAAGAATCTAATATGGGATGCACAGAGTGGGAAATGCGGTTATGTGACAATGTAAGGATAATTATATTTGCCGTCGGGGTTGCGATTGGACGTCACTCAGTAAATTTGATTCAGTAGGGGAAGAATTACACGCAGTGATCGTCTAAACGCAATCATGATTCACACAAAGCTTGTTCCTCCTCAGCAACACCACCACTTCTGTCTTCTGTCTTTGTGTATTTCATAACAAGATCCTGAGCATCCTGAGAAAATCCAGCCCCCTTCCCTTTTTTCTTTTTTTTTCCCTGCACCAGCCCTGGTGCGTCCTCTCAGTCCCTGCGTCTCTGCTTCAGCCCCCCCCCTGCTGCCTGCTCCTTCCGTCTCCACAGACGCCATAATGACATTTGGTCACCGTAAAGAGCCATGATGGTGCTGTTAACAGCGAGGAGGGAGGCGGCTGTCACAGATACCTGATGCAACATGGTGCTTGGACCATCTGCCATGCAAAAGACAGCTCCCAGCTCGCTGCTGTAATTACAGAAAACCCCGAGCAGCCAGCGAGCCCTGGCACACACGAGGAAGAGACGCATGTGTTTGAGTGACAGGGGAAAAAGAAGAGAAAAAAAAAGAACAAGAGTGTGTCCCGTGTGCATGCGTGTTCAAATGCGAAAGACTGAAGCTAATGAAACGAGCGATTACCCAGCCTGCAAGTTTAGAAATATAACTGACAATACGACGGCAGCAACCGTCAGTGAGATCAAGCCTCTTTTTAAGTAACCCTTCCAGCCACAGTACAGTACACACAAAGCGTGCTATTCTGGCATCCTTTTTTGCTTGTTGTTACCCACTGTGCTCCACACAAGTCAGCTGCCAAAAACTTTCCGCTGAGCTCTATTAAAACAGTGGAACTGTCTCCTAATACACAGCATACTGAGCAAGGCAACCGTGAAGGGCACAAGCAAGCAAACAAACAAACAAACAGCAGCTCGGTGTTTCAGCTGGTGAGATCCGGCAGGCAAAGGGCGTGTTAAATGGTCAATTTGGTTCACTGCGATTGGTGACACTTTATAGGCATCTTCAAAATCCTGCAGTGGTCTTAAAACTGGATTCGAACTTGTTTCTCATCCTGCAGACACTGACTGTTCAACAGAAATACTCTGATGAAAGTTATTTATCTGTCGGAGTATGTGCTTCCCAACAATAACAGAGGATTTGAATCTTGGTTGTCATAAATGAGTTGAATGTGTGATCATGAGCGTCGCTGAAGTTGGAATTTTTTCCTGTTTCCCAGTGGGAAGAAGTCAGAACTTCGACGGGGAAGAGTGCGGACTTTCTGAAAGCGAACGTGACGTCGTTCAACATGACAGCATACTGTATGTACACCAACATGAAAAATTGTACTTTATAATGAGGCACCAATTATAAAGTGCTCATTGCAATCAAAGGGAATAATTCATTAGTCAAGCAGTCTTAGTTTGAAACAGCAGTATTATCATACATTCAAGCGAAGCATATCAACAATATTTACAAGTATTATTTTATCCATGTGCTTCTCCGGCTACACACTGTACAAACATATAAAAACAAGACCTTTGTTTCTGCCCCCAATTTCATGAGATCAAAGATCTCAGATCTTTTTCGATGTACACAAAAAGCTCATTTCTCTCAAATCGGTGCTGTGGCACTGTGCTAAGTGATAAAATTGCATATTTCACAGTGGTGTTTAATTATGGCCAGCCTAAAACACACCTGTCCAATAATCCTGCTGTTTAATCAGCGTCTCGGTCTGCCACGCCTCTGAGGTGGACGGATTATCTCGGCAAAGGAGAAGCGCTCACCGACACTGATTTAGACACACTTGTGTGCAATATGTGAGAGAAGCAGGCCTTTAGTGTACACAGAATGATATCTTTGTGATCATGTAATTAAAAATGGGAGCGAAAACATTTGTATTTTTGTTGGGTGTATCAACTCAAGCGATCACTCCATGCCGAGTGGCTTACGGTGTATTGTTTACGAGTTATTGCCAGCTGGAGCAATCCATTCATCGGTGTGTGATGGTGCACACTGGCAAACTCAGACGGATGCACAACAGAGTATTAGAAGTAAAATATCACTGTAAGACATTCTCCAGAGAAGAGGATCATGGTATTCCCCTCTGTGGCTTTTTAGGTAAACCGTGTTGTCTAAGTCCTGATCCACATTACAGCAGAATGGAAAAAAAAAACAAAAAACAAAAGAAAGAAAAGTCTCACACAGCTAACTATTTCAGAAGCAGAATTATGATCTGATCAGAGGTGGTTTAACTACATACGTGATCTAATCTGGGGTTATGTAAATGGATGGTTGAACTGATTCCCACAGTCGTAGGTGCGTCGTTTTGGGAAATATCAAAGCAACACAGAATAAACAGGAAACGCCACATCGTGAAGGGCTCTACTCACATTATTTCAAGTGGCACAAGGCCATTTAAACAATATCAAATGCACATTTTCAGCACAATATAATAATAATAATAATAATACAATTATTGCCAATAGTGGTGTATTTTGAAAACCTTAACGAAATTTCTATCTACCCATTACATGAGTAATTTTTAAATCTGAAATAAACACTTAAAAAACAATATGTATGGTGTTACCAATTTAGTATAGTCCCTGAACAAACCTCAGATTATTTTTTTTTCCAAAGCGTGCGGTTGTGACAGATGCAGAGTGACTGACTGGTGATTCACTGGGAGCAACAATGAAACCTGTTGCCACCACTGTCCCTGTAGTTTTGGGTGATTTTTGAGAATCCAGTTGATTGAAAACTGAAGTGTGCATTGTTTAATGTGTGGTCCATCTAAAAACACCAGAGCCGGTTTCAGCACTGCACACATTACACAGTTTATCTATTCAGTATTCTACACATGTAGCATTGAATAAAGCACTCTATTGATCTGAAAGCCCCCCCCCCTCTGCACATGTATGATATTGATCATTTTGCGGTGGGTTTCAATAGGATTTAGGAGATTAGAACGTATTTAAAGACCTGTGTGCTACATCAACAGCTTTAATAGAGTCCAGTGAGAATAAACCTTCAATAACTTTGAGGGTTATGTCTGGCATACTTTGTCCTCGTTTATTGAGCCACATAAGCAGCCTACAGCAGGAATTCAAAGACAACCGGCGGACAAATGGAAATAAAACAAACATAATTCTCCATAGACCTGGTCCTTGACTAAGGATGAATCATTGAGTATCTGCACACAGTGCAACCTTGCAGCTACAGTATATACAGCTTTCTTTTTCTTCCCACATCCCCCATCTGACTACAACAGATGAAACCATTAGCCTCCATCTTTCCCAGCTTGGATAAACAGAAGGTTTGAGTTTCCCGTGCAATTGTGACGTACGGCCCAAAGCAAACGCGTCGGCTGATGAGCAATTGGTACAGAAGCGAAAGCAGATCCCGGCAAACTGTTTAGTTTACACTTAATGCAGCGATGCCAACTGGAGGAGAACATGTGTCCTTCAGTGGGCAATTTAGTATTTTTGAAGGCCAGTTGGCCAAGCCAAGGTTGACTTTATAGTGAGTATTTACACAGCGGTGTTGTACATGACTGTGACAAAGACTTTTACATATTCAGGCATCATATGTGACTCAATCTGAAGCTTTTTGCTTGTTATAAATGCTAAAATCATTCAGATTTCACTTTACAATTACTGAATTTGACACAAAAACCAACACAAATTTCACCGCAGTCCATCATTAAACCGGTAATTTATTCATCACTTGAATCAGTGGAGAATCTCAAATGATGAGCAGCTTTTTCAGAACGCATTCCTGCGCGGGAGCCTTAATGAACTTAGCTGCTGGAGAACGTGAGTTCAGCTGCGGCTCGACTCCTTGCCCTCGTCTTTCTAATGTCCCGGCATCAGCACATCGCCGGCGAGAGCCGACCGGACACTCTGGAGCAGGGATCACAAGCCGTCCCTGTGGGTATTGTTACCAAGGGCACCGGCGTAGGTCAGATGCTGGTATTACTGTGCTGCAATGACCGGGCGAAGAATTTGGTGAACAGCGAACTACTGCTGCAATACCATTTATAATTAAGGGCAGAAAAAAAAAGAACAGAAAAGAGGGAAAAAATGCAATTAAAAAATGTGGTTTAAATTGCTTGGTGATCCAATTAAAAGCGAGGCCCTGCAGATAGCCGTGTGCTTGTAATGAGGTAAAATTAACAGCATTAGCATTGCTTCCATCCCAACTGTTTCCCACATATGAACTCTTTTCTCTTCCGCCTGTTTATACTTCTCTTCCTGTGGGCATGTCCTTTTCTGGGTGTCTGTAGAAAATAAATATGTGCATTTGGAGTTATTATCGCTCTCTAATTTACCGTAATGAAAGTGCTAGCTGGCGCTGGCGGATGAGCCATTTTAATTTAAGCATCGAAAGCAGGCCTGCATATTAATGACCTTATTTGCATAAATCATGTCACTCCACTCGGGATTCCAATTAAACCCTTGATTAATTGCTCGGCTGACCCGTTAAATAGAATCCTTTAAGTGGTTCAACAGGCCACCAAAGCCTGTTGACACACACACACACACACACACACACACACACACACACACACACACACACACACACACACACACACACAGAGTAAGCTCACACATGATTTTCTCTGAATAAAATTAATCAGAAGACAGACATCCACTAATTTTGAAATGTGAACACACTCTGACGAGTGTGAAACCTGCAGCAGCAATAACAGCCCGACTCAGAGCGATAATTTAGTTCAGGAGGGAGATTATTATATCAATGTCACTGGTTAAGATGGAGATCAAAGAAGAGGGATATGTTTAACAGATGTGAGGGGATCCACTTTCATCAGAACGGACTCGTTCGACTGGTGCAACCAAGCTTTTGACACGCAGAGCATTTTAAAATTATAAACATAAAAACACAATAATCCTGTGGTGAGCATTCTGACAGCGATAGCGTTGCCATTTGGAGTGTGGGCTTGGTTGCCTGTCTGTTTAGAGTTTGCATGATCTCGGCAAGCACGTGTGAGTTTTCTCCAGTTTCCTTAAATTTTAAAGATTATAGATATATGTATATATATTTTAAAACCAAATCTAGGTAATGCCACCAGAAATGGTAAATGCACACAAAGGGAGAATCCCTGTTTTTCAGGTGATAGGGGTGAACACCTGTTGCATATTGAAAACCCAAACAATTTAAAGCATGTTCACACTGGCACATGCTGGTCTCAACTGTGAGGTGAGAGAAAAAGAAGAGTTTGAGCTTCTCACTCTTGAATTTAACATTGTTCCCTCAACAAAGTGTACATTTACACAGTATGCATGCTGTTCTTTGCTCACACAGTTCTTTTCTTAGATGTGAAGGAGAAACACTGTTCTCAGTTGATCATTGTCACATTAGGACGGTGCATGACAGCAGCTGTATGTCACAATATTGCATGTTTACGTCACAGTTACGTCAATGGGCGCAAAACACACACACACACACACACACACACACACTGTACATTCACGGTCTACATGCCAACACGTTTGGGCAATTAAAAAGAGCTCTGCTGCACTAAGTGTTGTTGACTCACATTTGTGTTTCACTTTGCTATTTTCAGCATTGTTTAACAACTGGTGGCATTGAGGCAGAAGGGGGGAAAAAAGCAGAAAGTTCAAGGAAAACTAACCAAAATCAATAAACCGCTCCACTTCCGAAATGTTGCTGTTGGTAAAAAAAACACAAAATAATAATCCATAAAACAAGGCTGAGCCACAGGTGGTGTGAATTAGGAACAAGACAAAGAGCTCTGTCATTAAGAACAGTTTCTCCAGCACACAGACATTACCTTTATCTACTTGTTTGCAATTATGGAATCATATTATTGAAATACTGAATATCTCATATATCAGTAATCAGAGATCATATGTTCAGGAAGACATTCACCCAATGAATGAATTTCTTTAAGATGTTTTCCACCTGGACAATCCAGACAAAAGCAAATAGCACATTTACCTAATATTGTGTGTCGACAGTATCAGCATTCCAACGCGGTGACAATAGGAAGATTGCGACTGTCTGCCTCTGTGGTTGGACTGGTGACCGGCCTTCAGCCATCGTTAGCTGCGATGAGATTTATATTTGAGCAGCTCTGCTTCTCCGTTTGTTCAATGTGACGTCACGAAAAAGTCTCAATCCAAGAAAAACTGAACCCTCTGCATACGTTTGATATAAATAACTGGTGTTGGTTGCACACAGTTCAGCGACAGCAGTGCTAACGGAGATTGCATGCTCATTTGCATTAATTGTATTGAGTTAATATCCACTGTTGTTTGTAAATTCAGATGACGCAGACTCACTCTTGTACACATTGTATCGAACATTCACTCTCTTACTCCCAAGAGTTGGTTATATGTAAATTTTATTGCGCTGCTGCATCACAGGAATTTAATTAAGCAAAGAAATCTATGTATTCATCTATCTATCCATGCATCCAACTGACTGTAATCCAATCCAACTCTAAAAACTCCTCTGAGGCCTTTCTGCTGCAAAGAGAGGCCAGAGGTTCATTTAGGTCTTAAACCTCTCTGAGTGCTGCCGAGTGTTTGAGGCAGAGCAGAAACCAGAATACTCATGTGCTGAACCTGGCTAAACTCACTGCCCTGGCAGAAAGGAAGAAAAAAGAAAACTGCACTTGTTGCAACTGTTGTGCAAAGACGTGATTAATATACAAGAATGTAATCACCTCATGATGGATTCATTAGAAACACTGTGATTGAGGCAGGAACTGGCCAATCAAACACACGACGATGGTGACAAACAATGACTTCCGTAGTAAATAATTAACATTAATGACAAGGTAATCCTGCATATTACGATCAGCTTCTTGCCGTGTACAAAAATGGTTTACAGATGTTACTACAGCGACAGTAAGTATCCAGCCTTCTGTTTACCTCATGTTGCCGTCGCTCCACGAATGCGTCTCTGTAAATGTTTCACCCTCGGTGCTGTTTATAGAACAATGTGGAATATAACAAACAGTATTTACATTAAAATGGATGTGTTCTGCATATACCTCTAAGAAGAGAAGACGAGCAAACATGAAAGGACAGCGTGAGAAAATCACACATAAAACTGAGCAAACTGAATAGATTACCTGATTTGAGCAGGTTTTCTTGGTGCTGTGGAGCCAGCCGAGTGTGAATGTGGAGTGCAGGGATGGGTTGCAGCTGACGTAGATTGGCTGGAGCAGGACTCCACATCAGCACCGTCAGCTCTGCATGCCTGCTGTCAGTCACTGGCGCTCAGGTCACAGAGAAGACCTCTGGCAGCCGGAATGGCAGGGGAGGAACGTGTGTGTGTGTGTGTGTGTGTGTGTGTGTGTGTGTGTGTGTGTGTGTGTGTGTGTGTGTGTGTGTGTGTGTGTGTGTGCGCGCACGTGCATCGAATCCATGCATTAAGGTGTCAGCCAATATTGACTTCCATGAATACCGACTACTAATTCCTCTCCTAAGTTATTATATTTGACATTTTATACCACTACAGAGTTTGCGCGGACGTTCACAATTTCAGCATATTTTCTTTATCCATTTCTTTTTCTCACTGAACTGTTGGACGAGTTAAACTGAAAGATGTCAAAAGTGTTTACGAAAACGGAAGCCCATTAAGGATGTGCTTTAACCTGTTGTTTTATTTATGTCAAGTGTCTCCGCTATGGATCCCCCTTGTGTAAAAAAAAAAAAAAAAAAACAAAGACAGAGGGATTGCCGTTATCTGAGGCGCTTCTATCTGAGCTGCTGCTATCTTCTCCTGGCTTGAAGCCAAGCTGCCCGGGCTGAGCCAGGCACGCTGGATTAATACGTGCTGCCCTGTTCCGCGGCTCGGTCTATATATCCCAGAGCCTCCTGCTGCTGATTCTACGCTGAAAATGTGCTTAAAGTGTTTGCAAAACTCTAACATTAAGGAAAGACTGACTATAACTTACCAGTTGCATCTCCAGGAATCTTATCGAAACAATGAAGGACTATTCTGGGGGCATTTTCAAGCCCCCGCCCCCCTCATCCTCATTTCATTTCCATTTCTATCGCTCTCAGAGTTCAGTTACATGTGGCTGTGCGTCGCCATGGCAGCGGACAGCGGCCCTCACGTCTGACTCAGACATCATCCAGAGCGTTTCAGCTCCGAGCGACTCGTAATGAGTCCCGCTCTCTGATGCTGCGGCGCTGAAAATAGGCTCACTTTCCTCCTCGAGACTTCTCCAGGGAGCGCAGCTGTGATCACCACTCAAAACACACCTTTGATTCTCTAACAAACATTCCCTGAAACAAGACAGAGCACTTTTAGGCACCAAAAAAAAAAGTTGCAACTATGTTAAGTCAGGTTGTATTTCCCATAAAGAAAATAAGTATCGGTTCCTGGCTCTTTTTTAATCATCCAAACTTAAAGGCTGAACTTAAAGCTGACTGATAACATTGAGATATTAATAAAGACAATACGTTGTTGTTTAATTTGTTCAGGAAGAAAATATAGTACGGCGAGGAGCTGATTCCAGAGCCTGATCTTTTTGAAATTACAGCAGTATACGATGGAATTATATTCAAAGTGTGATGCTCGTTCCCCGACTGGAACTCGCTGTGAATGTTAAAAACCCCACTGCAGTGCTACAAAAGATCAACCAATTAGAAGTTGCTTTTAGATGAATTAGATGATTGTATTTGAAGCAGGCCACGATGAGGACCAAACAGCGGGAATAGCTGCCATTTGAGTTGTCCGATTAAATCATTTGAACTAATACGATTAGCTGTCTGTGGGTCACTGTTTTTATTTCAGTGAGAAATTTAATCATTTTTTAAATGACAGAAATTACAGACAGAGACTGTATTAGATTGAGAATTTAATGACTGCAAACAACAAAACCAGGAATAACGAATCAGAATAACTATGCAATATCATTTTTGCATATTTTTAATCTTCTTAGACAATAGGGTATTGGTAGTATCAGTCAGATTTTTGTTTGTGGTATTTGAAAATTGTTGGCTAATCAATCAGGATGACAAAGGACACTTGAGATTTCTGGATATTATAACTATTATTTCCTAAAGACTGCATTAAAATGTGACTTTATATAAGACACACACACACATCTGGCCTTTTTCAACATTCTGACTGTTCAAATCTGAAGATAACATATCCAGTTATTTCCTTTGATCCGTCATCATCTAGCAAACACTACATCTGTCTGTAATTGATTGTTTTTGCTTTTTCATTTTCAAATGTCCCAGTATACAAATTAAAAACCGCAGTCCAAATCCTGATAAGAACGGCAGGAACAAACTAAAGCAGGCATAACGCAGCCAGTCAGCCCCAGGGGTCTTTAGTCCGTCTCAGAACAGCGATTATATGAGTTACATGACACATGCTTTTATTATGTGGTAGCTTTACAGCTGTACATACAGTAGTACATGTGGGTGTATTTTGAATTGTAGTGCAAAATTATATTAAATCACCATTTTCAGTTAAAACATGCAGAAAAACAATAGGAGCCTGACTGACGCAGAGCAGAAACAGCAGCTTATCAAAACCCTGTAAGGGATATGTGGCCGAACCTGTATGTTATAAGAGTGTTGCCAGGGACAGAGAGGGTTTTCAAAATAATTCAAGGACAGCATCTAATCATGTCAGCAGCGCCTGACCTCTTTCACTGAGCCACTCTGATTTTCAGAGTACTCAAGCAAAACCTCTGCAAAACAAGATCCTGGGTGACACATACAATATTTATCAGCAAAATTAAGAATGCAGTAATTTGTTTATTCACGTCTTACTCTCCACAATGCGAAACACAAGCGATACTTACAGCACTTCAATTTGTGTGCAAATGTAATACCGCATACTTCAATTTTATCATTTCTGTTAATAAGCTCTCTGGAGTCATGGCATCATCTTTCTATTATTCATTAATATTGCAAGATATAGTATTGCATTCACCCGCTGCAATTAGGCTTCATATTACAATCCTTTCAACATGTGGCCTATAACTTGTCTCAATAAAAAACACAGCTTAATGATCTAGTTCTCTATGACCTATGTGCACGTCGCAGATAGGCTCCAAAAGGTTACATGCAAAATTAATATAAGCACGACCGCGCAGCTAAGTCATTTATCTGTCGCAATAAACCACTCCACTTGCTAAAAATAGGCTCATTCAGATCAGAGTGGAGGAGGATCTGCTGCGGCTCTCCTGAAACAAAAGACGATGCGCTCTAAATCCACACCGCAACCTTCCAATGGGATTTGTTAACCCTGCGCGAGCGTTCCAGTGACTGAGTCTCTCTTCAGGACCTGTTAAAGTCTCCTAAGACAGAGATTAACTTCATTACAAGTCTTAAATCTGCTGCTGGAGAAAAGTAAAGCAAAAATTATATATTTTATATAACTTGAATTTGCTTTCTATCAATTGGATTTCTTAGATGAGGGAAAAAATGTCTAAAAATTAAGTGAAACAGTATATATCATAAAGCAGGTCTTAAAAAACACTTTCATGACTGAATAAAAAGATGGCTGTAGAAGGTCTTCAGGCTTTATTTTTTAAAACTTGGTCATCAAAAGAGACAGACTGGACAAACCCTGCAAAGGAATAATGGAGTCATGGCTTGTTGAGGAGAGTAAGACTGGGATTAGAAGGCAATCTGGATTAGTCGGAGGAACCGGAGCTCACGCTGCTGCTTCCGCGGCCGTCAGATGACACATGCACAAAAAATGCCGACTCAGGCCGGAAGCCCAAGACCAGGAATGTGCGAGCCCTCGCTTCCATGCTGTCAACTTTGATTTAATTTCTCGGTGCTTCCAATTTTATAAGCCAAAATCAGCCATTGTGATACTTTAATTTTATCAAACAAAAAGCACTCAAAAAGACTGCCAGATACGTATTGCATGCAATCAAATTAAGCACTGTGTAATAGCTCTTTGCTTTTAATATCTCTAAAGTTAACAAAGCCCTGGAACAAAGTCAAATATGTATTCAATCCTTTTCAATACGACCGGCTCATAAAACAAGCAGACTAATAATACTTGAGAAATAACTTAATTACTGCTCACTCTCCACAGCGCTCTAATTATAGCCTTTACAAAAGAGCAGCAGTAATGCACTTTTAAGTGTAATGGGAGTTTACCTAATTAGGCCTATCACACACAGACATGCACACGTACACACAGTAACACACTGGTGAGAAAACTGTCATTCAGTAATTAGTGGTGGTGATGAAACCCTCTATTACGGTTTCATTTACACGCCATCGCAGGGCACAGCCGGCTGACCTGTGAGCTCGCACGCAGCCGAGCTCCGCTAACAGCTTTTAAAACAGTAATATCTTCATGACACGGCGGCGGCACAGCCTGATGCATTAGCTGATCTGCCTCGTTATTTCGCCAATCAGATAAAAGCCAGTACAGTATTTTACCATTATCTCCTCCGTCTTATTGGTGGTGTTAATGAGTGGGCTGGCACGGCCTAACTGCTGCCAATTAGAGGGGCTGGTCGCACAGTCTAACAGGATGTGAATACACACATTTTATGGGCACCGGTGAAGATAATAGAAGTGTTTGCGCCGGTTATCACAGGGCTGGTGGGGCGCCCTGATGATGACGATGATGATGATGATGATGGCCCTTGGAGCGAAGCAGCCAAACCTCACATCCGACCTTCATCGCCTTCACTGCCACTGCTGCAGTGACCGAGGACCACAGTTTACTTGATTTGGCTCGGGCAACAATATAAAACACAAACATTTGTTCCTCTTTGCTTGAATACTAAACAGAGGAATATGGAAAAGTTTCATTTTACAGTTTTTATCATTTACTCATGACATGAAATGTTCATTTATACTGACTTTTTAAAAACATTAAAAGGAAGTTTCCTGCCACGGAGGAGAACCAGAGTCAGTTCCCGATGCCTCCACATAATCAGTTAGTATTAAGAAAGAGGAACCTGGTGAAAAGTCTTTGTCTTCTTCTTTGTATGTTGTTATTTTAATGCACTTAAACATTTAAAAATAAAATTTACTTTTCCCTTACGCCAGTTTTTTAACATAAGACACGATAACCTCAGATGAATAAAATATAAACCATTATTAAACCCATCTGGTTGAGTTCGTGCAGCGTCTTTCCACTAACTCGCCTTGCTCTTAAGAGCAGGCACGAAAACTATTATGTTAACTGATTCAATACATTTTTATTAGCTAAGCGCACAACTGCAACTAAGCCCACACAAATGTGGTTTTAAATTGACCTAAGTCAAAGATATTTCCAGGTTCTTGTGACTGTATTATAAAAGAATCAATGTCACAATGATTTAAAAAGAAATGGCTACTTCTTAATCCTATTTAAAGTCAATAATGCATTTCTTACTGCTATTAGATGTTGTCATACATAAAAAGCAAAATATATCAAAGAAACATTTATCTATTTTTTTTTGTTTGTGGTTTCTATGTCACTGTTTTATTTACTCTGGATTAGACGTCATATGGCAGTGCAAGTTTTTAATAAAGCACTGAAGCGGCATGATTTGATCAAATTGTTCTCTTGCTTCTTCGAGATGTTATGGAGATTTCAAGCCAAGTTTCATCCAAACACAAGGAAATATTGATGCTCAGAGCTTGATTAGAATTAATCTCACAAAAATCCTGAGTGGAAACACATTGTCCAAATGGAAATATTTTTAGTGCGTGCGCCACAGCTGAACAGTGAAACATCTGTGAGGAAGGACGGAGCCGAGCTGAGCTCATCCTCCCACGTGAACACTTTAATACTCAAGACGGCAAAAGTTCACAAGACTTTATGTATGTTTAATTATTTTAACAAAGTTTAATGTTTCATGTAAGGGAAAGGAAAGCTTTACAAATGATGTGTTCATGACATTAAAACACATTTTGGATGGTCTGATATATTATTAATCTACATTATCTATGCTTGTTTATTTTGAGTGGGGTCCTGTGGAGCTGGAGTCCAAATGAGATGGCATTCAAGTTTCCCAGGAGAGAACGCCAGTCCATTACTGGGCTTAAACAGAGACACATTTACAGATCTGGACTTTACACATTCAAGGATCGACGAAAATGACTGTTTTACGATTGTGGGAAGAGGTTGACACAGAAAAAACATGCAAACTCCAGACATAAAGGCCCTCGGGTTTGAACCTCAACCTTCCTGAAATAAAGGGAAAAGTGGGACCGCCGTGCCGTGCTGCACTTCATGGACACACTCCAAAGACGCACCGAGGACACACTGTGATGCAGTCAGCTTAACAATCTCCACAGGAGGTAAGGAACACACTGCGGCCACTAAACTGCTACCTGGTCTGGGTAACGCTGTAGCCAGCTTTCTGCATGTAGGCCAGGATCTGAGCCGAGTCAAGTCAGGTTTCACACACGCTACGTGAAGAATGGGAGTGCTCAGAGCCCAGAAACTGTAATTAGACACACCAAATAGAGAAATTTGAGATCGATGCTGAAAAATATGGCCTATTGTGGCTTATCCATTCAAATTAAAGCTTAAGCCAAGGCTGTCAAATTCATTTAAGTGACCAGCCTAATTTGATCTTGAGTAAAATGGCAGCATAGCAAGACTGAAATTCAGGACAGCTCCAAACGCTCCCTTGAATCCAGTGTGGTTTTATGGTCGTAACGCCAAGGAAAACACTGCAATTCCCAGTGAATAAAGCAGAAAGACAAATTCCCTTTACTGCAAACTGAAATATGATATATTAGTTGGTCGTATGTTTCACAGACGTGGTATAAGATGGACAATGCTTTCAGATCTTAATCTGAACTTTGATGTAAACCTGGTGTGATTGTAATCAGAGAAATGGGGTTCAGAATACAGCTGATTTGCTCTATATAGAGTTATATTCATTCCTGTATACTTTAATACATCAATTTCAGGGTAATCCACATCAAATGAAAGTATATACAGAAAAAAAACAACTTTCAAATCACTGATTTCAGATCTGATAGTTTCAAACTGGAGCTCAAACCCACGAGTGTGTGTACTTCACTGTTTTTGCTCTCTCGTCCTCGGAAAATGACAGAAAGGAGTATTTATGAGTATCAATGTATCCTCATCTCAAAAGACAAAAACCAACACATGCTGCAATGATTTCTCTGAGCTGTAACAGCGTTTGTACCGGCGCCCAGAAACAACAGCCAAATTAACTAACAAACAACTTTGATTTGGGCGTGCAACAGAAAACCGGCTGTTAGCATGAGACGCACCAAAAAAAAAAAAAAAAAAAACAGTCCAGCAGAAAAATGGAAAACCAAAACCAATCTGACATTATCAAATAGCATATTATGTTTCTGTGATTACACCATAAACAAACCTCTACTGAACATGTTCAACAACAGCTTTATGACTTTGCGAGCCACAGGATTATCTGGCCGACAGCCAGGAAAGGCAGCATTAAACACATTTTCAGCAATATATGAACAACTCCGGAGAATAACGCCCCCCATGAGAACCAGGACTGACTGCTGCTAATCAAGTACATTTGGCAATTCTGCACAAGTCTTCCTTGACCTTTCCTTCCCTGCCAAGTCATCACAAACAGAGCGAACAGCTTCCAGCCTTGACACGGAGTCAGACACAAACCACACACAACACGCATGCTTTTCCTCGGCTGCAGTGTGGCCGGCGCACAGCAAACGTCCACGACGCGCACGAATCATTAAAGAGGACGTTTTTTTTTTTTTTTTTCTTTTTAAATCACGGCGAAGGATTTTCCAGATGGCCGTCTAAATGGGGTATTCTCATGCTTATGCTCCCACGCCAAATTGCTGGCCTACAAATCAAGCTGCAGGTCCAACAGATATTTCATTACGATCCAGCTAAAATCATAGCAGAAGCAGGATTTTTTTTTTCCTCCTTTAATTGGTGCAGTTAACAGTTTTACATATTCTCAGGGGAAGAAAGGTCTGAATTCATATTAAACAACCAGCATTATGTTCAGGAAACAATTTAAATTCTGTCACTATTGTACAGTTCTGATGCGTTTTCACGGATGGGGGTCTTAAAGGTAGCTTGTTTTGGAAACACTGACCCTGAACAGCTGTGAGCCAAAAAGCTGCATGCTGTCTTGTGAGTCGTTTGTGAGTGTAAAAGGTTGAAGGTCGGCGGGACAGGATGTTGGGCGCAAGCGGGGCCGGTGTCAAGACTGGTGACTTAAAGGTCATGTGTGTCAAGTTGGGATTAGGAGCGGCCGGTGATCCCATCAAAGCAATGTGTCACCGGCGCCGTGTCTTACCGCCGAGCCGCACACACTCCAGCGGGCGCTGATCCCCTTAACTGACTCTCGCAGAGGCCTGGGCCGCTAAGGCGAGCTGACAGCGGGGCTATTTTCAGGCAGAAATCACCCCGGTTTGAACAGGGCCGCAGACGGAGGCGGCCGGGGCCCGAGCCATCGCTCTCCATTAGAGAGAACCAAGGACACAGTGAGGAGCCCACTTTGCCACTTTGCAGCAGAGAGCAACCTTTCGCTCAGGACAGCTCCCAGAAACAGATGAGGGATAAATGTGTTGTGACAGCAGCTAATAAGGTCCCTGTGATCTACTGGTAGTGTGTCAGTGTCGGTGGGTGTGTGTGTGTGTGTGTGTGTTTCTGTTCACACCAAAACTTTGATTTCTGAAAAAGCAGTAAAATGCACTGATGAGAGAGATAAATAGTCTCTGAAAGAAGACGTCTCAATACACACGACACACTTTGGACATGCTTGATCATTTTCTTCACTGTTTCATGACACACCAAAGAGACAACGGACTAAAATAAGACGCTGAACACAAACAGTCTCTACAAATAGCCAAAGCTGGTCATAAAAAAGCAGGAAGCAGCATACCAGTCACATTTCTGAATGTACTGTAGCATTAGAGCAACAGAATACCCCTGTTGTCTTCTGACTGAACAGACATGCAGAAACCAATCCTGCAATTAGAGAGATATCACGCTGTTCAATTCATGCAGATTCTGCCAGTTTATGTTTAAAAGCCTGTGTATTTAAAAGCCCAATAGCCAAAAATCAATCGGTAATGCTCTTTCACTTTCTCACTAATGATCATCTGTCCTTAATACATGAGATCATGGACTAAGGTTTGACCTCTGGCGGTAAACCAGGAGCTAACAGAGGCTTTATGCTGTAAAGACGTCTGGCAAGAAACTTCAAATGCTCATCCCAATTTCAGATAAAAATTCACGATCAAAAGCAATGATCCACACTGTATACTATGGGGAAAAATATATTTATTGACATTTTAAGCTGTAGTGCCAAAACAAAAATAGAAGTTGTATGAAAGTTCACAAAACAATATGTATACATACTGGAAAACATTACAAGTCAGGACATCAAACTGCACAATGGGAGAAAATACTTGTACTTATCGGTCTCTGGAGCTTTTCATTTTCAATTACCATTTCTATTGCAATTTCCTACAGATATTAAAATGAAATTTAGATAAAAGCGCTATGTGGTATATACCATTTGGAGAAAACAAGTTCTGTAATCTGGGTTTTATGACAGCCTTACAAAACTGTGCATTTTCTTGATTGTAGGTTTTGAATAAATTGGACAAACTTTTCTAGAGTGACTTAGTGTGATTTTTTTTTGCATTGTTAGTGTGTTTAAGACCATCATTTACAGTGTGTAGATGTGAAGTTGGTACCAGGTAAACACTTCATTTCAAGTACTGTTTTAATCCACACTGTGGCCACAACAATTGAACTTGATAAAGTGAAATCTATCAAATTTAATCACATGATGGTCTTTTGATTCAGGAGATTCCTTCAAGTATCCACAAGTGAAAATGTCTCAGCCACTGCTCCTGCAGGATGGACTGATTCCAAACCTTCCTGTGTAACTGAACACACAACCCTGAGAGAAATTACTGTGAAATCCTCCTGTCCTCTTTCTGAAACCGGGAGCATGTTGTTTTCAAGTTTCCTGCTCAAATATGTAAGTAAACTAAATACTCGCTGTGCAGGTATTTATTGCTGTCAGTTTATATGGGCGAATAAAAAAAATTCAGGCACGGCCACAAATGCAAAAGTAAAACACGTGCCAATATGACAGCGAGCCAGCAGGCACGATGACGAAGTCCAGAAAATTAACCGAGAATAAATGCCGCAGTCAAAAGATACACCTGAGTTTGGCAGAGTTTGCTCTGATACCCACAGACGAACCTGTCTCTGCATGTTCATGTGTTAAAATGTCGATGTTCAAGCGCACAACAGATCAACACAGACTTATAGCAAGCAATTACTGCAAAAAAAGTCATGTCTCCTGGCATGCAACTAATGTAAAGCTGCAAGTAAATGTGAAAAATAGAACTAAAGGGAATGATGTGTTCCCAGCACGTGACAGAAATTAATACAGGTATGATTGTGCTTACTGTAGATTTTTCAAACAGAACACATGCAGCTTTAGCAAATTGACCTGAAATTATCTGCATGAATTCCCAAATTGAGCCTCTTCATTCACCTCTGAAGGCCTTTTTTCCTTTGGAATATTTTGATGCATGGAGGTGAAATTTTTTTAAATATTGAAATAAATGAAATATTTGTGTGGTTAATGTATAAAAACATCAAACCACATCTAAAAGCATTAAAACTGCAACTTGAAGCCACTTATTTCCTTCAGAAAAACTGAGTGGTAAGGACTTTTAAAGGTCTTCACTAGCAGGGAGGCTTGGGCCATTTGAATGTGTAAATGTGCCACATTTGACAAGGTGCCAGTTCTCAGTTGCAAAGCCTGCATTGTAATTTGCAGTTTAATGTGCACAGTATAGCCGTTCGCACACCGTGCACTGCACGGCGATCAGGTGAACTGGCATATTGATTAACCTGCACTCCAGTAAACCTGCAGAGGCTCCGGGCCGACTCCTGGGCCGCTCCCTCCGCCACGTTCTGCCCACCTCCACCGCCGATTCATATCCGGAGGAGGGGTGTGGGATCGATGGCGTGCCGGGATGCCATTAGAACCGAGGCGGCCGGCATCGGCGACTTCAAACGCAAAGCGTGGGAGGAGAAATAACACAAGGTAATTATCTGGGCCCCGCTAGCTACTGCGGAGGTAATCTGTGGAGTGGAGAACGGAGAGGGCTGCGGAGGTGGTGCTCAGGATGTCTGTCCATATTTGACTCGACTCAGTGCACTCTGTTCAATCCAGCAAATGCTGATGGAGAAAATGAAAGAAAAAAAAAAAACTTTCCCTTTACCTTCTGCAGCTCATTGAGCAGTTTATCAAATTACCGATCATTTTCAGCTGACATCTTTATTTGGCTCACATTCAAGCCACAGAATATTAATCAAATAGCTTCCCGACTGGCTACAATGATGGATAGTTTCACAGTTTACATGATGTTGCTCATAAAAGACTAATATTTTCATTGGATCACATCCCAATCTGTCACGCTGCAGCTGAAGCCAAATTGCCTCACAAGGTGAGAAGCCATCTGCTTTTCTAGTCAACTTAAAAAAGAAAAATAGAAAATGTGATGGGCAACAGGCAATCAGGCAAATGCTCCGATAACATCTGGAAGAAGACATCATCAAAGTCAACAGACAGGTCCACTGCTCCCACTCAGGCTGATTTTTATTGTTTAACATTAAATTTTTCAAAATCCCAAGCAAGTCACAGACTTTAATTTTCTGATCTCACCTTCAGAAACGCACTCAGATCCTGTCAAATCGACTTAAGACAATTCGCTTCCCCCGTTCCTGGATATTTTTTTCATTTGCGTAATCAAATAAAATAGCAATAGTGTGTTTGACTGCGCCAGTCCACACCTCAATCTCAAATGACTCATTTCTAATGGAAATTTTAAAAAAGAAAAGAAAGAAGGAATACCCCAGCAAGGAACAGATCAGTCTGTTTTACATAAATATGATGAGATAAAACGAACTGAGTCTGGAAAAAGAGGGTGCACACACACAAGCAAAGACATTACCACATTCACAGAGACTCCCTCTGTTAAAAAACTGAGAACAATTACGAAAACTGCAGGATCAGCAAGTTAACTCCTACGTGCGGCCACAGGCTTTATGCTTACCGACTTATTTCTGCTTCCAGTGCAGCTAATGAGTTAAAGGTCAGCCTGTTGTTATGACACCAATTAGTGCAATATTTGAAATCAGCACCGCAGCTCATCAGCAGTGGTGGATGACTGATGCTTTGAGATTCAAACACAGCTAATTACGCAATAATAAGCACAAACCGGTGCCACCAAGGTGAGAGATCTGTCCGAAAAAGGCCTCAGGGCAGTTTTAGAGGTTTTAGAGGTCAGGAACCATGGTGTAATGGATTGACACCGGGGTCAGAGTCCAGCATAAAACAACTGGGGTCATTTTGGGGTTAAGTGCAGGATCAGCTTTAACACTTTAAACTGAAATCCGAGAAGGAAAAGTTTTACCCAATTCTGCTTGATGACTGCTGCTACTATTAAACATCAGGGCTGTCAGAGTTTAACGCAATAATCGCGATTAATTAATGTAGGGATGACTGAAGATTCATTTTTTTGCATTTTCATTAATCACATAATTAGACTTAAAGCTTTTTGTCCATTGTAAAAACTGTATTTTTAACATGAACATTGTATTAAGTTGATCTACATGGCGCTTTATTTTGACAGAAAATCCAACAAGGTCAAAACGTAAGTCTTTGTGTTTGATTCCCAATCAAGACGTTCTGGGAAAAAAAACAAAAAAAAAATAAAAAACAAGCACGATGCTGAAACTTCAACAATTACTTCAAATTCAACTTGTGAACTGATTGTTCGGACTGATGAATGCTGTATGTTACGGACTGGAATGCAAAACAACAGAATTTAAATAATGTCATTCAAAGTGTGATCAATGGTGATTAACTACGGAAATAATGTGATTAATCATGATTTAAAAAACTATCTTGACAGTCCATTGGTGACTATTGGTTGCAAGTTGGGGTGAATATGAGTGTGTGTGGCTGTGATGAACTGGTGACTTGTTCAACATGGATCCTTCACTCATAACTTGATGGTATTGGTTCCACAAACCCACGACACCAACACTGGACAGAGTTATATAAAAATAAACTTCAGGTCATGATCCATGTGACTTACTCAGCGAAGATTGATGTTGACTTAAGTGTGGTATGAACTCATCAAAATGCCATTTGATGAGTGTTTGACTTTGGCACTGAAAATGTGAAAAGAACACTCAGTTTGAACCAACGTCCAGCTCTTTCACAGGTCGCTCGCTTCACAGGATACAAAACTTCAATGACAGACTGCGAGAGCGAGCCGATGAGACCTCATCCCCGAGAATCTGAGGATTAACCGTTCACTTGGGGGTACTTCATCATCAGGACGTTTCACAGAGGGAAATTAATGTTAAATCTTCACTTATTTTGGCCCGGGGGATACCGATCCTGACAGAAGTCTGAGGACTGAGACTGGCAAATTTACTTTCGCCAGCTGACTTATTTAACCTTTGCGCAACAGCTGACTGAACTCCCGTTGACCTTATATGCCACGGCAGCTCTGTGCCTGAGCCCACAGGTCCAACTGTGTCACCTCATTTTCTATGATGTATCGCGAACAAACAGCGGGCCGAACGAGAGGCGTGCACCCTTTAACAAGGACGGGAGCAGTGGTCCACTTCCACTGATGACACCTTGATGAATTAACACTCCCGGGGAATCGATGAATCCATGGCAGCAGTCGCCGGCCCGCCAACCGCTTGGTCAGGCAATGTCAGTGGGACACAAATACTCCCCGGGCAACCTTAAGTGTGTGAGCGCCGTGTGTTACTGTTGACTTCTCTGCTGATTAACACCAGAAAGAAAACAAAAAGACAAAGAAGAAAAATAGGCCGTCTGTCCCGCATGCTTTGACAGAAACAGATTTAATCCCAGAGGCAGCCGCCTCGCAGCCCCCCGTGAGGGCTGTCTGTCACTCTGGGACACTTGTTGGAAAAATAAAAACAAATGTCGGATCTTGACACAGTGAGCAAGTTGGAAGCCACCTGAATTCAAAAAGGCAATGCCTTCATGCCACAAACACATACCTGTATGTTAAAGAGTTTAAATTATTGTTAGGGATGTTTCAGGTTGATACGTGTATTTCAGTGTTGTTTTCTGAGACCTATTGAACAAAGGAAACTGTAGATGTGCAGTGTAAATATGGACAACTAGCTCTTCTGTTAATGCCGTTGCTCTGATTTATTCAAAATTATTTCCGTCTGAGAGAAGGTTTCCTTCAAAACGATGGCATATTAGGGTCAGAGGACAAGAGGAAAAGAACCACCAGGAAGTCTTCGGCTTCTACTTTTTACAGGGGCACCACAGCAAGTCATAGCAACTTGGCCTCAAGATTTAACTAGTTTACGCCCTTCCTGACCCTCCTGCCTCAACCAGGATAGCAACCCAGCCCCCACACTCAAGATGAGCACTGAATCCAACAAGCGAACATTCTGAAACAGTAAGAAAAGGTTAAAATCTGCCCTTTTCGAGCCACGCTTTCCCAAAGTCAGAAAGGTGGAAGATTGTCCACCAGAAAGATCGGGGTCCGCATGATGGAAAATGATTTAGTTGAGCTGCATTTGAACCCGGAAGAAGACACCAAATGAAGCAATGTTAAAGGAGGGCATCTGTTTGACAAACACAGCGATTTTGAATGTGCACATTTTACGATTGCATTGGGAACGAGCTCACTGAGACAACACTGAAAAGAGAATACCTTCTTAGCAAGGCAGACACAGAAGAGCAGAAAGGCTCATTACCTGTGCTGATCACATACATAAACAATGAAATCCACAGGTCCTAACCCAGAGTTTCCGATATGCTTGAAAGCACTACATCACGCAAGAAACTTCTTAGTGTGTAAAAACATCAACCCAGAAATACATTTAAACCCTGGGTCAAGCAAACAAAACGCCCAAAATTCCAGTGATGATTCCAAGTAACAGACTGGCAAGAGGAAACGGAGCATTTGCTTGAGCTATTTCTACCCATAAGTACATGATTTTAAAGAAATAAACTATAACTAAAGAAGCTGTATATCTTAAATCAATATATAACAATGTCATAAATAAAAGGCATTTCACACATTCTCATGCTCTCTTCTGCATTCCATAAGATCTCATTGATAAAATTGGGAGAAGAATAAATTTTCAATTATTAATAGAAATATTACTTGTCAGAAGTACAATGTAGAGGGGAAAGGCCTCTTGCCTGGACAAACTGAAAACACAAAATAATTATTTCATAGGTACAACAGCCCGTAATGTTAGCTCGATGCTTCAGGAAGCCCTTCGCCCCGCCAAGAGCGAGACCCTGGAAGCTAATGTCGATTACTGTTCACTCACAAGTCGGACTCAAAGGACTGAAAATTGATACAGCAAGCCTTGACAAGCATCCCATTCAGAGCTGCCAGTAGCAGTCAGGCCAGTCATCTGCTGAATGTTTTCTTATATCTGTTGTGTTTATTCTGCCTCTATCTCTTCCCCGCTCCGAGGCGTACAGAGCCTCTCAGGCTGATTGACGGAAAGAGGTGCCGGGCTGCTGCCAGAGAGGCATGATTGACGCTGTTGAGATGGAGCACAGCCAGCGAGGATTTTGCCGTCACTCCTGGACGTGCAGAGGGCTCCAACATGGCAGAGGGCTGATACGTTGGAGGATTTACGCTCGTGTGTGGAGTCCCTCCGTGCAATAACAAGTTCTAACCAATCACGCAGCCTGCTGTGGTTTGGAGTCACCCTTATTGGTTTTCTAGGAAACGGTACAACCCAGAACCTACTTCCTTTTAAATGTTGAGGCGAAAAGCCAAAAGTACCTGCAGTTTCACTTTTTCAGTGGAGAGACATCCTCCCAGCCGTGGACAACCCACACAGCTCAGCTATTTTCCACGTCCTTGACTCGTAGGAGCAGAACACTTGACATCACTTAACACCACCGAACATGCGAACAGCGGAACAACTTGACTTTTCAGCACTCAGAGACACGACACGGTGAATGAGTCAGTCTCTCTGTATGAAATTACAAGACTGATTAATTAGAATAGCTCAACAGAACGAGAGGTTCCGTTGAGAACGACGTGTACAGACACACACACGTACAACACAATCACACACAGCAGCAGGCGTCTGCAACTTACTTTTTTGTTGTCCTTCTGAAGCGCAGGCTGTGTGTCTTTACCGTCGGCGGAGGGCCTGCCTTCCACTTCATTCTGCTGATTGGCCCCTGACCGAGGAGAGCCCGGGGTGCAGGGGTCCGGCTGCTGAACACCGCTCTGGACCTCCATCTTCCTGAAAACACACAGACAGGAGATGGCAGAAAATCACACAGGAGGCAGACAGGACAGGTGGACCACACAGCAGGTTTTAAGGACATATAGTCATAATGACTCTCTAAAAAGACCTGTGAGTGTAGCATCTGCCACTGACTTTTTAAGTGATTTACATGCTTGTCAAAGGAGTGAATGCTGGGAAAAGTTTTGCTAAACATTTACCAGGTAAAAGAAATAAATTCACAGGGAAAAGCATCAACGCTGGTTTATCAAACTCAGGCTACATCAAGCATCTGTGAGAAAAAAATGGTGAAATGTCTTCACCAATTACAGAAATGTAATTTTTGCTTTGCTGTTCTCGGTAGTGAGTCATATATTCTACTATCTTTGAAATTAAAACTGAGAAGTTATCTGTTGAAATTAAGATCTCATCTATATAAATAAAAAGGCTGACATCAAATAGTCAAGCACTTGCTATGTCAAAGCAAGAGAGAGCTCAACTAATAAACAGGCATTGGTTCACAGGCCAAAAAATACTAAGAATTCCCTGCATGATTGTTATTGTAGAGAAAGATAAATTACTACTGTGGCAAAAACTGTTTTTTTTTTTTTACTTGTCATTGTTTTAATGCAAATGAGCCAGTGAAATATTCTGTTTTTTGCTTTGCAAGTACTGATTGTGATAGATGCAGAGTTAGATTTTTTTGTTTTAACAGTGGTTCCTTGAACAAAAGTTGCTCCTTGTGCATCATAAACATTACACGCCTTACATATCTTATATTTGTACTCAGCCTCAGTCCATCGTTTCACACAAGTCACTTCATCTTCTCATTAAACATTACTCTCGATTTTGCGACTTTGCAAGAAGCCTCTTTTGAAGCAGAGCTCATCCTTTATACCTGCAGCACTGGGCGTTTTTCTTGTGATTTGACACCAGCCTCATTGTGCTATTGGTTGTTGTGATGATACACCTGCAGCAGGTAAATCTTTAAAACAATACTATAAATTGCATGCAAGTGGTTCTAGGTTCTAAACTTCTATCTTGACCATGGGTTCATAATAGTGATGTGAAAGGGCTGTATCTCTTTTATAACTTGCAGAAGTTCAGGACTTGACTGTTGACTTTGAACATGCATAAGCAGAATATTAGATACTTTACACTAGATTGTGCAATTGTGTATTATGGGGTAGTCAGTGACCATAGCAGATTTTATTATTATTTTTTTTTTAAAGGCAGGACTCCTTGAAGCAGTATTCATAGTGGTTCATTCATGTTGGGGCAGGTCATATTTTGCAGGGGGTCTGCCCATCCTGCACACCGCCTCACTGCTGCTGCTCTGTGGAGCACTTTGTAAAATCGGTCATAATCATGAGAAAGTCTACTTTCACATGGGTTCACACCTAGAGCAGCTCCCCCACAAGCAAAAATGGATAATTTCATTGCAGAAAATAAATCACCACAAGCTCCTTGGCACTGTACTGCAGCCGATCCTGACCCCTGACCTGGATTTATGACTTTCACAGGATGAATAAGTGGCCAAATGAGCGAAAAGAGAGCAAAAAAAAAAAAAGCAAGGAACACTCATGTTAAGGTGATTAGTGACAGGGCTAGCTGTAAATATGTCTGCTAACAGAGCCAGAAACTTCTACTGCACTATATCAGCGGCAATTGCTCTGGGTTGTCAGTGTCCCTGAACAATAAAGCAGAGACAGAGTAAAGAGAAGTCCCTTCTCTTAAAGGATGGGCCATCTGAAATCAGCATCGGGGTAATGTATATTCCATTAATAAGTTATGAAGTGACTCTGTCTTCCTGCAGACACGAGACTTCAACACTGAAACGTGTCTCTTTCCTGAGTGTTTCAACCTCGTGGCGCGCCTGACGCACCTGTGGGCGCGCGGTGATTAACGCCGTTGACGCAGCCTGACGTGACTGTGTTAATTGTTTTAATTACGAGGAAATAATTGCTGCAAAAGCTACAAATAGAGTGTGGAATGACGCCCTGCATTGTACCAGTTTGCATGTTTTGAAACTGGGTACTTGTAAAGCGGGAGAGATTAATTATCATATTTATTAATAACTATTGTAACATCCGATAATTTTGACCCGACTTCGAGAAACTTATAATAGCGCGTGGCTGCGGGCGCACTGCGTCCTGGCGCACAGCCTGTTTATGCAAAAGCTTCAACAGCACCACAAACAAGTCGTGGGGGGGAACAAAAAAGCCGAAATACCTCTCTGTCAGTTCTCGGCTCCTCGTTATGTCAGAAGCATGTCAAGAGGAGGATGCGGTAGCGCGGCTTGCTTTACATCTCTGAGGCGGAAAGCAAGCCGCGGCAGCGTGAGGCTCACCAACAGGCAGCCGGCGCATGCGAGAAGTTATCCCGGTTAGGAAAATGAACAAAATGCCTGAGGCTGTGAGGAGAGCCCGGTGCCAGCGCCTCACCAGCCGCCGCTGCTGTCACGGCGAGCCGGGCATGGCACGTCCCCTCCTCCTCTTCCTCCTCCTCCTCCTCCCGGCTCCACGGACACCGTGTCAGGAGCGATGCCTTCAGGGCCGCCTCGAAACACCCGCTGTCCGACTCCCCGCAAGTTTGGAGAGGGAGCTGCAAATCAAATTCGCACAATAAATCGTGAATGCTGGAGAATAGACACGAGAAATTGTAATTGTAACCCTAATAGGCTTCGTACAAATGAAGACTGTCAAACTTTATATCCTGGAAACCATACATTTCCCACACGATTTAAAAGCAGCAAAGGCTCAGTGAGACTGGGAGGAGCCGACCTTCTCCACTGGTGGTGAGGTGAAGCCAGGCCAGTGACAGCTAAACACAAACAGCAAGTGGAAATAGATTTATTATATAACATGCACAGTGTGAACCTGTAATATCTAATACTAGAAGTTGTGGAAATTATCGTAATTTACAATAATCAGCCTGCTGAAATGTATGTATAAATGTGTCCATGCGTGTACATTTGCATGCATTTGTACATGCTTACATGCATGCAAGTATTTTTGTGCTATCTATTATATATTGTTTATCAATCAGTGTGCATCAGTTCATCCAATCATTCATCCATTGTTCTGTCTCTCTGTATATTTAGTTTTAATTTGTCATTTTGAAATATTTTCATTGTCTTCTTAATATACCCACCCCAATTGGTTTATTCTGCCTTATAACATGCCATACTTGGTAAATATACTCGAGTCTATTTTTCATAATTTTTAATTGATCTCACAAATGTTAATTGAAGTCCATTGCACTTGTATGAAACCAGTTTGGTCATTACCACAGGATTAGTTCTTGGTGTAGCATAAAAGATACGATAAAAAAAAAACAACAACAATATAACATAAGTTAAACGAGTTATAAACCCATACAGTAAATGTAGGGGAAATATTTAGCAAACCTCAACGATGGCCACAAGGTGGCAATGTAAACTCAGTAAACACAACAAACCCTGGTTTGAGACGGCGGATAGTAACATGAAGACATTCATAATAGTCCTTCTCAGGATATGGAAAGTAGTTAAGTTCTTTTTTTTATTACTATCATTATCTTACATTTCAGTTATGTGTGCTAAAGTAAACCTCCAAATTCTTTAAATTCCATTATTTGCTAGAGTTTGTTCTTTCTTTCTTTTTTTCCCCCCTCTTCTCCTGCAACCGTGTCTTTATTCTTTGTTTACGGTAAGCTTGAGGCCTCCCCATCTGCCTCCCCATCATAAGAAGGACGCATCATATGCGCGCGCTCGCCCGCTGCCTCCATCATGGCTCCCTCGGCTCGAAGAGCCACGCACACGCACCGGCTCGTCCAAAACAGAAGGGACCTCACCCAAACGAACAACTGCTCCGACAGGCGGACCCTTCGTCTGCTCTGCCAGGAAGAGGCAGAGAGGCAGTCCGGGAGGCAGGTGGATCGGCAGGAGACTGGGCCCTCCCTGCGCGCGCGGGGCCCCTCAGCCATCTCCATGTGTCCTCCATGTAGGAAGCCAGCAGGGACGCGCACACGCGGGCAGGCAGGCAGGCATGTCCGCGGCCCCAGCCGGCACAAGCAGATGTTTTCTGGGTATTGTTGTTTCGCCTCTCTGGTAATTGTTTTCCTGGAGGGCCAGCCAGTGGGGTAAGGTGCCAGGTTGTGTTGTGTGAAGGAGTTATGGGGAGACAGAGTGGATTACCCACCAGCACTGCTTTGGAGGTTGCTGCAGGCAGACTGTCCAGCTCTCTGCTCCATGTGGCTTGAAGCAATTACTACAAACGGGAAAGTGTGGAGGATTTGGTTTTTCTGCAATTAATTAAATCATGAATATTTAAGTCAGTCCATATTTATGCTTTTATGGTTAATCGTTATCCAAAAAAACAACTTTGTGTCTTCCTGGAGGTATGAGTATGTATTTCTAAAATTACATACGGTGCATTAAGAGTCACCTGAGTCTCAACTTTTTCTTTTCTTTTTTGTAGTATCACCATACTTTGCTGTATTGCCATACCAGTTTACCCTGACAGACACTTAGCAGTTTGTTATGTTACAGCTAATACACTCAAACTGTGCAAGACACCAAGTGTTATCCTGTGATCCCGTGTTTAACGTGCCCTCTTAATTAGCACAGTGAACTGCAGAGACCTGATTATAGGGTCAGATGTTCTCTCGACCTCGCTGAGAGCAGAAACTGAAAAGACCCACTAGGGGGCACTTTGAGACTTTGGATCAAAAACACCAGTACCCTGAGCTTCTTTTTGCTAAATTCTTGTAATAGTTTGTGATTTAATTATTTGAAATTTGTGTAGATCACTGGCTTTATTTACATTTTATCACCCTCCTTTACTGTGAACAACAATCAATGGAACTGTTGATTGCTTTCTGGAGCTTTATTGTCAGGCTGCATGCACGGTTGGTTTTTGAAACAGACTCATTTCATAGTTGAGCCTAAAAAGTCTCCATTCCCCACCAGGAGCAGAAACTCGGAAGCTTTGGACCTTGAGATGTGGTGAAGTTGCTTTTGTCTGTTTTCCACTTGCATGCCGCACTCCTGGGAAGCCGCAGACTTCACTAAAAGCCACTGTCAAGATGTTAAGGTTTTCTTTTTCTTCTTCTTTTTTTTTTTTCAGACTGACGCAAGATGTAAGTAATTTGGTCCAATCATGTTTTGAATTATATATTTATATAAATACCAAAATGTAGGTGTTAAGAGTGCTGTTAAGAGCATGTGGAGACGGCAGACAGAAAAAGCTTCAGCCATGGAATCTGCTCTTCACGAGCTGAGCATTGGACGAGGACTCTCTTTCATAATACGCCTTTACTGCCAATAGATGCAAGTGAAAGCAGAACTAATGTCACATCTGCCTTCTTATTTACCCTTTTTTTTTTTTTTCCCAAATACTGCCCTGCATCCATTTCGGTATTCCCGCTGCGAACTTAATCTCAGTGTCGAGACCTGTGTGTTCCTCCCTGCTTGCGTTCGCTCGCCGTTTGTTTGGGCCTTTTCTCGACGAGGAGCCCGACAAATGAAGAGGCGTCTGAGGCCCCCGTGGCCGCTGGGTCACACGGCAGCCTTGTGAAGTTGTGGCGGTTACCAGCACGCCTCGCTGTATGCTGGCAGGATGAGGCACAACAGTCCAGCCTGATTACAGAGTAGCACCTTAGGCCCCCATATTTCTCACACCCAGGATGAAGGAGTGACAGCATCTGTGGGATAAGACTGTGTTGGATGAGACGGATTTACACGAGGGAGAGTGGGCAGCATACCTGAACAGAAAAAGAAGGCAGGATATAGTGAGAGAAGGTTTCGCCAGGGTTGCTGGAAACATGCAATGAAACGTTATATAAGCCTCTTTTTTAACCTAGAATAACCCTCATGAGAGGAAGAGCGGTTGGTGGACCGAATCTGCAGGCCGGCAGTTTGTTTTCTTCTTGACCTACATGCACTATTTACTTTCCTTATTTTTCTCCACATTTTTTAACGGTTGGGTTTATGCATACGCATGCCTGCTCCTTGCCACTGAATCATACCTGTCAAAATCATATCAGCCGTGACTCAAACTCCACCTGCTGTTTGCATGATTGACAGATGAGTCAAAGTTCAAAAACCACATGCCAGATCATCACCGAACCGGCCGCTGCCAGCTGAGGGAATAAATGCCTTTTGAGTCACCGAACGGGACCTCGGCAAGTCTTAGTCATACATATACGTGTGTCATTATTGTTACTAATCAAAAGAAAACAGAAATAAAGTATTATATAGGCCTGTAATTTAAAAAAAATTTAATTAAATTGAATATAAATTAGGTTGAGAAAGTTTTTTTTTTTTTTTTTTTAATAATAGTGACAAAGAATCAATTTTAGTTTTCAAATTTAACTCTATTTGCAACTCGATTTCATATTGGCATCATACAATTTCGGGACAAAAGCGCAATGTGTTCCAAGAGTAGTGGTGTTGCTAAAACTAGCAAGAGGACAAAAGAACTGCGCCTGCTGATATACCATGTGTCAACTGCCCTGTTTGTGTGTGTGTGTGTGTGTGTGTGTGTGTGTGTGTGTGTGTGTGCGCGCGCACGCGTGCCCATGTGTGTGCATGTGTGTGGGTGCTTATGAGCAAGCACATGCATGCATTTGTATCAGCCACCGTGTGCATGGAGGTGGCAATTTCTTTCCATGGGTGTGAACAGTAAGAGAAATACGGTCCAATTAGATATATTATGTGTGTGTATAGATCTCAAACACCCGACCACAAAAAAAAAACAAAAAAAGAAAACAATAAAAGCTATTGACTTTATTTACAATATAATAAAACAAAGATGAATTCAAATTATATGTTAAAAATTTTAAAAAAGTAATAAAATATCTGTATTATTATGTTAAATATTAGTTTGTTGATTGAAACGGTTTTTATTCCTGTACCAAGAACCGGTGCTCATAGAATGCAGAATATCAACAATAGATCATCCTAATTTATTCCTGAATTCAAAGTCCTGAATTTGAGCGGCGTTTTGCCGCCCCGTGAGAACAGACTTGCACATCAGTGAATCCAGTTAACCACAGCGACTGCATGTTAGTTCATGTAAAACTGCACGCCCAAGTGTTACTTTGTGGTTGTTGATGTTTCCAAGCTGGGTTGAATCATTAGGAAGTGATTCTCTCTAACAAGGGCTAAGGAGCTGTCAGGAGACATTCACAGGCAGGTTTCGCCATGGAGAGTGTGAGGAGTCTTATCAGGGTCTTAGCTGTTTTGCTGCGCCTGTTTATAAAGAGCCTGCTTTATTTGGAGTGAATGCATTCTAGCAAGGTCTCTACTGTTGCTGTGCGTTGATTAAAAGTGTTTTCACGATTACCCGTAGTGAGTCTATTCCAGCCTAACAGGGTTACTAGCAGTTTTAATGAAGGGGAGTAATCATTACATGTGAAAGGGGTTTGCCGGGGTCCTGCGCTGTCTTTCTGTGTCTGCTCCTTGTGAGCGGAATAGAGAAATTTACCTCCACTGGGCTGATTTTACTGCGCTATTGTATGCTGATTTGTTGGGATTTTTTTTTTTATATTTAGAAAAAGGAAAAAAAAAAAAGAAGCAGCAAAAGTGAGACTAGTCCTCGTTCTTGTCGCGATGTTATTATTATCGGCATTCATTCTAACACTTCTCTCCTCTGCTGAAAGGTCTCCTCTATCAAACCGCTACAAAAAATTTTTTTGTAAACTGTGATCAGAGTCATATATCTTTATTTTTGTCTCCCTGTGTTTGGGTGTTTTGCATCCTCCTTCCTCTTCTTCGGTTACAGTTGCCCGCTTGCTATGTGGCTTTTCTGCTCTGCTCCTTTAGTTGGCTGTGGTCAGCTTTTGCATTTGCTGGTGTGAGTGAATTTCTCACAGCTTCTCGTGAATGTGTTTTTTGAAAGTCCTATTCAACATTTGGTGCAACTATAATCGGCACTAAGCCACTACGCTCATGCAGACGTGTCTGTGCATTCACACATTTAGGCCTTCAGAAGTGTTGTGCCATCTCTTTTGAATTTTTTTTTTCCTTCCTCCAAGTAGCAACTACAAGAATGTTTTTTTTTTTTTTTTTAATTAGTTGGTTAAAGGACGATGCCTCGGCTCGGAGAGGTGAAGCACGGTCGCTGGGTTTGTCTGAGAACGTTTAATCGGAAAAGCAGTAAAATAACCTTGCTAACATTTTTGGATTTTTCATCAAAACCGAGCAGATGCAAGCAATATTTAATATTTTTTAATAGATAGTTTTTTTAAAATTATAATCCAGTTTTTTTTTTTTTGTGGAAATATAGCTTTGAATAGACAGAAAGTGTAAAATACCCTGTAAGTCTGAGATTTTCAGGTGAGAAAAATTAATCTCTCTAATTTTTACACCTAAATCTTCAGTTGCATGTAAGATCAGATTACATTTACAAGCCGCTTCTAATGCGTCCACGTTTGGTAATAATTGAAGAAGTGTCTTTTGACACCTTTTGCTGTTCCTCTTATCAACCATCTGACAATCACGCTCTCACTTCTCTTTTCCGAATAATAAAAACAGACGGTAGTCTTAAATTTAAACATGAGTGCAGAACCCGGGCCTCAACCGTTTGGGTACGTCCCTGGGCACATTATCTACTTCATGTGATCAAATCAAACAATTATATCTGCTGCCCCGCAGCAGAAAATTACATTTTGACACAGTGGTGCATCTTTGATTAATATATCGTAACATCTGACTCGGTGCTCCGTCGTTCTCTGATGGGGGCCAATAGATAATAAGTGGGTGACTTGTGAAGCTATAATGAAGTGACTGTCTTGCTATTGACAGGGGAGCCTCCAGTGCTTCAGCGCAAAGCGGAGCTTCCAACCGAGGCCCTCCGGTGCACAGATTATTACACTGGCCGTTAAAATGAGCTAATGTTCTGCTGCCAGTGCTCCTCTCCGAAGGGAGAAGAAGCGAATTCCCCTCTCGCAGCTGCAAAACAGAGGTGCAAATTAAAGCCAAATAAAAGTAGGAAAAAAAAAAATGTTTCAAATGCAAAGCCAGGCTGCAGAATTTCTATCTATTGAAATGCGGGGTTTCCTTTGTTTATGCAGGAAACCGATGGGAGTGCGAAGCTTCTTCTCTTTTCTAATTCCAAAATAATATTCGATTTCATCTCATTTGATCATGTTTAAAACATTTTCACAGTGTTTTTAACTCTTAATTAATCACGCTATTTTTTTTTTTTTTAATCTGCTTTTGATTGAAATTCATCCATTCAGCTTGATATGGTGTGTTACAGTCATGTGTGTATAGGTGTGATGCTTCCAAGTGCAGATGAGCAATTTAAATGAGGGGAAAAAGGAGGCTCGCTGCAGGATCCACTGCTGCTGTTTATTTTCCGGTCCTGAGGTGCCACCGCTTCCCCCAGGTACTTATTAGCAATGACAGGCTGATTTCTGATTTGACAGCAGTGAGACAGGTGTAAATTTCACACGCGCAATCCAACTCCGCACATTAATCCAATTAATTCTGAAGGTGTACTGCTGTTCTCTGCGCTCCGCATGTAGGACATCACCGAGACAGCTTTGAGATGTTGGCTTGTGTGTAATAGAGGGAATTATTTTCTTTACAGTCACACCCTCTCATTCATAAATTTAATTTGTTCCCCACATATCTCTCTCTTTTTTTTTTTTTTTAATTAAACTGTACTGGTAAAGTGAATACAATACAACACAAGGAAGCACGCGCCGCCGTTCGGCGGTGGGGAGTTGGGGTTAGGGGGATAACAGTGAAAAAATATTCCACTTTCAGAATGTGCAAGATCTCATGCAGTTGCCTCTCTCTCACTCGCTATCCCTCCTCTCTGTTGGCGCTAAATCACACGTTAGTACAGCCAGTGGATGTGTTGACAGTTTTACAAACAGAAATGTAAAACGCCATACTCAAGGGGGTCTAAGAGATAAGGGGGGGAGCCGAACAGGGCAGAAAACAGAACAAACATGGCTCAGAGAGGCCGAGGATGCAATGCCGAAACACCTTGACCGGATTATTTTAATTACACAGGGTGTGTGGTACTGGCTGTAGCCACAAGTGGTGGCAGACTACAGTTTAAAGAGGGATCACATGGCCAACGGCACTTCCTATAGCTGCTTTTCTCTGTGACAGAAATCATATGGATTAAAGAAAAAAAAGAAGGCAGGGAGGTTAAAAATATAATATAAAATCTGTCATCTTAGGTAATCTTTATCCTCTTTGACTTAACTAAACATGCTTCTTTTGCCTTGAAACTTTTGCCACTGTGATTCCCTGCTGTCTTCATCTCACTTTGAATAAGTATGGCCAGCAAAAAGCGAGAGACATTCCCACTGGACTGCTGCAGCCTGCTGAGTACGGAATAAGGAGATTTGGGAACATATAGATACAGCTCGAGATGGCCTTAGGGGGGAGTAGAGGGTCTGTGAATGACTCAGGCTGCCCACAGCGGGACAGGGACTCTGGTCTGGTCTCATATCTGGTGTTTCCTTCTGTCCACATTTTGATTTATATGTTGCCCCACTTGAATAGGCATTAAATACCTTATAATCATAGTAGTAAATATTGAAAACAGGTCGAGGCATTATAAAGTCTATTTAGCTGTCACTGTCACTGGCCTGCAAGGATTCAATAAGAAACCATGAAATGTGTAAATGTAGCTCAGAATAGCCGAGCAGCACACTCGGATTTAAGAGGAGAAATGTTCGCCCTGATCTAAAGACACTGTAATTTTTTTTCCCTAATGGAAACAAGGCAGAAGAACTGAGCGGCAGTATGTGAGGATTGATGTTTGTTTTAATTTTCACTGTTAACGGACACCCTAAAATGTGAAGATCACACAGTAAATCTGTTTGGTGACTGCTGCGAGTGCACGTACCTGTGGATGGGCTTTCTTGTGACTAAATGGCCAGGATTTTTTTTTTTTTTTTTTTTTTTTCCCATCAGATGGAGTGAGGGCTGGCGTGAAGACATCGGCTGGCCCCAACTGGCCCTGATGCGGGTGGGACGCAGGCCTTGCCTCCCCTGAAAGGCATCATTAGAAAGTGACAAAACTGCCAGGGGCAAAACTGGCCTCGCACAATGATCAATCCGGCAGACAGGATTGAATTATAGGGGGAGGGCGGCCTTTAAAAAAAACAGGGGAGGGGGATTGGAAGCGGTCGGTATAGTACAAGGCCCCCTACTGCTTTAATTACCGATGTGTGCGTCTCCCTATTAACAGAGCACCTATGGCCCGTCGGCCACTCTGGGCTCGCACAAAGCTTGCAGAGAAGAAAGCCCGTTCCACGGCGAGGCAGGGCGAGAGGAACGCAGAGACACACACAAACAGGAGTGCTCATTAGCGAATGGTAATCAGCGGTCGAGAGGTTGGGCACTCACCTCACAAAACGCCACATGTCAATTTGTCCCCTTCCATTCATGGGCCCACTCTCATTTTACCCCGCTCCCTCATGCTCCCTTGTTGAGCAGAATTGGATGGAGCACCGTGGGGGGAAACACTCGAAGGGAAACGTAAACACAGACCGAGAGCAGGGACTCCTGCTTCATCCATAGAGGAGGGGGAAACTCCTCAGCTGTGACCCTTCTTCTTCTTCTTCTTCTTCTTCTACTTCTTCTTCTTCTTCTTCTCCTTCTCCTTCTTCTTTTTCTTCCTCAGTCTTAAGCCGTCAGTCTCTGAATGGTTTTCATCCTGTCTCATCCACTGCAAGTTCAACATCAAAGATGTCAGCTCTGAGTGGAGAAAAGTAAAGGACACAAAGACAGTCGCATTGGATGTTTTTTCAGAAGATATCAGTTGTATAAATTAAACAGATGAGAATTAATCAGTGAGCTAAAGAAGTGGTAAAAAGGTATTTGTTGTCTTCACACAGAGCCTGGCAGCTGATTTCCCATCAATCTTCAAGCTAAAACTAAAAGACTGTTTTCTGGCTGCAGCTTCTCATTCAACCGTTTGGCAAATACGAGCAAGGATGTGCATCTAAACTGTCAAAAAATGAATCTCTTCTTAGTGAGAAATCAGCTGCAGTCACGTGTGCACCTACTGTTTTCAGATCACAGTGAATAAATATGGTAAGTAGCCAGTACAATTAAAAAAAAAAACTGAAGCACAGAGCTGATCTGCTGTGGACGGGGATGTGGTGTTATGTGTCTCGGCTCAAACTAGGCCACGGTTTGCTGTGGTTTCGTCGTGTATGGGCACGTCTTCCAGCTGTGCAGGTGCATGTGACACCAGCCCTGTATTCCTTATCTGTCACAATGTGACAAAACACTGCACCCAGCACGGTCCGCTGGGCAGCAGAAGAATATCTAATGCACCAAAGCCAATTTCATCTCTCCTGAAATTGGGGGAGAGCTGGCTCGCACTCCCGTATTCAAAACTTAAATCGATCTCTTCTCAGTCAAGTGGAATCAATACGAGCCTCCATCTTACTTTGAAATGAGACCCAGTCGTCCTCGTGGATTATATGCGGCTCGTCGTGGGGACGACAGTGCTACTGGATATCTCCAGAGATCCATCTCCATCCGATCCCACTGATCTGAATTTATCTACAAGTCTGCTCCTCCATCCACCGCACTCCATCTGTATTTGGATGAGCTCTAAGGCGGGGGAACGCAGGAGAGTAATCCATATCTTAATCGGAGGCATGATTTCAAATGAGACCTCACAGCCTGCGTGCACATTTGGGGCAAAGCAGTTGAAACCTGCTGGGTAAATTATCATAAAAAAAAAAAAAAATGTTCTACTGCCCGTAAATGCCCTTCTAAGGAAGTAGAAATGTAACAGAGCTCAGATACTCCGTGTCCTTTGCACCTTCCGTTTTCTCATCATGGCAGCTTCATCGCGGTTTAATTGGTATGGAAATAGAAGTGGTAAACATGACAGGAAGAAGGCTGGTTATTTAGACTCTTTATTACTGTATGCTGTCCTTCAACCAATTATCGCCAATCCACTGCTCTGCAACCCCCTACCAACCTCCTCCCTCATGATTTAACCAGGACTGGTGCAGATGCAGAGAAGCAGCAATGGGTCGATAAAAACGACTTGTAATCCACTGTGGTGCAAATTGAGTTTCTATTGGAGAATAATAGTTTTGAAAAGCTTACGGGAGATTTCAGGCCCCCTACCTCCACTGCCCCGGCGAGTACACTCGACCAAACATGCTCAGATTAAAGCACAATAAGGTTCTCTGAATAATTTCAGTCTCTCCCACAAAAAGGTTTTTCTGTATTTCCAATGTTTTTTCCTCCCTCAAAACTCCTAATCTAATAGAAAATTCTCTCATTTTTGCACAGAGATCTACCTCAGTCTTTGTCTGTGACAGCGTTTCTGTGTGTGCTTTATTTGCACATAGCCAGGAAATGTCACCTTGCAAAGAAAATTCACAGCTCAAGCTGTGTGTGTTTGCCACATAACGGAAAATGACTGGACCTCCAAAGAAGCAGATAAAAAGATGAGAAGTTACATCTGCATAAACAGATTACTATTTGGCAAAAACAAATACATTTTCAGGCTTTTTCAGGCGTGTTTGTGCAAAGTTAGACATCTCGGTGCGGTACTCTTTCTTTCAGGGGAAAATAAAGTGACGCTGCTGCTGAATGGTATTGCCCTACTACTACTACGACTACTACTACTGCTACTACTGCAGCAGTGCTGTTGCACCTTCTGCAAGAATCCAACCCTGGCATCCTCATTTGGCATGGCCATCCTAAGGACCAGCTTGTAGTCTGGGCCATTGTTAGCCCAGGAGGCTGGCCTGAGCCCTGAGGGCTTGGTCAGCGTTTAGGGTGTTTTGCAGGGTGGGGTGGTGAGGGAGAACGGGTGGTGGTTCGGGGGGGGGAGATGGGGGGGGCTCAGTCAAGAGAGATGGGTGCAGGCCAAGGTTGGGCAGGGCTCAATGCCAGGGTGTCAGTGGGACACCCTCCTTTCTGGGAGCCTTCTCAGCCCCCTCCTGGGGCCCCAGCGGGGTGCAGGAATACATGGTCAGTGCAAGACAGGTCCATCTGCCCCACTACCTCTGTCCAGCTCATGCCAGCACCTTCCTATCACCTGCTCCATCGGCACCTTATGGAAATGACCTACTGCTGCCTGACCTAGCTGACACGCATGGCTCACCTTCAGCATATGCCACCACGGCTTCTGGCCCTTAAGGGTTTTTAATGACTGCTGCAAGTTTAGTTGTTTGTATTCTTCTTAACTGTTAAGATAGATATCAGTAGAGTGAAGGCCTAAACCGAGTGAGGGATTCTCTTTCTCACAGCAGCAGGCTCATTTCTCTGCAGTGGCAGAGAAGTCCGCAGTCAAGCAAGCAGAAAGTACGTTTATTTCATGTGCACATGCAGTGCAAAGTGTGTTTGAAGTGGTTGGTTGTCAGAGCGAAGGCAGGCTTCCACATACATGCGCGACGCCAAGTATGAGGTTAAGAGTTGGCCATCGCAGCGCCGTACAGAGTACAGTGCTGCATGTGACTGCTGCTGTGTGATTTCGCTGTGAACCCACTGAAATTTACAGCACAAAAACACCAATCTCACGAGCAGGAGAAAATGTCGAGTTGAATTCTAAAAATAAGACATCCTGTATTTGAAAAGCTAACACCCTCTTCAAAAAAGCTTGGGTGTGAAAAAGAGCACGGTACTTCAGACGGCTTAAAAAGTTCTGAGTTGTAAAGCTTGAGCAGAAATGTTTCCCGAGGATGAAAGTACAGCTTCTGTTTTTTTCAAATAATACTGTTCAAATATGTCAGAAATTCCGATACCAAAGAACTCTAGTGAGAAATAAATTGTCATCATGTGTAGATGTGGAGTGATATCAGGGTATAATCCATAAAAAAAAAAAAAAAAGGCTTGTATCGTAGGATTGTTGTATGTTTTTAGACTAAAATGTAATTTTCTTCCTCATTTTGTGACATTGTACAAACATTTTTATACAATATTTGTGCTTCTGGCAGGAGGTGTCAGAAAAAGCTGTAACAAAAAGTTCAGGGGTGCTTTCCTAACAACAACAAAGAGACTTTTGGGATTTTCTTGCATTTTTAAGTTACTCAAGATTAATAGGATGTTAAAGCTTCTGGATAACTCACGTTTTGATGCAAAAATTATATTTTTTACTCTCTGATTGACAAGAAAAAATATGTTTCTCCTCATATGACAGTTGTTATGATATAGAGAGGGTATTCCTCTGACATCTGGATGGCTTAATAATCCTATCTGAGTCGATTTTTATCATCATTTAAAAACACAGACAGAGAATTTGGTGCCTCACGGGGCAGGCCGAGGCGCCCATTGTGCCTCTTCTGGCTGCCTCCGCGCTGAATGCGGTGAATAGGGAGCAGTCGTAGCCTGTGTGTGGCTCCAGCTGTCTCTGACTGATCGGCCCGGGGAGGGAGGGGGTGACACGGTGTAAGGAAGTTCAGTAGGCCTGGAGATTTACAACAGAACTGAACAGACTGTCGCGTTAGTCATCCCAACTAACCAACCAGCCAACCAGCCAAGCAGTGGGCCGCGGCGTTAACACCCAGCTCCTCGGCTCAGAGCAAGCTAATTAATGCAGCCAAATGAGATCAGCAGCAGAGGCCCAGGCCAGGGCCATATTGCTAAATAGCTTCCTTCAGTATGGGCCTGTGTGGTGTAATTACCACCAGGCCACTGCACAATGCTGCTTTTATGTCCCTCTGAAAGTGATTTCATGTCCCTCATTCCCCCATTAGCGGCATGTTTTTCAAATGTGATGAGAGAAGCCTGTCAATGGTTATCGTGTGTGTTTGTGGGAGAGAGTGCCAGTTCTCTTTGTGTTAAATGGGCAGCTTGGTGTAGGTATTGAGTCGGGCACATGTGCACCGGTTGTAATGAGTCCAAGGATGTGGGCCACCAACGCATGATGAAAGGAGTTCGACCTGTCGTAAGGACGTACATGTAAACGTCGCGCATGTTCAGCCTGTAGTAGCACATGTAACACTTGTTCTCTGTGAACATGTTGCCGCGCAGCAACACTTTTCACGTGACACCGGATCCTCAGATCACTGCACTTCCTCCGCTCAACATGCTGCACGATCAAAGTCATCATAGCAAAAATTCAAACCTCATCCTGAATAAGTTCCCATCTTCCTCCAGCTCAGAGTCGTCGGGCCTCGGAAATCCACGGGACAACACAGCCAGAGAGACAACCAGACACTACGGGAAAATGAGAAACACCAATTAGCCTCAAACACGTGTTTTATTACTGTGAGAGGAAACCTGAGTACCTGGAGGGGAGTTCCACACAGATGTCCAATTAAAAATTAAGTTTTCTTTTGATGTCTGGCAGTAAAATGCATTGTTATTGTAGGATCCCTCCATTCTCTGCTGAGTGACAGAAACCAATGAAGAGTTTGATATATTTTATCCATCATCTTTTCATTCATTTACATCTTTTTTTATTCACCATTGTCAGTCATAGCATTTCTGTATTCATCCAGCAAACAGTGTGATGTATTGTAAGTCCTTATATGAGGAGATTGTGCTGCTAAAATTCCACTTTTTTTTTTTAATTCCTCCTTTCTTTTTTCCTGTTCTTGTTAAAAGAGTATGTGTGATCTTGGCTACCTTGGATCTCCCTTTAAGCCAATTCAACCGGATAGTTGGCTGTACTTGAAATATCAAGTTTAACCGTCTGGCTGCATTAAAATGAAGACGGGCTGATTCAACAAGATGTTCTGTTCAAACAACTTTTTTAAAGATATTGATCCAAGTTTACTGGTTTCAGTTAGGCTACTGTTTTATGCTATTGCAGGTTTCACCTGAATTTGTATTTTTGAAGTCCATCAAGCATCTTTGTGATATTCACTCCAGTTTTTTAATTCAAGTTGTATTTTCAGAAGGAGAATGATTTCAGTTGAACCATTCTAATTTTCATTTCTTGTCCTTGCAGCTTTCTGTGAAATGAGAAAACACTGAATACATTTTAATAAAGGGCTTCTCCTGAATTGCAAATGACAAAGTGAGGATTATCAAACTCCCCAATATTCTCCTCTTTTTATTTTCATCTTCCATATGTTGTGGCTGTCTTTCACGATAATCCCTGAATTCAAACCGGCATGAGTATAGACACCAACAACCGTTTGGTGTGTAATGTAGCAGAAGCATCTCGCTGGCCCGCCGCTATAGTGCCACCCTGACACTGTCAAAGGTGCCACGTTTAGCCCCAGGCACTACTACTCAATCGCTGCCTGGCTCAGAGGGGCCAGCGCACCAGCAGGGCTGACTAATGCTTTATCAGCCCCACGCAACCTCCACCTCGCTGACACCCCCCCCGCCCCTTCCAACCCCACCTCCTCCCACACCCCCTCCTCCAAGCCCCGGCTCATCCCTCGGCACTAAGGCCGAGCAGACAGGCCATGTTTTGCTGAGTCCCTGAGCAGCAGCAGCAGCAGGACAGAGGGACTCTCGGTTCAAATCCCAGCGTTGGCTCCTGGAGGCTGCCCTGACAGGACATTTGTGGTAATGGGCCGCTGGGTCCCAGACCTGTCACCGTGGTGGAGTCCTGCAGGGTGGCCTCACATGTGCTCCCGCTTCCATCGGCCTGGAAAATCAATATTTTCTGTACATGCAAACACTTTATGAATAATTCGAGGTAGAATAAATTATATTAAAAAAAAATTCAATGACGCTCGGAGACCCATAAGTTGTGTTTTGGTGTCTTTTAGGTCTTCTGCATTGACCTACATTCATTTTCTGAATATTTACCTCCTATCACTCATAACTATCCATCCATTCATGCTGCAGGGCGCTGTGGCTAACCCCACATTTCACATAATGGACAGGTTGACATTCCATCACAGCACAGACAGACAGACACATACACACTTAAAAAAAAAAAGAAAAAAAAAAACATTTCTGAAGCACCAGATACTCTTATATTTTTGCACTGTAAGAAAAACCAATGCATGCACAGGGATAACATGCAAACCCCACACAGAAAGCCCAGAGACAATCTAACCTTTCTCCTTACCCTAACCCTAAGACATGCCTTCACCTCCATAAGTGTTTCTTTAAGTTCCCCACTATAAATACCGCTTTAAACACTGCTGCCATCTTCATGCTTTCTGTGAATATTATTGATTTCCAGTCATTTCCTGTAGACTTAAACTGCTTTCTCGGTGACTATTAGGATTCAGCACTGTTTTCAGTGTAGTGAACTGGAAGTAATAAATGTCCCCCTCCCTTAAGGCTGGCATCCTGGAGGTGAACTTTGAGCTGCTCTGGCGACCCCGGGCTTTGTTTCTGAACTGGCTTTACGCAGTGTTACACGAGACAAGCATCAAACATGAACATAAACTGCTTTCTTTAGTTTTGGTGACAGTGTTGAATGTGAGGTTAAATTATGTTCTTGTGAACATGCGAAACATGTGTCTTTTTTCTTTTTCTGTTTCTTTTTTTTTTTATAATATTAAGTGGGTTTTAAACACAGAAGAAAAGGCAGCATTATTAAGGTGAATCTGTGGTGTCTTGCTACAGATCAATGCGTAACGATGGAAAAAAAGACACGAGGAGCACATAGCTGAACATATTACAAGCAAATGCAAGTGCAAAAAATGTGTATTTGACAGGAGTTGAGAACAGAAGCACAGTGGGGCCACAAAGATCAGATCCAGTATTCACAGGTCCAGCTGGTTGGGAGGTGCGAATCCAAGGTCAGGCTTCGACATGACTCCCTGACTTCTAATTTCGAGATTCTCATTTTCAGCTCCCGAACCGAGGGCAAGAAATCGTACCTGTGAGAAGCCTTCAGGCAGAACAGGGAGAGGTGTGGAAGAATCTGTTTCTGTCTGAGACGCTGCTCGACTTGTTGCCTTTGTTCGATCTGTGTTTCTGCTCCATGGCAGGAGCTGCATCTGTGTGGACTGCGAAAACTAAATAATCACTTCCACCAAAAAGAAACCCATTAATGATAAAAGATAAAAGATAGAAGGTTGTCGCAAATGCATTTCCACATTTAAGCAGTAGCTTAAATTATCTGGTATTTACATACAAAGAATCGAAACAGTTTTCTGTACTTCAATGTGAATAAAATGAGCTTTCAGATCTGTAAACCACACATGTCGTCCCAACATTTGTGGAACAAAAGTTAACACTTGCACTTTGGAAAATAAAAATGAATGGCATTTTTGGACGAGGCTTGGCAACACATTTTCTATAATTGGATCGTCTGTTTACTGCTCTTTCAGCTGGTGTGAGGAACATACATTTGTGGAATGAGCAGCAAGGTTGAGTGAAAAAAAAAAATTTGCCAAATGCAAAGCAGATTCGACAGAATTCGATTTGTAGAATTAATCTCACTTAACTATACTTCGCATCTATTTAACCAAACTCCCAAATTCAGTGAGCTGCTGGCGGAGCCGTCGCAAAAAGTATACTTCACAGTAAAGTTTTAGGATTCAGATTTCTGTTTCCCACTTTTTCAAATATGCAGAGGAGGACATTGCAGACTGAAATGAAATATACCAACTCTTCTCAGATCCCACCTCTCACCCCGTCCCCCTCCTCTCCCACACACACACACACACACACACACACACACACACACACACACACTTTTTTTTTTTTCACAGTGACATTTCAGCAGAACAGAAATGCCTCCGTCATGATTAGTCGAGTGTCATGACACGCTGGTGCACGCGTGCACCCTCACCACTTCTTCCTGACAAACTCACACGCTCACAAAGGCTGACTCAGCCCGAGAGCCTCGCGCTCGGCCGCCTCATGGCTCCCGACCAGGAGGTCAACTTGTTGAAGACATGAGCGTGGCCTCTCGGCGTCGAGGCCGCGGCCTCGCAGGTGGAAGGTCTGAAACCCCCCCCACCCCCTTTCTCCCTTCTGTGTTCTGACACAGCTGTCACACACACACACGTCGCACATCCCCAAAGCCTGTTTACGGCTCAACAGTTCCTCATCTGTCCAAACAATATGTATGGCATTCACTTTTAACAGAGAGAGATTAAGAAAATGTAAAAACTTAAGTGATTCAGTTTGAAGGGAAAAAACTGTACGTTACTCTAAGTACTTTAGTGTTGATACATTAATGTCTGTCGAGACATGAGGGGATTAGTGAGTCTGACAGTTGGAGGAGGCCTCCCTCCTGTTAGCCGTTCGCTCTGCAGGGCTGCACGCTTCACTCCAGCACTACGCCCTCTTCCCTTTCCACAGAGAGCCCCATGTCTCTCTGCACAACCTCAGTGATGAGCCACACACACACACACACACACACACACACACAAAATCCCAAGCCACACACTCTCTGACCCCTCCACCCCGAGCTCCTTGTACTCCCTCTCCCCCTCCCGCCTTCCCCACCTTGCGCCCTCCGAGGAGAGGGGCTGTATCGAGCGGGAGCTTGAACCCGTGCTTGTATTGTCAAAGGACTTGGCGGCACTTACCTCCGCTTGAACATTTAGTGCTGTCTTGCTGGGCCCGGACAGAGAATAGCACTATAGGGTCACTGATGAATTGCTATTTCAGGACAAGGGATAAACACACTGCTTTGTAGGGATTATATCTGCAATCAGTGGCGGCAGATCTGAGATTTTTATTTTCCGTTTTTTTGCGCCTGTATGAATTTTTAATGTTGCACTTTGAAATATTTCAAATAAATTGAAATGGAACTGTAAAGCCATTAACAGAAGGTTCAGAAAATTAAGAATAATGCTTTTTTATCATAATAATATATTCACATAAACTTTATGACAATGGAAAAAAAAAAATTTCCCTGTAGGATGAGACAGTAGTGTAAAAAAAGGGTATATTTTATAAGTGCTGGTGCATTTTCTTGGGGAAAAGAGGGAGTATTTCGAGGGATGGTTCACTGTTCTGTTAATTCCGAAGAAGAATTTTCTCACAGCATTAATTTAAGTACTTTAAATGGACTAAAATAAACTGTTAATTACAGAAATGACAAAGTTTTGTTTTCATAGTTGCACACTCAGCCATCAACATCTGTAGCTTAAAAAAAAAAAAAGAAATCTTGGCTCTAACTTTATCCACACCTGACTTTGTTTGAGGATTTCAGGAGGTGTTATACAATCCTTTGAATATTCATACTGCTGCTTTAAATCCCGTCTGTTATTTCCCTGCCAGGTATTCTTATAATTTTAACACAAATCTTTGCGTAGCTGCTTGACTATGTTTTAAAATATCCTCTCAGTTTGTGTCTTATGTCATCTGATGTTCTCACTGGAACATATCAAATCTATAAATTCAGTTTTTATTTCATGGCATGAGATGTAGCGTGAGTAGGGCAATGTTGACGTCGCAACTTTCTGTACCTGCAGAAATGTCTGAAATGAAATGCTTTTCTGGGTTGAAGCCAGTCACCTATGAAAGCTCGGGAGTGTGTGAGACACCCTAAACAGCTGTCACCGTGCGTGTGTGTGTGTGTGTGTGTGTGTGTGCACATGTGTGTGTCTGTGCATTTTAATAATAAGGTGTTGACTCTGCCCTCTGAGGCTCACCTGTGGGGAATCCCAGTGGTGTGCGTTCAGATCCGTGCTCGGAGTGCATGTGTGTGCGTCTGCGTACGAGCGTGTGTGTGTGTGTGTGTGTGTGTGTGTGTGTGTCACTTTGGGAAACACATATCTGTGCACTACAGCGCAACACCTGCCAGAGGCTGTGGCTGTTTATGACAGAGGCTGTGTGAGCTGGAGAGGACACAGTGGAGCGTTGCCAGCTCCACGAGCACACATGTTCATACACAACGAGCGCACACAAAAACAAGACACCCAAAAAACTGCTGTGATTTTTTTTACTGCAATTATTCATATTGCACAAACACAAGATTCACACAAGCAAACACTTCTGAATGGCCAGACATCGCACCTAGACTGTAAACTATGGGGAGAAAAAAAATCACTCTCCCCTACACACAAACACACACACACACACACACACATGGACACAGGCAAATGTAATAACCACAGGGCCGGTGTGATCTGTGTCTCTCTCCCTAGGTCTTGCTGGCTGTGCAGGTCCCCAGCAGCTCCTATATTACAGCAGTAGGCAGGGGAGCCTGGCAGAGCCGCCAGCCTACAAAGTTCAATATAAATGAACAGTGGGATCTCCCAGGGACCTGGCAGGGAAAAGCTTAGCAAAGTTAAAGCCTCCCCAGCCCTTCCTGGCTGCCCATGTCGGTAGAACAACACACATGAGCGCTACATATGTGCATACAAACCTGCACACACTCAGACACTTCACATACTGACATCTCACCAGCCATGGGTTGTGGGACTTTAGTACTTCACCAGGAGACCTTCTGGTGATTTGTGGCATTAATTATGAACAAAGAAGCCCTTCTTTTTACAAAGATGAAATTGTAAATCATCTTTAGTAGCTTTACAAAATAACAACAACAACAACCAAAAAATGTATAGGGAGTCTTGAAATACTTTTAACGGAATGGAAATATGTGATATAAAATATATAAATAAGTGAAAGTTTGTATGTCACCATATTATCTTAAACATATTTATAAACCATTTTTACAATCCTTAAACTTGTAAAATCTGAATGTTTGGGGAAATCATGGTTTCATATGTAAAACCACACCAGTACTTTCAATGCAATGCAGCTGTGTGCTTTATCTTCTCTGTATGGACGGAAAGGATTACAGTTCGAACGTCTGTGTTTCCAAATCAAACTCATCCTAACACTTAAGGATTCGTCAATTTTTATTTTTATTTATTTATTTATTTTTTTACATTTTTTCTTTTTTACATTTTTGCTGGATTTGAATCATGGTTACAAAAAGAAGTCAGTTCTATGATGCAAATGTCTTAGTTTTTTTATTATAATTTATTGTTAGAACAACAGCTAAGGAAGCTTCACTCCTCCCATTCATCTGAAATCAGGAGAAAACCCATCAGATTCTTGATGAAGGAGGAGACCATACATGCTACCATCAGCTGAGGAAAATACTTTCTTTGTCGGTTGACACTGTGTTAAAGGACAGTGAAACAAAAATCCACTCCCTGACACTCTTTTATCCTCCGCCTCCCTCCCGCTCTGCGCGCACTCAGCCTTTGCTTTGCAGGGTTGCTCCCCCGTTCAGATGGCTGCGGACGCAATAATGACCCAACAGATGGGTTTATTAGAGGGCGGTTAAGGCAGCCAGTGGGTGGTTTGTTAAGCGGGAACCAGGAACCAGCGCATCAGGGGCTCGGGGTGGAAAGAGAGAGAGAGAGAGAAAAAAAGGAGACTGACAGGAAAGGAGTGACTCCATCCAGTTGTTGATCGGATGAGCAGATCCTGTCCTCATAATGAGCTCAACCTGTAGGACAGAGTGTGCCGCTCTGTGTCCGTCACACCCACACATATGCAGCCTCTTGCTAATGCATTCATGCGCCGCCTCCATACATTTCGGTACATATGCCTGGTCCTCGGAGCATGTGCGGGCCTTTTGACATGCAAATGAGACGGAGCCGGCTTTGTTAGCTACCTGCGTGTTAATGCTTGTTTAAGATGTCATCTGTCTCTTTTTGCCTCTCTATTCAGTCGCTGGCGGCACACTTTGTGTCCCCGGCCCCAGGTGTCAGAGGAGGTTCTTCAAACCCTCGTTAGTGTCTGAGAGTGGGTGCACGCAAGCCCGTGTGTGTGTGTGTGTGTGTGTGTGTGTGTGTGTGTGTGTAAGTGTGTGTGTGTGTGTGTGTGTGTGTGTGTGTGTGCACCCCGCTGGAGCATGCCTCTTCACATCACAGGACAATATGGACCACATCAGATCATACAGAGACCTCATTATTCCCTTTGCACTTCAAGCTCTCTTCAACACTTGTTAGCTTTTGCTCGTCGATTGGACTCAATAGAGCCGATTTAGCAAATAAAGGGCTAAGAAAAAAAAAAAAAAAAGTGGGCCATTAACTCACACATATGGCCGAAAGACCGTACCTCAATGGGAAGGAAATTAGTAAAGTAGGACTAATTACCAAAATATAAGAAGGTCAGAAGATACATAGTTTTAGCAACTAATTACTAACGAGAGTTGCAAAAGTTGTTTTCTTTCATAAAACATCGATTAAGGAAAATGCTGCGACAGCATTAAAAAGTTTCTAAACATTGTGTAATTGCTTGAAAAATCTGAAAAGCAAATCTTTATTCAAACATAAAAGAGCTTGTTATGAAAAAAAAAAAATTCTATAGTGTACATGGTAGTTATTTAAAGGATGAATAACTTTAATCAAACATGACTAAAAATTAAAATTTTGGCACTTTAATGTAATTTAAATATTTAATTCTTGCATAACATGCCTGACCTTGAGGTTTAAGATTGATTTTTGTAGCTACATGAATTATATTTATTATTATTCTGTCATTAGACTGGCCGTTTCAGGACTTTTTACCCTTCAATTTGCATAAAAGTCCTCCAAACAAATTTCACTTAAATGAGGATTCTTACACTAAAAACACATTTTCAGTTTATTCAGATGAAAATAATTGTAAATATTGTCTCTCAGTACTCAGGCGCACACACACACACACACACACACACACACACACACACACACACACACACACACACACACACACAGAGGGATCGCCTTGGAGGGAAAAAACGTATACTTCTCAGCGACTACCCGTCTGAAGAGTGTAAGGCATGCAACACCTGGAGGGGGAAATCAAATACTTGTTAGGGTTGAGTGGAGGGTCCTTCATGGTCTCTCACCTCCAAAACCTCAGCCCTGAACAAGTCCCCCACCCACCCACCCACCCACCCTCAAAAACACGCGCACACACACACACATACACACACACACACACACACTTCTCCCATCCGTCTCCCCTCTTGCCTGCTTCAAAGGTCATCCAGTCCTCGCCAACACCCCACTCCACCCCCAAAACCATAGAGAGAAGGGTATGAACACTGAGCTTTTAGCCCCTTCTCCTCTCTGGGGGTGTATCTATCTCCTTTGTTGTCTCACTTGGGCAATGCGTACAATACTTGCTTTTAGCTATCATTAATAGAGATAGATTAATAGATTAAAGTCTACATGGATTGCATGACTGTGACTATGAAATTGGACCGGCATGCTTTAAGAAAAATGAAAACATGCACGTATAAAGAGTGCTATGGTGTCTCTTTGCAATTGCTTTTATATGAAACCTTCAAAATTTCCTGTTAAAGTTTTATTCAACAATAGAGAATAGTCAACAATAGATCTGAACTTCAATACAAGCTGCACACACACATACACACAGACGTGCATGTGTCCGGAACTCTATACCTCGTGGGCACCCTGCACTGGCTCAATTCACCCATGTCTGTAATCCTCCTAATCTGTCACCATGACCCAGGGTAATGCCGCATCACCACAAGTGTTTGGCTTCGCTTTCAACTCAGCCATGTTGACACCCCACGTCTCCTCAGAAGCTCTGACTTGACTCCGGCTGCAGCCCCGCGGCCTCCCCTCGGTCACACTCCTGGCTCCTCCTGCCCTGTCTTAAGCAGCTACATCGTCTCAGGCACAGTTTGGCCCCGAGCCGACACCGCGGTGCGCCGCGACCCTGATTCCAGGTAGCGTGAATACAGTCTGGCCTGACACTGAGTGGATGCAACGTGCACCTGAGATGAAAACAAACTTAAGCATGAAGGAAAAAAAAAAAAAAAAAAAAAAAGACTCAGCCTACAGCATCCCTCACAAAGGCTTACGATATCCACCCTTGACGAAAGACGATGCCAGAATCTCTCGCACCTCACTCCTGCCTCTACTCCTTCTTTGCGTGACACGGGCGTTTGCGCCGAGCACCAATTGGCATGACAGTGTGACCCCCCCAACCTTTTTTTCTGCTTGTCCCCACATCCCATCCCCTCTCGTCTCTCTTCTCCTCATTTTGCCGACCCCCCCCCCCCCCGCTCTCACCCACACCCCTGCTCTTCGCTCGGTGACAATATCCTGGTAATGGTGGCCTTTGTTTTTCTTGGCCCGGGCGCCTGGATTTGTCAGGACGCATTTCCTGCCCGCAGACTGAGGGGGCTGCTGCTGCGTGGCAATCTGGGCTCACTTCTCAGGCAGCTAAACCCTTTGACACTGTGCTTTTTAATTAAAATTACATTATGATTAATCAGGCAGAAGGAGGGGCCCTCCCCCTCACTTGCACTCTCCTTCCTCCACCTCCTCCCCCCTCCTCCTCCTCCTCCTCCTCCTCTCCTCTCTCCTCCTGCTCGGTTTCCAGGCAGGTTTGATTACAACCTGTGACGGACGTTCCTCACTGCCAAGCCGCTAAAGATGTGCTGGCAGATGCGGCGGACTGGCCAGCTTGTCAAGCCCCGGGGTTGCAGGCAGCTAGGGAGAGTGGGACAAGAGTGACAGAGGAAGCGAGCGGATGAAAAAAAAAAAAAAAAAAAAAAGAACAGAAGGAGCCGAGATAGAAGGGAATATGGCAAGGAGAGTGTCTGTGAAGAGAGACCACTTATGTAGGAGAAAAGAGAGGGAGGGAAAAGAAAAAAGAAAAAAGGAGAAGTCAGGAGTGACAACCAAGAGACTCAAAATCTCCCAGACACTCCAGAGACTGTGATGAGCCATCAGGCAGGCTGACAGGCAGCCGCGCAGGCAGAGCTGGTGGACGGCTGTATTGATCTGAAGAGCACACACACACACACACACACACACACACACACACTCCATCCCAGAACAGCTGAGAAGACAAGAGGAGGCACGGAGAGGGGAGACGCTCCTCTCCAGAGCTCTACGGCTCGACTCCGGCGTCTGGGCTGGGAACCGAGGTCCTTCAGCGGAACGCAACTTTGAGCGGCGCGCGTGTGTGTTCGCTCACTCAGGCTGAAACACTCATGTCAGAGATATGATGATAAGACATAAAAAGAGAAGACGAAACCAATGAAAAGCATGTCGATGGCAGATCACTGCATGCGGTGCAGAGAAAACAATACTTTGGGTACTGTCATGCTGCATTCATAAAAAAATACAATAAAATTTGCTGCGTGAACAAATGGAAAAGATCATTCGGTTAATGCAAATATACTCTTGAATTCTTTTCACTGAAAAATCGTTTTCAATATTTTTCAGATTTATATATTTTAATCTGAAATTAAGAAAATCTCTACATAAATGTTCACTCATTAGGAACACATCGTCTGGTATTACTGTCCTTCCATGCAAAGCATTGTTTACAAAGAAGAAGAATATTATTTAGTAGACATACAATGGATGTGTTTAAGTTAAACGCATCAGTCAGGTGCGCTAACTGGGACGTTTTGTAAAAGCTGAAAGAGCCACATTGGTTTCTATGCTATTATAACAAACACAGCAAAAATTGTATCTTACTCAGTAATAATTAATACAATTATTTGTTTCTATTTTGTAGTATTTTCCTCAATTGACCATTGTTCGTTTATTGGAGAAAACAAAAGAAATGCACAAGTTACCAGGGTTACGGCATCAAATCTTGAAGTGATATTTGTGTGTGTGTGTGTGTGTGTGTGTTAGGCATTCACATACTTGTTTGTGTGGTGTGTGTGTGTTAAGAAGGGGGTGGCTGGTGATAGGAGGGTCAAGCAGGTGAGACTGGAGCGTTATCAAGCACATTGCTATCACTCACACAAGTGTAACGGAGAGTGTAACATTGAGACTGGCTCTGGAGAAAGGTCAAAGATACATATTGGGGAAAACCTGCTGAGAAAAATCACCCATTAACATATTTAAGAAATGTTTTTTTTAAGTTCTACTTTTCAGTTTTTTATAAATATTGACAAATCCCTGAGAAGATTTACATTGCAATTTGCAATTCTCCTAATTTATGATAAATTAAAATCATAAAATCCTCTTAACAGAAGGAAATCTGAATGTATTTTTATTATTATAAATAATATTCCTCCTTTTATATATAAGCCTTTGTTGTAATTGTCATTTTTGCCTTAAATTATTGTTGTTTTCCCCTTTTTTCCGCCTGTCATTGTCTGCACGGCTGTCTCCCATTCAGCCCCCCTGAGCTGAACAGGCCTGTATTGAGTGTCCTGTGGCCACATTGACAGGCAGTATTAAAAGCCAGTTGGTGGTCTTTCACTGTCACTGGGCAGAAGCCCCTCGTCACAGCACATTAATTACACACTCTCACCGGCTCAAACAAGCCTCGCCTGTTCATGCATGACACAAATGAAGAACGGAGCGTAATGCGCACGTGTGTGTGTGTGTGCGCGTGTGTGTGTGTTGTTTGAAAATCCTGTATATTTATCCTCGTGTTGCTGCAGCGTAATTTTGCAGAAGCGCTGGTAACAAAAGGAAGCGAGCCGTCACTATTTTAAAATGTGAAAAGTAGTTCATAGTCAGCGGACCTTGTGATGGTTCTTGATGAGTGGGCAGGAAAGAGTGTACAATCTGCTTGTATTTGCCATTTTTCATTAACTTCATAAATACTGGTGTTGTGGCTGCTATCAGTGTGAGAAAATGTCACTGAGTTTTTCTAATAATAATCCATCCATGATGCCGCTCTCGTGTTCGTGCGCACGCCTGTGTGTGTATTCGCACCAACCCTGGAGTGTGTACCTGCCCCATGTCGGCGTATTGAGCGTATTCAGATGAATGCAGGTGTGCGCACGCCTGTACGCCACTGTCACGCCGTTTCCCTCTGACCTGACCCGGCCATGAACTCTGCTGCCCTCGCGATCCATACGTATCATTTACCCACTGCCCTCCCTGCTGTCTCGCCTAATGCACGGAGGCGTGAAACACCTCGTAATGCTCAATCACAGCAGGGCACGGCATGCTAGGAGCCATCCAGAGTGACAGCACAGGACCAAGGAGGCGGCCCGGCCGAGGGAAGAAATGCCACATCGCCCTCAGGGAAAAGAAGACAGGGAGGTGGAGGAGGGAGGAAGGGCGAGAAGGGTGAGCGACTAGAGGGGTTAGGGCGCCGGGGCGAAAAGGGGGAAGGGAAAAGGGATACAAGTGGGGGGGTTAAGGTGGTCTGGATCCACAAGAGCACGATATTGAAATATTTGAAATCCTAATTTCTTTTAGTTTTATGTCTGGACACAACAAATTCTTGCCTCGTGCATCATTTTTTGAAAAGAACTTGGACTTTGATGGCAAGCAACAAACTTTTCACAGTCCTCAGCTCTTTTCTGTTGAATTTCATTTACTATGTTGGACACATACATAAACATTTACACCCCACACTCCTTTTTCCCCCCATATATTTATTACCAATAATATAAAATCACAGGTCAATGACTAAGCATGCTTAATAGGTTATATAAAGGAGCAAAATAGTGAATCATGGACAAGTTGAAGATGATTTAAGGCTCAAGCATGTTTAACAAATGCAACAAAGCCTCCATTCCTCCCCTCTTCCCCCAGAAAACCTGTGATAACACATTCTTCCTCTGTGAAAACAAGTTGGGATTTTTTTTTTTTAATATTTTTATTTTCTGTGATTCTTAAATAAAAATAAATACATAAATAAACACATTACCTGCAGCAGAATGAATATAATGAAGCCTGAAGAGGTATTTTGATGGGAACCATAATGGTGCAGAAGTCGCGGTTTTCATGAGAGTAGAGCTGGAAGTGAAAAACACTGGTGGAAGGAGAAGAGGAGAAGGAGGAGGGATGGAGAAAAAAAAAGATGGAGAGAGAAAGATGCAACAGACGGAAGTCACACTTGTTAAGTTGAAGGTGTGAGAGAAAAAGACCTGATCGTGCTTAAAGGCAGCTTTTTAGACTGCTGTTTTAAAATCCATCAATGTGCTGCTTAACTCTTTCCTGTCTGGTGCAGTTTTTGGTTAATGATTTTTTTTTTTTGGGTATAATTTTGCTAGAAAGTGTCTGATACTTTAAAAATTATTCAAGAATTCTTTTTTTTGTGTGTGTTTTGTGTTCCATTAATAACATTCACCACACACACCTGATTAAAATACGCATCCTATTTTTGATATTTTGCCAAATGTTAATATTGTGTATACACTAAGCATGAGACACCTTAACTATCATTCAAGGCACATTTTTTTTCTGACTCACAGCCACCTTCTCTACTTGTAAAAACCTGACTAGCTAGCATCTGAAGAATTTTACACATACATACATAAGCCTCGGAGAGTGTGAGACACTGATATTGGCAGAATGATCCGTCTGATGCAATTGAGAATGAAAACTGCTTTTCGCTCAAAGTCAGCACAATTTCTCAAAATAAAACGTAAACAAAATTAGCAGTGCGCCTCCACCACTGTTAAAGCTCGCTTGCCCTTGCCCATGCCCTATGGACTCATGCCCAGGGCAGGAACCTTTAGGCCAAGTTGCCCAATGGTCCAGTTAATGATATGCAGCGCCACGAGGAAGCTTATGTTGGCCTATGCCAGTTTATGCCTCCATAACTGCAGGGTGTTGAGGCCAGAACTACAGTGAGAGTGTGGGGGGGGGGGGGGTTGCTGACAGACTGGCTTGGCATCTGAGACCTTGGCTGGGATCTGAAGATGAGTGGACCTCTCAGAACTCGAACCCCCCCCTCCCTATGTTTTTCCCAGTGTCCAGGTCCTGCTGTGGGGCCACTGACCCCACTGACTGTGTGTACAGAGACCCCGCTGACCAACACAAACAGTGACATTACTGCTGCTCAGCGGGGGGATCAGACTCTGAAGGGCAACGCGTGGGTTTTATGAATCACGCATGTGTACATGAATCAGAAATTACAGGATACAGGAAGTCAATACATCCGCCATCACCTCATATTTTAACTGGTTAAAATTTAGATATGTATCTGTCCTACTGCAGGTATTGTACAGATGATCAACTCAGAATAACAACATGAGTGATATTATTTGCATGAAAATAAAACAATTCTTCTATTTGCATGTACTTCTACCAGCATTGCACAGTCTGGTTCAAGTGCCCAATACTGCATGAAGGCAAGTGTCCTCATTAGACTGCATGTTATTCTGCATGTCTGCCTGACACAAATCCTCAGTGGTTCGTGTTAGTAGATCAGCTTTCATGTGTTGATATCAGGTTCACAGGCGTTTTTTCCACAGGCTGCAGTAAACATGCACCAAAGTGTCTCCCTTGGTCTTCACCGAGCTTACACAGGACATTTAATGCTGAGACTGATCGACGATTTACTGATTCAGATCCAGTGTTGAGCAGCAAGTCATTGGAGGCATTTTTTTCAGCAAATAGGGCACACATTAATTTAAGCTTGGGAGAAACAATCAATTTAGAATTTTGATTGAAATGGTCATTCAACGCCACACTTGTAAATTTGGTGGCTGTAGACCTGGACTTGGTTTGAGTCAGGGGTCAAATGTGGCCTTTTGGGAGATCAATCAAATCTGTACATCAGGAACAGTCCCATGAAGTCTAACAGTTTTGCTTTCATTTTTAAAGGTGGCAGGCTGATTTATTTTTCTATGCTGGACAGTTTGCTTCTTTTAAGTTTGAAATATCATATTCTGAATTGAGCAAAACCTAAAAAGAATCAGCCATTTATGGTAGTCCTAGCTTTGTATGACCCCCTCTGGGAGTCTTCATTCAGATTTATCACCCATCACTGAATCACGAGCAGCGAGGCTAAAAATGAAACACTCACAGTTTAGGCAACAAGCAGTCATTAAAGAGGACCTTGATGTATCCCAAGATCCTCGTCTTCACATTTTTTTGGGAGTAAGCCAAACAAATGTACCACCTCTGCCCGCCCACTACCAACTTACACAAAAGCTCTTAGTTCATCTGCCGGTATTTGTTTTTTTTGTTTTTGTAAGTAACTGTGGGATGAAGTTTGATTGTGTACTGAAACAAAGCACATAGGAGGTGTTGGTTTTCGAGTGGGGGGGTTGGGTGGGGGGGGGGGGGGGGGTGCGTATGACCAATTCAGATCAAGACACACTCCCTGTGTATGTGTGTGTGTGTGCGTGTGTGATAACTTTAAACATTTGTCCATGAGCTTATATCACTGCACGCATGATATGGTACCCAAAAAAAAAAAAAAAAAAGTGTGTTGGATAAAGGCAGGTGTAAGGAATCTGTGAGTGCATTGCTTCTGACTGGTGATGTGTTTTGCATCAGCGAGCGCCGCCACAAAAGAGCAGCGCAGATTGACAGCGTAGTGGGGCTGGCCTCTGGCCGACTGTGACCTTTGACAAGTCTCCGTCACTTCTCACCTCTGCAAGACAAGCTCTGTCATATCAGTGCACACAACATCACATGCTCCTTCCCTCCGTCCGACCGTCTCTTCAATTAAAAGCCTAATGGATGTTTTAGCACTCTGCCACTTTGATGACAGCATCCTAATCTGCCACCGTTACCACTGAGAGGCTGAAGGAGAGGAGGGGGAGGAGGGGGTATATATAGGAGGTTTGGGCACTGACAATATAATCATGTTGAGACTCTGCAGCCTGAGAAGCTTTTTTTTTTTTTTTTTTTTTTTTTTTCTTTTCACACGATGCAGACCCAAAGGGGTGGTCCTAGTCGGGGCATCTAGCCGGAGAACCTAGTCTCACCTCGCTGACATGGAAGCCACCCTGGCTGTCACTTTGCATCTCCGACGCCCAGAGAGGGAGGCCGCGGCCGGGCTGACAGGGGCAGCGGAAGGTGAGGACCCAAAATGCTTAAGACACACTTGGCTCAGAGCCAAACTCTGCTCCTCCTTCACTCTCAGCTGTGCCCACTTTACTTCTTTTTTTTTTTCCCTCCCCGCCATCTTCCTGACACCTCAAAGACTCTATGCAAACTTTCATACTTTATAGTCTTCCTAACCTTTACATCGTGTCATTAAATTCTGAAAGAATCGGAAAGAACAGTTAATTTTTTTTTTGATGGTATGATATGACAATAAATGATTTCTTTTTGGATTTGGAATAACAAAAAAAAAAAAAAAAAAAAAAAAAAAAACAAGAACAAAGGGGACAACCATTGATTACCAGGGGAGGAAGTAAAACTTTACAATCAGCCACATTACTGTGATTACTTGTTTTTTGAATATTTTATGAATTAATCTAATGCTACTCTTCATTTAAAGGTGCATTAAGGAGTTTGCACGTTTTGTGCGAAACAGCGCCCCCTGCAGGCCTTGGGCGTAATGCAGCTTAGTGAAAAACTCGTCCCTGTGGCTCGCGTGCACGGAAGAGGGGAACTCCTTCCTCGCTTGTTTAGTAGCGCTCAAGTAAGATTTAAGTGTCTTTTACCTGGTGGAGTCTGTGCTGGAGCTGTGGCAGTGCTGGAAGCCAGTCTTTTCTTACTTTCTGGAAGCTCCTGCTCAGTTGTTGCTCACTAAGCATCTGGCGGAGTAATGGCGGACAAAATGAAACCTCACCAGCCGGAGCGTGCATTATGTCATTCCTTTCAAATTCTCCCCAAAAAAATTCTGGTGCCGGACCGGCACTGCAACTTTCAAGTGACAATTTAGTGCTGTTAGAGGTACTTGTAATGAATATGTCAGGGCACAGTGTACACATCATTAAAAATGTGGAACATATTTATGGTGGAAAATAAGTATTTTTAAGGTTGTAAAACTCCTTAAAGGAATACTCCACCCAAAAAACGATTTGGCCTCATTTTCTACTCACCCTCATGCTGAGAAACACTCTGGAGCACTTTTTTGACGTTTCAAATGCAGTTGGAGATGTTTGGGGATTTTCGTTGTCAACAAACAGGGACCGACAGAGCCCGACAGAAAAAATGGTCCATAAAATCCACAAAACGTTCCCATTTTCCTTCATACTGCTCGTCCGCTGTAATCCAAGTGTCCTGAGCGCGTAACGTCCATAATTAATTCTTAACGAGGTCATTTAGTACATTTTAAGAGCCCAAACAGGGCGCTTTCATACAGCTCCATTGCATGTCTGCGCGCGCACCCTGAACTACGGAAGCCGCGGCAGACCAAGCCAGACGCTTACGCGCTTTCAGCGACTACTTTTCTAAATTGCAACCGTAGAAGAAGAAGTTCCGCTGTATATATTCTGCTGTGAGTAACCGAGCTGTGGACAATCACAAAAGTGATTGGCTACTGTTTTAAAGCTTTGAATTCGGTGTCCTGCTGAAAGGGCACAAGCGTGTTGCTTGGTCTGCCGCGGCTTCCGTAGTTCAGGGTGCGCGTGCAGACATGCAATGGAGCTGTATGAGAGTGCCCTGTTTGGGCTCTTAAAATGTACTAAATGACCTCGTTAAGAATTAATTATGGACGTTACGCACTCAGGACACTTGGATTACAGCGGACGAGCAGTATGAAGGAAAATGGGAACGTTTTGTGGATTTTATGGACAATTTTTTCTGTCGGGCTCTGTCGGTCCCTGTTTGTTGACAACGAAAATCCCCAAACATCTCCAACTGCATTTGAAACGTCAAAAAAGTGCTCCAGAGTGTTTCTCAGCATGAGGGTGAGTAGAAAATGAGGCCAAATCGTTTTTTGGGTGGAGTATTCCTTTAATGCACCTTTAATGTAATGTAATCTACTTCACCACCAAAAGTTGCTGATGAGTACTTCCACAATCTGAATTGAGATACAAACCTCCACAATTTGTGTGGCAATTAAGTCCGTTGGCCCAGAAGGGTCAACGCAACTACAAGAGCCACAACACAACAGCAAAAGCAAAGGCTGTACAATTACTGTAAAGCCATACTTCATTATTTTTTTGGTAATTGGCTCAGAGAATGGGGCCTGTGTGTGCCAGCTGTCCTTGTCTGTTTCAAAGGAAGGGCAAATATAGGTTAGTAAAAGAACCAAGATAATGAACCCCAACAAAAATGAATATGCCCAGAAGTCGAGGGAAACATTCAGCTCTTCATCCAGTCAGTGGACCCAGTGGAACTTAACTCAGGTGAATTTCATTCTTCAACAGACAAACTAGTTGGAATAACACCTTAGGTTTCAGAAAGAGTAAAAGAAATCATTCATTGATCTTCTACAGCACTTTATCAATCAGAAGGCCACAACATGCAACTTTTCCTTTTCACTTGAAACATTGTCATGTAAACACGTAAACAGACTCTTTTAATGTCTTTGAGCAGTGAGCTTGAATTTTTTTTAAATTGTTTGGAAATCATTAAAAACCATCAGCGATCGCAACCAAACATGATATCTGAGATATCCAACAATTCACAGTGTGTAGCCACGCTCAGGTTCACTTTGGCTGAAGATCGGTTGCACCCTGGACCATCTGCAAGTCCATCACAAACCAACAGTCATGCACATTCACGTTCACACCTACAGGTAATGTACAGTCGCCAATAAGTCTCAAACAAAACACACACTGGAGACTATGTAATGTCACGTCTGAAATTGCCAGCTCTGATTGAAAGTCTTCATGTTGGGAGGAGGCTGTGCCATCCATAACGGCTGGCTTCACAGTGCTCAGGGATGGCTGCTCTATCCCAGACCAAAAGACACAATTTCACTGCATCATATCGCACCAAAAAGGAGCTTTTGGAAAAACATATAACATCATATATTGAAACCAGTTCAGCAGATAGATCCAAGAGTACTGCTGTACTGAATCTAAATCAGCTGATTAGCCATTCATCATAATCGGTTGAAATCTCAGTGGTCTCTATCAATCAATCAATCAATCAATTTATTTTTGTATAGCCCAGTATCACAACAACAGTTGCCTCAGAGGGCTTCAAGATGTTACATTGGTCGGTAAAAGTAAAAACAGTGAATAAGCATAATGGTAATATGTCAATATTTACTTATTTAGTTATATTTATTTATTTATTTATTTATTTAGTTCTAAAAACTCTGTCCATCATGACCCTACCTTTGTATGACCTACAGTATGATCATAATGCTGCAAATTCAGCATTCGGCGGAGTGACTCACTGAAGGAACACATCTATACAACTGCAGGCTTGGGTGTTTATTACTAAGTAGATCTCCAAAAAACGGTTGAAAGTTGGGGCCCGTTCCCAATTTGGCCCGGGAACCAGTTTGGTCGAAAAGGGGGCTTTAGTCTGATTTGTGATGGCATTGAATGTATGAGATGAATCTGACTTCAGTTCACCACCTCATCCTCTTCCCCAACAGTTTCCCCGATTTTCCCCGATCCACAAAAGCATCAAGGTTGACGTCCCGGTGCGCACATTCTTACGCCAACTTTATTTTTATAAATCACAATGTTTGCATGGGAGGTGGCATACGCATCTTTCAGGCCACTATTTGTGCATAAGCAAAGTTTCTAAATGAGGAACTTGCACAGCACTGACCAACTCAGTCAGATCATCACGTGGATATTCTACAGAACACTGCAGACTATTGCAGACTATTAAAATGAGATATCTAATGGGCCAGATCATGGTAGCTTTGGAGAATAGTACCTTTTCACTTTCACTTGGGTATAGTCACATGCATGAGAGAACGCTTTATGAAAGAAAAAAAAAAAAAAGACAAGCGCAGCAGCACGTGACTTATCAGAAATCACATGAAGAAGCTGAAGGCTAGCATACTGCACAAAAGTGTTAAAAAAATCAAAGAGAAAACTTTTGTGTTACCTCTCAGGATTAACAGTGACTAATGTTTTGATACCGTGTGGGTGTTACGAAACGAATGAGGGATTCCATGTTTCCTGCAAGAAACCATGCGAAACCAGTAAGCACATCTGCTGAAAATTTCTGTGGGCTTTTTGGTTGAGATTTTCTTGTGAAACCACTGAAGTGATCACACTTACAAGTGCATCACCCCTCCAAAAACATTTTAAAAACGAGCTTCCTTGACAGATGATTTTCTCACATATCTGAGAGGAGCAGAATCACACACACGCCCTCAAGTTGAGCCTCTTGTACAGCCTTATGATATGCAAAGAAAACTGAAGAGAAAAAATATGCTTGGAATGTTGAAGTTTTTGTGGGTACATTTTTATTTCAGTTTCTGAAGCCATGAAACTCCGATCTGTGACTTTCCCCAGAAAGCTTGTTGTGCTGCAGTGATTTGATTTCCATAATTAACTTGAGGGTTAAACACACACACACACACATACAGATATCTGTTCTGAGCATGACTCACATCGGTATATCCTGATGTGTCACGTTTCCGGTTCTATACTCATTGGTACAAGAGACACTGATTGTTGGCCAGAACGAAGACATAAACAGCCTTGGTTTCAGGAAAGATTTGGTGTTTTGTAGACCCAGCCATCCACCTCTGCCTCCTCCCTCGGTAGACTCAATGTAGAATAATGATTTATCATTTTCTCCAAAACAGGGCATATCCATCAGTAGCTGCAGGGGAGTTTTGTAATTTACTGATGGAATGACATTGGGGGAAATTTGAAGCAGATTATGCTGTTATTCTAGAAGAACTTTTTTAAAAGAAAATATTTTTTTCAGCATTGTGGCAGAATACAAAGTAATTGAAAGGTATCTCTTTCTCTAATAATTTCAAACCCTAAAATTCTTCTCAATTTTAGATGGATAGAACAAACTGTCCACTGTGAAGTGAATTTATGTCATTGTGATTTATCCATGTAATCGTCCTTTCATTCATATCTCCATCATTTTTTTAAATAAATCCATCCCTCCACAATTTCTTACATCCATTCAAACATCTGCACGCCTCTCTTCCTGATCCCACCATTCCTTGTTGCACAGTTGAACTTGTGCCCCCCTGCCTTCTTGTTGACCTCCTCGGCAGAGTGCTTTGAACCTACCACTGCCCCCTCCCTGCATGTCCTCCTCCCCCCCTGCTCTTGTTCCAGCTCTCTCAGTGAGGCAGATTGCTGATCCTGCCTGGCCGCCCTTTGCCGTCTTACAGAAGTGCGAAAATAAGATGGCATTGGATCTATTAACACGTTGGGCTGAGTGTTAGTGAGGGGGGCCCCAGCCGAGACCACTCTCTCCCAAGGTCCACCGACCGCCACTCTGGCCCCGCTCTGGCCGGGGGCAAGGCGGAAGGTTGTGGAGGGGGAAGGGGGCAGTGGATGTCGTGTGCAGTCTGCAGGCAATTAGAGATATCTGAGCGGCATCGGAGGGGGGTTAACGAAGAGATAGCTGGGGCGCCTGAATGATCTGCCCGGGACATGCTGACACTTGTCCACTTGAAATTTCACCTGTTCAGCCACAGCGTGGTAGCAGATGAGCCGATCGATAAGTGTACTTGTGCGGACCGGCAATGAGAAACTCGCCGCTCGATGACAATGCCAGAAAAGTGAATTCGGCCCCGCTCGCCATTTGTAATACAGCGTGATAGTGGGACATTTGTATTGATTCCAAAGGCATCTGGAGTGGGATGTGCACGGGGGTTTGTCAGAGTGTATTGGCAGGCGCGTGTTGAAAAGAAAGTGTGTGGTGTTCGCTTGCCCACATGTGTGTGCAAGTACGCATGTGCAAAATCATCCCCATCAGTAAGCATATTTTCTATTCATGAAGGTAAAACATAAACTGCCACATAAACTGCCATTTCTCAGATAACCTTGTTCCAATGTTATGATGACTTTACATGTGCTCGCATCCACAGGATTTCACTCCTGAACTTGTTGGCACGGCGAGATGTAATGTGTGTCTCTCTTCGAGTGTTTCTACCTCGGTGCGATTACACGCCCACAGATCTACCAGCTCCATCGCAACAGCAACAAAAAAAAAAAAATAAACCTCACAACTTTTTGTCACACTTCAATCACATAACATTACCCGACCGCATGTTCAGAATTAATAGACGGTGTTTGCTGCTATTTATTTGACTTTTTCTTTTTTAGTAAATGATGAATGAATACAGTTACGCGTACAATCGGTGGACAAAGAAGCGGCTACACCATTTTTGGTATATGTTCATTTGAATGTCTTTTTCCATAATTTAAGCATAACAATAACAGTGTCTGTTTCTCATCCTGGCAGGCGAAGCAAATTCCACCATCGCCCCTCTGCTCTACAGCATGTGGCCCTCCTTCAGAGGGACTGGTTACCAAGCAGATTAGACAAGATATTTACAGGTGTGAAAAGATGCATTTTTCTAATACAGTGTGAAATTCTTCTGTTAAGTGCGTTCTTTCCAATAAGCCTGCTCACAATGGGACGAGAGAGAAGAGGATGGAGAGAGAGAGAGAGAGAGAGAGAGAGAGAGAGAGAGAGAGAGAGAGAGAACTAGAGAGAATCCAAGAAGCGAGTTGTCTTGTTTTTTGGCTCTGTATTTTAAAAGGAGCTGAGGCGTAGCTGAGCGCAAGTCTTAAGAAAAAGTGATAAAATATACAGTGAGAAAAGCTTTCAAAGTGTCGGGAAATTAAAGCGGAGTGCAGCAGCAGGGCGGGGGACGAGGGTGGGGGCTTGGTTGTCAGTGGGTGGTGGTAGAGCAGTGCTCAAGATGACTGCAATCTGCTTCTCTGACTCCAGAAAGGAGTTGTCCTGAGCGACTCCTGCATCGGCGACGCCACGTTATCCGGTTACAGGTTAACTTAACGATAAACGCCTCGGCTCCGAAGGACCACGTGCGGTGCATCTGACACGGTGCGCGAACATATGGGGAGCGAAAAAGAAGCGCTCTCTTGCTCCGAGATAGTTGGGAGAGGCGGAAAGTGCAAGAACAAAGTCAGTCTAAACTAAAGCGGAAGGGGAAGAGGAGGGAGGCCGACGGAGATGGGTTTAGATGTTGGTAAAGCCAATGGAGTGGGTGGAGATGAGGGGTGGTAGGAGTGTTGTGACCACACGCCCTCACCCGTAGAGCATGGCGTGGAGCCCAGACAAAAGTACGCTGGGCCTGCCCTCCTCACTATGGAGAGAGAGCCTTTCTGTACAGGAGTCAGGAACAGCAGTGTGGGGATCGTGCCACAGTGCCAACTCCCTACCTTGTGAAAAACAAACAAATTATCTTCGCTGGTTAAATTCCTATGACTAGCGTTTGCATTAATGAGTCTCAAAGGTGTAAAACACAGAAAAATTGCTCGGGAGATTGTGCAGTTATTTTAGTTCAGCAGCAATAAGTGAAGTATTAAAACAAGAACAGAAAAGGTGTGATAAAAAAGCACTTGCCTTAAAAAAAAAAAAAAAAATCATCCTGCTTTCCTTAATTTTTTTTTTTAAGCTCCAAAAACACCTTGTCCTCATTCCCATTCCGAACAACAACTGTGAGATTTTACAAAAGAGCAGAGAGCACTAAAGCTTGTACAAGCACGGCTTCTTTTGATGCCTCGCTAAATAAAACTCTGGCTCCTCTTTTATCCATTTCTGCCAGTTGTATTAGCAGTTTGTACGACCGGCGGCCCCTATTTCTGCAGCCCTCTCCCACCATTTAAAGCGGTGACACACGGCTTGGCGGGCATCGCTATGGGGCAGAGAGACCCCCTAATTAATGGAGGCAATCTTGCAGCTCTCAACCAGCCTTACATTTCTTTTAATGAAAGGATTAACGCGCTGCATTAAGATGTATTTAACCTCCAGCACTAGCTCTGTTTCAATAAGTATTAAACGGGCCATTAAATGGAGCAGGGGGGCTGAGATAAAGCAGACAAAGGCGAGTGTGCTGAATGTGAAGCGAGAGGTGGATCTGGGGAGCGGGGACAGGGGACGCGGCTCGCATTTAGCATCTGCCTAAAGAGCTCATGGCGAGCTGAAAGAGAAAAGGAATTGACTTGATGCAGCCTGCAGATGCACAGACACAGGCTGTCGAAGGCCCGTCAGGACCGCTGGAGAATATATGTAGCTATTTAGAAAAATGCACACACAAAAGAAAAAAAAAATCACTTCATGTCAACGCTAATAATTGCTTAATTTTTCTTTTCTGCTTCAGCCATATTTTGTTTACTGCGCTCAGCCTGCGTGGTAAGGTGACATTGTTTTAAAAAGATGTATATAGTCTACCCACATTGGAAGCCAGGGCCAGAAAATCTCATAAATCTATTTTCTAAGTTGTTGATTTTACAAAACAATCAACCGCCACCATGGAAGCCGTGCCAGAGCCCCTGCTGAACAATGTTGGTATTGTTCACTTGGAAAAGAAAACTGGCGTGGGCTGCTGCATTTATCAATTTTCCCTTTCTCTTTTCGCCCACTACTTGTTTGTCATGGCATGGCGAAGGCCCATTTTGGGCCCAGCAGGTTGTCCTGTGCGCATGGCATCACCTAAAATTAGTTCAAGTCAGCGGTGGCCTTTTTGCAGCTTTGCCACTGCGGATGTTTGCAGATCCAAAAAAACACCCTTGTCTCACTTGATTTTCATATTTGTGGCAAGCGACGTTTTCAGATTTGTTTTTTTTTTTTTTTCTCCCTTTGGTGATTAAACATAAAGAAATATTGTGCAAGCCCTCAAAACTGTAGGCACAAATAATGCGGCAACTGTTAATTACCATATAAATTGTACATGTATATGTCAAAAGATACAAATGATAAAGTTCTAAAACGGCGTCAGAACCGAACTGTTAAACTCTCCGGCACGGCAGACACGACAGCCTTGTCATGCACTTAAGTGTTAATTAGTTTTCGGATCCTCTGCTCCCTCCCCATCCACGTTCACCCTGAGTATATTGAGAATGACGGCGCTCAGTAGTTAAATACATTCCTTATCGCATGTCATTAGCCCCCCCTCCCACTGCAGGATGTGGTGGAACGGCTTTTCTCGGGTTGTCTTCCTTTGAGATGATTAGCCTGAAACTACATTTGAGAAGTGTTTGTCAGGGTGACTAGCATGCTGCAGTGAATCTGAGTAACAGATGGATTTGCTCTCGGATGAACAGACTGATCGTGGTGTGCTTTAAACGAGCACCCGGAAACCAGAGCGGGAACCTTCAGCCCACATTACCGTACTCTTTAAAGAAAGGAAGGAAAAAAAAAAAAAAAAACAGCATTTATGATGGCCTGCAGGCATGCATTATGGTGCCATGTCTGCAGCGGGGCGAAATGAGAGTGACGACTAACAGTGTGAGTGAATTAGAAAGCTTATGGTTGAGCAAACATTGATTGGATACCTTTAAGACATTATAAATGTCTCATTTGATCGTTTTTCGAAGCTGGTGGATTGTAAAAAGTCATGTTAAGCTTGTTTTATGCTGTAATAAAAGACTAAAACCATCTCTAAAGCCAGTGAAGCATTTAAAGGTCTTTTAAGTTTTATTCTTTTTCAGTGGCCCACGGAAAAACAACAGGCAGTTTAAGCTAAACAGAATAATACAGTAAAAATTCACACAATATAGTCTTGCTGAGATGAAAGAGTCATGTAACATTGCTTTCAAATGTAAAATAATTCAAATTTTTCATTCAGAAGCCCTTTTTACAAATCATTTTCTGAACTCTTCTAAACAAGTCTGAATGACTCATCTGCTTCCTGATAAAAGTCATTATTAATGTATTAGACTAAAACAATAATGAACACAATGGCTTTATCTCATCCAATTAATTATTTTATTGAAATCAAATTAAAATCCAGTGTAATCAAGGTTAAATAATAATGGTAATTAAAATACGGCTTTATGCTCTTAGATGTCACAAACGTTTTAACTATAATAGACTTTGCCGCTCTCAATTACTGCATTTTGTGCCATCTATTTTCCCTGCTGAGTCATAATGACCTTAAAAAATGCTGTGCAACATAAACAAACTCCAAACAGAAGCAGGCTGGTGGTGGAAGGAGACACTGTTTAAATGGATCATATAAACCAAAAAAGAAAAAAAGATCACCAACAATTAGAACATTTTCAAAGTAAAAAATGAAAAACAACAGGCTGAAGGCTGAACATATTTACCCACCGATCTTCTATGCTGTTTCGTGTGACTACAGGTCCTGACTATAGCTAGAGACAGGATACACGTGGGACAGGTCGCCAGTCGATCACAGGGCAAACACAAAGAAACAGAAACAGTCATGCACACACTCACGTTCACACCTACAAGCATTTTTTTTTTTTTTTTTTTTGTATCACAACTTAACTTCAAAAGCCTGGTTTTTGATCTGTGGGAGGAAACCGGTATACCCGTTAAAAACTGACTCACGCATTTGACAAAACACAAACCATAACCGAGTATTTTCCCAGGAGCACTGGAGGCCAAAGCCATGGCAGAAAAACAGCTGTAAAATCAAACGTCAATAAATACTAGCAGTATCAACAGTAAGAAATCACAGTCTGATGATGACTTCTGTAATCCTCAACCTGCTTTATCAATCCCCAAGGACATTCTCTGAATTCAACCCACAGCTAATTTCAACTGCACAGTGTGGAGATGGTGGGGTCAAAGGTCTTGCTCAGGGAGCCACAGCGGCGACCTCTCGACAGGGGCATTTGAGCAGGTGAACCATTGATTCTGAGCATGTTTGTCTGACCTGTAGTCCACCACTGCCTCCGTTCCTAATGCGTGCATGGTTTGTCCTCACAGTCACATGCGTGTTGAGTGTGTGGTGGCCCGTCTCACTGTTCTCAGCCTTCGCCCATAAGCTGGACTCGCCTCTATCCACCGTTTGACCCGGGATTATAAAAACAGTGCGAGGATGGATGGAAGGAGTGTTCCAGTCAAAAAGACAAAGACAAAAAGATGCCACTGATGGTTAAATCACAGTATTGGGACCAAGGATCGATTTCTTTGTTTTTGCCTGAAGCAAGTTACACTTTTTAAATCAACTCTACACCACATTTCCTACTTATTACCTTTATTTTGCTCCATTTACACTAAAATGCTTGTTTCAAGTATTTCATGAAATCTGGAAAAAAATAGCCATGGTTGGTACAATTATTAAATTCATCAAAGTAACATTAAAAGATATTTAAATGGATAACATCTTTTAATAATAATAATAATAAAAATATCTACACCTTTCAGGAAGCATGAAAGACTTTAAGAAGTTTGGTCGGAGAGGTTTTTCCGAGGCACTTCAGAATGAGTATATTCAGGCTTTAATGGCTGGGAAGGTGCCAAGACTGGCAAATACCACTCCTGCTGTGTTCTTTGCACCCCGGTCACAGCTCTCAGAGGTATTCCCAGCCTGTTGAGCTTGTGAGCGAGCGAGAGAGGACCAAACGAGAGGAGAAGGTGGAGAGAGAGAACATATGATCTGTGAGCGAGAGCGGGGAAGGGAGAGAAACGGGAGGAATGGAAGTGTAAAACAAAGAGACGAGTGACGAGGTGGGACACACCTTGTGTGTTTGCTGCAGCTTTTAGGTTGTATTTCCTGGCAACAACCTTCTCCTGCTCCTCCTTCCCCGGGAAATGTCATTAAGTCATATGATCGCGACCCCCCCCCCCCCCCCCCCCCCCCCCCCCCCAACCCCACCTCTCCCTCCAGTAGGGTGTCAGCTATGTTGTGTGTGTTTTTGCATGACACTCAAAAGGGCCTCTTCCTCCTGCATGAATATATTTAGAAGATGTTTTCACTTGCATGTGATTACTTGTGAAATTGTTATTATTGCTTTCAAATTACCAGCAATTATGATGACACTTTTCTCACAAGTAGTGAAACTGAATTGTGAATTTTTTTTTTGGATACAAGTTTCAGCAACAAAGGCATCATCCCACAGTGCCTTCCTGCTGTCAGACACTGCCAGTTTGCGTTGCACAGCGAAGCCAGGAGCACAACCGAAAGCCATCAAACTTCACACCTGAAGGTGGTGAGTGACACATTTCCGTACCTATGTGCACGAGTAAAACACATCTCCCAGTGTATGCTGTGCTCTGAATCAAGGTAGTGGTTTTATGTCTCCTCCTATAAACTTCTGTGAACTCTGACGAAGCTTCCCGGCTTTCCATTGTGTCACTGCGCTGAACTGTAACAAAGTTGAAGTGGCCCAAGCCAAGACTGGAGGCCTCAGCTGTGGCTGAGTGGAGCCAACACATGGTGAAGGCCTTTGCTGGGGTGACAAGAGCAGGGTGCAGGGAGCCAGTGCATGTTAGCTAGCTTGAGCGTTTGGTAAAAGTGCAGACAGCTTGGGAGGTGCTAATGAATGCCGGGCATTGCTAACTGTACTGTACCCAGGCTCCGGGCGCAGCCTGGCAGCCTCCTGTCCCTCCTGCCCGTGCAAAATGTGAAAGATCAACCGGTTGGAGGGAGCAGACGGGAGCACACACGCGCACGCGCGCGCAAACGCGCACGAGTACACACGGCCTTGCGCCGAGACACGCAGACACACTCGGGAAGACTGAATCCGTGCACACGGCGGCTCCCACACTCACAGACACACTCAGGCCTGGCTCACTGTGGTATCACATCACGAGGGCTCCAGCCAGGCCAAGCCATGAGGCCTCAGCTGAGATGATTCAAGACTCCCCGCTGAGTCCTCACTCAATCAGCCAGGTGGAGCCGCACAGCAGAATGACAGCAAAACTCCAACAATCCCACTACTTCAGCTGAGAGGAAACGCAGCACGGCCAACAAAATTTTATAGAAAGATGTATTTTTAACTCAGTCCAAGACGTATTTATACAATTATTGGGGCAACAGTAGCTCAGATGGTAGAGCAGGTCGTCTTATAACCGGACGGTAGGCGGTTCGATCCCCGCTCCCGCAGGCGCTAAACTGTCGTTGTGTCCTTGGGCAAGACACTTCACCCACGTTGCCTAGTATGAAAGTTGTGAGAGTGAATGGTTGGTGGTGGTCGGAGGGGCCGATGGCGCAGATTGGCAGCCTCACTTCCGTCAGTCTGCCCCAGGGCAGCTGTGGCTACAGTAGTGGCTTACCACCACCCAGTATGGTGTGAATGAATAATGCAATGTAAAGCGTCTTTGAGTGTCCTGAAAAGCGCTATATAAAACCAATGCATTATTATTATTATTAATTAACACAGGCACATTGAAATGCTCCTAACTGCTAATGGTGGAGAAAGTCACCTTTTAACAATTCCCTTTTTTTCTGGATCGATATGAGAAACAATAATATCAAATGTGGTATTTTTTTAAAGTGTCTTACCAACAAAGTCATATCGTTTCAATATCCAGCTGGAATGAATGGATTCTCAGAATAAAGCTGTCTGAAGTCACCGATGATTTATAAAGATGCTTGATAAAGAACAGACTTCTTTCTTAAATATCAAGATTTGTCTCTGAAACTGTGAAGCAGACAAATATTAAATTTTCCAAAAAGAACTGGCATGATGTCTGAAGCTAAGTGTACGTATCTGTTTATAACGTACCTAATAATTACATAAAGTCACCTTCTATCAGATTTTTTTTACCACAGAAGAAAAAAATATTACAGGCTGGAGTTGTGATAGAGATGTGTAGAAGTCAACATAAAATTGAGAAATTTCTAAAACTAAAGCGTGCTGAGGGGCTTAAAATGATGACGTCTTTGTCCATAAATCCTCATCTTACACAAACTGTAAACTAAATGGAAATGTGGTCATGCAGCTGATGTTATTGTCTTAAATAAATCCATTCTTTTTGCTTGTAAACTGTAAAAAATGAGAAATTAACAATGTCATAATGTGTGTAGTGTCCAACACCTTCATGTAATTTGCTTTGAGAAAAGAAGCTTCAAATAAAGTGTTAAGTATCTTACATCCTGCAGTGACCCGGCTCTGAAGGGGATCGCCATGAAAGCTGTGAACTCTTATCAGCCATACGCTGAGATAATGGAGAGATCAGCAGCTGAAATGTGTAAGTACATGGTGAGTTTTTCTTTTTTTTCCCTTTGGATCTGACAACCTGACAGGAAGGCTCTGTTCCATTCTACTCTTTACCTCTGTGAATAATACCCAGCTGTATAGGATGAATCATATTTACCATTTTCCCTCATGAATATTCATCGTTTAATGCTTGCATATAGCTTATCTAAATAGAAATGGATGGCTGAGAATATCAAAAAAAATCACAGTTATGATCTATAGCCCACCATCTGCAGTGTCCCTCCACATTATAGACGGACCATTTTTTAAAAAACTTTTTATTCAGCGTGAAAAGAAAAGCACACATTATAATTAAGTGCACAGGCAACACTGAATACGTCTGTATATGAACCCCTTTACAGCAGGTCATTGAATGCATTATGCTGTATTGTATTATCAAGTTTTAATATTCGACTCCCACCTGACTTGGGCGTACGAGATGTAATGCCTCAGATTTTCTTCCCTGACTTTCTTCCTCACAGTAACAGGCGTTCTTGAGTAAGTTCAGCCTCATTAAATGCTCTTTGTGAGTTGTCTGGAGATGTATCTATTCATTAGCTTCAAAAGGGTGTCATGTGTATGAATTATGCTAACAGGATCTAATTAGCAGATGCAAATGAGGTTAGTCAAAATTGTACTGAAAAGACAGAAGAAAAGCTCCATGGGATAGTTGGAGCTCGACAGCTCACCAACCGCCCCCACGCTGGGCACCAAATGTGATGGTTCGCCCCTGCTGCTGCTCTATACAGGAGACAGGACTGAACCATAAACACAGACACGGGGAGGACAGCTGTTCAGAGGTGTTGTCATCAAAATCAGCATTGTGTTATCGCCTGCGATTCCGATTTTAGTCAAACGCCGAACTCGGAAGTCACTGGATTACTCACTGGCGCTCATGTCACGGGCGCCGACGAGTGTCCGCGCACTCACACCGCCCCGCCTGGAGCCAAAAGTTAGTCCCCCGACTCCCTCGCGCCTCCCCTCCTCCTGGACACGCGGAGCGCCACAGACGACGAAACTCTTCCCCCAGTCCCGCAAGAAACAAGTTACACAACCAGCTGATGGAACTCCAGAATCCGGCGTGAAGAGGACTCACTAATAGCAGCCGCCCACAAGCTCCTGCCATTCTGACATCAGTGCCCCCAAACTGTGGAGAAGCTGGCAGGACTCAGGGAGCATGCCTTCTGGCCTCGGCAGGGAGGAAGGCCAGCAGACTGCAGCGTCGCACACATGCGCGACGCACGCACGCACACTCCGTCCTGCAGTGGGAGTCACGGCTACGCTACTTCACATGCCAGGCAGGGTAAGAGGTGGGAGGTGGAAGCCGCTGACCGGGTTTACGGGAGGAATCACAAAGCTACGCAGAGTTAAGAATGACGGCTGTGTTAATTGGCACGAGGCTGATGCTCGTCTGCAGACCCTGGTGTTGAACCCTGACTCCTGTAAGCCCTGCCAAGACTGGCAGAATGTCACAAGCGGGCGATGCAAATAGGAATTGGCTTGTCGAAATAATGCATTTCTTTATATCCATCTGATCGTATAAATTATAAAACGACAAGGAAAACAAAAGAAACGTAATTGTAATCTGTAAGCAATTTGGCAACAAAACGTCTGCGTCTTGCTGCGGGATTCTTTTTGTCCGTCCCCAAAAATGCTGCAATCGTGTGGAATGCATAAAATACTCTTTTCATAAAGACAGAATATTTCCACTCATTCAATGTGACAGATTATCTTGAAATGTTGTGTCTGGGAAAATAAATGTATATACATTTTAATGCTTCACATCCCACTTGACACTGTTTAAATTACAGCATCATATAAGGGACGGGACTGGACTGACAACAGCTCTTGTTGTCAACTGCTGGGATCCAATAAGGTTTCTTGAATTTGAGTAAAAATACGAGTTAACTGCTGTAAGAGCTCATAAAACATTGACCAAGGTCATCACTTGTCATTTCTGTCTTCACACAATAAAAAAAATCCCTTGTGTTTGCCTCTTTGAATAGCAACATCAATTGAATAGATCGCAAATATCCACTCAAACACTTTGCACAGGGATGGCATCTAATAGTGATGTGGCCTTTTTGACGTACGTGCAGAGCCTGACTACTCCAGTCATCCACCCCTCTACAGGTCAAGATGAAGGCAGAAGCAACCTAAAAGGTACAAAAAGCCATCGCAGCGATATTTTCCTTACGTTGCATCATTGGTCTGTACACACCGTGCATATTGCTGCCACTATTCTGGTCGATAACAAGTGTGTTTATTGTCAAACTGAAAGATACCATCTTCAATGATCAAAGTGTTCACTTTCACGGCAAGAAATAGCTCAGGTTCAATTCAGGTTCGGGAAATTTCACCTTGAGCCTGTGTGGGCTCTCTTTGGTTATATGTGGTATGTGGGGTTTTTTTTTTTCTTTTTTTTTTTCAAATGCTTCATGCAGGTGCACTGAAATCAAAGCAAAGGCAGCGATGTACTGATGGCTGAATGCAGACACAGCGATATGTTAACATTTATTCAAATATGTCTTTCTATCATTACAGTTTGCAATAACTTTATACCCAGCTTCATCCAACAAAGGAAGTTCAAAATGCAAAAAGTGCAAAAAATGAGTGGCATTTTTTTTAGAATGCAATACCACCTTTGCCCACAGCGGTGTAGTGGTACAGAACATCCATACATTCCGACAAAGTTTTGCACAGATGTGTTTTGGACAGGGAGCCTTTGTCCACAAAAGCCAGTCAGGTTGCAAGCCACTTTTAGGTGCAAACTCACATTTGCACCTTTGGTTAATTTATAGTCAACAAATAAGCTTAAATATGGGTTTTTTGACTGTGAATGGAAAATTGGGCGTCCAGAAAATTCTCGCATGTTCAATGAAAACATGGAAACTTCACAGAAATGCCCCGGATTTGAACAGGGAACATCTTACTCTGGGGAGAGACTGCTAAATGTTTCATTGCCTTTTGTGCTACTCCACCAAATTCACTCCAGCGTTTCTGAAGTTGCCACGTCATACATCTGTCAGCTGATCATATAGCAGGACAGTGGTTTCACTGAAACTCCTGTTAAATTCTTTATCTTATGTAATTAATAAACTATACCTGCTATTTTAGTTATTTACTGTCAGAATTAGGGCTATAAAAGTTGTTTTTTTTTTCCTGATGATAATGGCGATTCTGTCAAGTCAAGAGAAAGTGAAACAGAAAGTAGCTTTACAGCCCTCCCACGAGCTTGGAAGATCTGAGTGAGTCACTGCCAACCACACAGGTGAAGTATACCATTGTTCAGCTCATGATATATATAATTATGATATTAAAGTTATCATGGTTTCAGTACTTACTCCTTCCATGTTCCACTTGCCAAAGAAAGAGACTCTCGTCGTTAGGTTTGTTGACAGAGCCCTTAAAATCCAGAAAGCCAGAAAGCACTTGTGGCGACAAATGTTCTCTCATCAAACAGGCCCTGAATCTTTCTGATGTTTGACGATTAATAGCTCTCGAGACAGATGCAACTAAAAAGTCTAACAGTAAACATCCTTAATTGCAATTTCACAAGGCATGAAAACAAAGCAAAGCCATTTCTCTTCTTTGTTCATTTTGACTGCAGCAGATCCCCTGTCTTCACACCTCCCACATTGGTTAACGTGTTGCATTGTCCCCCACACAGCTATTCACGTACGTACACACACACACAAACACACACACACACACACAAATACACACATAGAAGAAACACATAGGGACCCACACATGCACTCCCTCGCACACGTATATACGAAGACCACATCAGTCTGGGGCTCCCCTTTTGTCTGCCTCTGCAGTAGAGGTGTGAGCGCTCAGGGTGTGAGTGAGGAGGTGGGGAACATTCTTTAACCGGGGCTGTCAGGCCTGGCTGGTTCTCCTCTGCCTGATCTGAGGTTTAACATCCATCCACGCTGTGAAGAACAGTTATTGTTCGGGTTTCACCAGGCACGCTTGGTTCCCTGCTCCGTTGCGAGTTTCAGTCTCGTTGATTACTTTGCTGCATTCTAATTTCGAATTCAAACAAGAAAGTAGGACACTTATTCTAAGTCAGGCTGGCTAGATGCGGGCTATTTTCTAAAGACGCAAATGTAGAAAAAGCAGGGCAGCTTAAAGTGTGTTCCTAAAATCACTGCCACCAGCAGAGCTTTGGTACAACTGGGCATCAATGTGGCAACTCTCTGAAACCCCACTCTATGAAACCCAATAGTTCATCCAGACTGGAGAGAGAGACAGTCACACACACACTCACTTCACAGGCAATTCAGAATCACCAAGAAGTCTCAAATGCTTTTTTTTTGGACTGGATGAGGAAACCAAAGTACCCATAGAGAACCAGATACTCAAACACATGCAAATTCCGTGCAGAACGGCCTCCAAGCTCAGCTTAACTTGCCACTACATCACTGTGCTGACTAATGGAAAAGATAAGCAGTTATTCCTCAGTGTCCTGAATGTTCAGAAAGGAAGCATTTCAATCATATTATGGATCTCAATTTGATTTGTAAAATACAGGCATGTGAAATTCATTTTAGTGCAGAGGCCACATAAAATCAGTTTGGATCACAAATGGGTCAAACTAGTAAAAGCATAACAAGCTTTCAATAAAAATTGTTGAAATCATTTGTTTCCTTTGTTAAAATGAAAAGAGGAACAAATTCATCTTCTCCACAAAACGTTATAGAGTTAAAAAAAAAAAAGCTGAAAGCAATACAAGTGCAATTGTAATGTGCAAACCACAGTTTACACAGTGAAATGTATATAAACCATGTCCTGCATGTTTTCACTCATTCACCCCAATATAGCTTTGACGCTAATGCTGTATTGTTAATAAGGTTGACAGATAGCATTGGTGCTGCATCACTGATCTTTTGGCATGGATCTCAGTGTTGTCTTTTTTCTGTGAGCCTTACGCTGCATTCTCAAATAAATGAATCACATACATCTGTTACTTTCCATGGAAAAACTTCCGGTCAGTTCTCTTGCTTATAAATTACGCACCTTGCATTGTTATCCTGCGGGCCGGATGGACACTTTGGAGATCAGTTCGGTGATTTGTTGGTTGGAATGCATGGTTTTTACAATAAACTGAGAAATTGAAGAAATCTGATCTTTCTTACAGTGTTTGTACTTTTTAAATTTGCAATAATCAGGAACATTAAACCAAGAGTTTTTTTGGAGGGGGAGGGGGGGGGGTAGTTTTGTTGCAGAAGCTTATTTTTAAACATGGTTCTAAAGCAACTGAATAAATTCTAAAATATATCAAACCAGCAATTTTTCAAAAACTAACTCCACAGTGTTCTCTTTAATTTCTGAAAAGCAATAAGCAATCACAGTGTCTGCAAATAAAAACAGGCCCTTTGTGCTCGCTCCAAGTAGAATCATCTAATATTTGCAAACCAACTACAAAAGCACCTTGTTTTACAATTGTTCCGTGATGACAGTCAATCAGCTCCTTCAGACCTTTCACTGATATTTATTTCAGACTGCGCACGCATGCACAAAACAAAAAGAAACAACAGTTAAAAGTCGGATTTTTTTTTTTTTTTTCTAATGGCTTTATTCACTTAACAGACACCAGATTTTTTGAAATGAAGTCTGGACCGTTAACACTGAGTATGGGTCCAGCCTGTCTCGGCTGGTCTGTTCTATCAAGGTCTACAACCATCAGATGAACCTCGAAACAAGCGCTCCCCGTCAGACAGAATGTTTGGTCCATGTGTCTAGACCTCCACCATATCTGACCCGCCAGCACAGAAGGACACACAAACACTCGACAGACGATCATAAGGAACAAATACAGGCAGGCTCCTTCCCACCACCATGTGACTTGGATATGCATGCTCACTGCTGTTCGTAATTTCTTATCATTGACACCCACCCCTCCACATCCACATATACACTTGTCAAATATGACACCTCTACCCACAAGGAAGAGACCAGGTTCTTAATCCCCATCTATGGAAAACCTGGGTGAACTGTCCAATCTAGCCTCATATTTGTTTTGTTTTTTCTCCATGAAACACACACGAGTGGGCCTTCCATTAAAAGGAACAGAAAAGACGTCTGCTTCGGTCGTTAGTTCACGGCCATGGAAAGCCTTTTCCTTCATCCTTTACATCTCTCCCCTGCTTTCCAGTCAGAGACGGAGACCAGTCCATGGACCACGTCCATGCTATGTGGGAGTCCCTGCTGTTTCAGTGGCTGCCAGGCAGGCAGCCTCTTCCCTCTCTCTCCGGAGCGCTTGGCTCCATAACCACGGGAGCCCATCTGATGTGGTCCCCCCCCCCCTCCCATCTGACGAGCAGCTCTCTTCCCCAGGCCCAGACGGCTGGAGGGACGGAGCAGACGAGAGGGGCCGCAGATTGTTGTAGACCATTTACATGTAAATACAGAGCCCAGGCCTGGGTCTGGGTTCAATATTGAAGGTGTCCGCAGCACTGAGGTCCCTCTGTGTGTGCATATATGAGCGTGTGTGCATACACGCCGGCAACTGTATATGATTGTGTGTCAGCGTGCACGCGCACGTTTGTGTGTTTTCATGTATGTGCATGGCATGATCCAGTACATCTAAATTATACAGCTGCCAAATTGCTGCAAATGTTTTAATACATGACCATTCTGTGGTCTCTAATTATATCTAATGGCTGCTGGATGCATTTCTCCAGAGCAAAAATAGGAGCCTTTTCACCGAATAATTTGGCATTTTATCAATCTGTTCAATGTTAGTTATACAAAAGAGCACTGTTCAGAAATCACAGACCTGGTTTACATGCGATATGTAGTGTAATAAATTTGTACAGCACATGATAGAAATTATTTTTTGTTTGACGGAAAGCGGGATCTGAAGGCCCTCTGGCTCTGTCGACAAGTTTGAAGATGCAGAGACAACATCCCTGTTTCACTGGCGGGGGTGGTGGTGGGGAGGGGGGTCAACCTTAAACCATTATTCATGTCTACATAACCTCCCTCCCACTAGCATATGCCTCTGGTTGGTAGACAGTAAGTCAGTTAGGGCTTTCCTCTGTGTCGCTCTAGAAGCTTTCATAGAGAGAAGTGTTAAAACTCTACATTCTCACTTCTGACTCACTGATTTAACCACATTGAGGCAGGAGCAGCAGCAGAATACTCCTGTGGTGTAAATCTGTTTGTGTTCCCTGTCCAAAAAAAAAAAAAAAAAAAGGCAAGACATGAAAAAAAAAAACCCAGGGTCCTCCTGAAATGCAGTTTCTGAGTCAGGGCTAGCAATGTGATAAAAGCCCAGCTTGTTTGGCAGTAATAGTGCTGTGGGAAAGGACAGAGAACCAGGGGTGAGCTGGGTATGGTTGCTGCTACGTCTTAGTGGCCGTGGCTGGTTGATTGGTTGACGAGCCCGAGCCCCCCCCCCCCCTCCCAACTCAGATGAGTACCCCTGTTAGAGAGGGTGTGTTATCGTGAAGGCTTAATGCCGAGTCGATACAACTCCGCCACCCTCCCTTACACCTCACGTTCCAGAGAACACATATATCCAGTCTACGCTGTCAAACTTTTAGCACCTGCTATTTTGCTCTGGTCCCTTATGTCAATTCCTCTGGCGTTTCAGGAGGATGGGCTCCGAGAAGTGGGTCAACAAAGGTTGATGCTAAAATGGGGATGAGGGTGAGACTCGGGCCAGTGGACTGCCATCCACTTTTCTGCCCAAGATGATAGTGAGCGAAAGTAAAAGGGTGGATGTGTCAAATTCAGTTCAGTGATTTGTAGTCACTGTTGAATGTATTTACAAAGATGGCATTACAAACACATAACCCCCCCCCCCTTGAGGGATGTTGGATTTTAATTGTATTCTGAAAACTTTCAAAATAATAAAAACAAACTTAAACGAATCAGAAGAGTGTCGACAGTAATATTTAAATTCATTTGTATGGGATGATAAAAAGTCAGGTATGCTGAGAGCACAGATACTCGAAACTCACCCTTCTTCCATAATTGTACCTGCAGTTTTTTTTTTTTTTCTTTTTCCCACAGGCTCTGGGTGACACTTCCTATAATGCAGTAATCCAAAAATCATGTTACCTTGCCTCTGGGAATCAAATATAGCAGAGTAGTTTCAATCCTATTTCCCTGAATGCAACCGGTCCACCTTATTTTTCAAAGATTTGTCTTAACACAGTGGATTATCATTTCCTCCTGAAAAGCCCGTGCATCACAAAAGCATTGGGCTTACATATCCCCAGATACATTTCTGCAATAATCCACCGCTCCAACCAAGCCGGGCACACAAAGCAGGCAAAAAACATGCACCGTGCATCCGACGGCATGCTGACATTGAGACTTATCCATTGATATGACGCAGAGCGTCATACGATGGTTTAACGCAATCTACTTTAATGTATTTTGAGGGATTCATACATGCTGCATATACAGAGGAAGTCCCGTGGGTCTCACTCACTCACTGACTGGCTGCAGACGGGAAAAGAAAAAAAAAATCCCATTTCATGATAATTTGTTGTGTTGGAATGACATATGAAATAACCTACATGATACCCAACATGAATATACTTTACATATTCAATCCGGTGTTGTTTGAGTACAGGCAAAACTGGCATTGGAACAGAAACGCGTCTTAAAATGAGGCTTCGCCGTCTGAAAGGGGAGACGGTGTACTGTTTAAATCATGAGGAGAACTGTGGAGACAAGGAAATAAGGCAAAAGACAAAGTAATTGATGTACACAATATGCGGCCAAATGGAAATTCATGAAGCTGTCACCTTTGTATCTTTGAAGACAGCAGCATGTCTGTAACACAAGCCTCCTCATGTAAAGCCTGCCGCTTTGATTAAACGTTAGCAATCCCCAGGCACTGGAAAATATACTGGGGGACATCTTTGATAAACTTGCGAAATAAATTCTTTCCAATAAAAATGTTCTGGAGGATGATGATTTGCGGAGGAACACGGCGCTGGCACGGTGCACGTTGCACTCGGTTCTTTTCCCAGCACCCCTCCCTCCAGGGGTCTCGGTGGCGGGGATCTCTAATGAGACTTGCGTTATTAATCCTTGCAATGGGGTACATGAATTCACTCCCGAGCAAAGGCTTCAGCAGCCACCTTGGCCCATAAAACCTGGAATGTATTCCTTTCATGTGCTGTGTTGATGATCTACTCTGACAACAATATGGTGAGACTTCCCTTCCCCTGTCGCGCGGGCCCTGGCCTGGGGCCAAACAGGGTCATCTCAGACACACTTGGACTTTTATAGGTGGTCAAGAAACATGCTGACAGGTCACAAGTGGGAGCTCCTTTATGAGTGGGACCTACACATCCACCTCATTTGGAATTAGTTTATTTATAGGCGGCCAATAAATCATGTTTATTTTGTTTTCTGCTTTTCAAATGGCAGCCGAGTCTTTGGGGTCGTTCAGGAAAACCAACTTGCTTTTGAGACCGCGGCCGTTAAAAACGATAACTTTGCGGCGTTTTACCAGAATTTTCTCTCAATGGGCTTCTAATCATCTGTGAAATAAAGCTGTAAAGTCAAATGATCAGTTGTTATTTTAAAAAAAATATATAATGCAAATGGAATTTTACAGAACTTCTTGATGGACTGTAAATTATAAAGATCCTGTGCCTCGAGAATAAAATGTACTTTTCAAAACTTATTTCATCATTAATTAGTCATTTGCTGAATACAGAACTCCTTAAACAGGAAAGATTCTCCTGGCAGGATTGTACTAATGAGGTGCTGACAGCTCAGGTGTGAAATGCTCAACTTTGGTTCAAATAAAAAAGCAGCTCCCTTTGAACTATAGATTTACTCTTGAACTATTGAACCAGTCTGTAGCAACTGTGAATCAAGAGAGCAGCACTTCTGCTATGTGCATGACAGCGAAAGACAATACAAACAGACACCCTGACGAGTGTGTTGTGAAAGAATCGAGCAACAATTGTGCAAGAATTCAGATAATGCACAATTTTCATTTTTTTTTAAAACATTGTTTTTGCGAAGAACTTTAAACACATAAGTCATTAGGGATTGAAGAAAAGCAAGCTCTCACAAAGGTATCCCAATGAACAGGGGATCACTGACTTGCAGTAATCCTATTTCATAAACCCCCAAAAGCTCCACTGGCATCATTTTACAGGTTCCCCCAGAGGATTTGTGTTTGTGCAAAGCGCAGAAAAAAGAAAAGAAAGTGATCTGTGAAAATCAAGATTTAGTTATGCTACAGATAAGTGACACTCCATTGGGGATCAGGTCAAAATAAATAATACATGCGGTTTTCAAATCATTCGGAAAAAAGGGGAAAGTTAAAAAAAAAAAAAAAAAGAAGCTTGATCTCAGTTGTCAAACTGTTGATGTTATTATGAGCAATACTTGAGGAAGGGTCTCAATCTTTGATTGACAGGCGGTGTGCTGGAGCTCGGATCCCCTGGTGGCCCAATAGCCAGCGCTACTGTCCCGCTTCTGACACCAACCAATCTGCCTCCAGCAGAGATCCTCCCTCAGCTTTTCACAGATCTGTATCCCCATTTTCCCCAAATTCATCTCACCGACACCCCACCCACCCCCACCTTTCTTTAAGACTAGCACGTGAGCGCTGCCGCACACGCACCGCGCGCGTGCAGATGAGCTGAGACGAGGATGATGTAAAGTGAGAAACCAGCGGAGGGGAAAAAAGAAAGAAAAAAAAAAAGAAAAAGAAAAAGGAAAGTGAGAGTTAACGGCCTGCACGCTGATCTCTCGTCGTGTTAAGTTCGTCCTGAGCAGAGCAGTGAGCGGGGGAAGTTACCCAGCGTGCTGATCGGTCACTAGAGAGCGCTGTCCTCGTGTCACCGCGCACCGCCAGGCCTGGACGAGGAAGTTTCACTGCGACGGCTTTCCTTCAGCATCACTCAGACGCTTCCGCTGTTTTTTTCACTCTCTCCTTTTCCTCTTGTGTGCCTGTCTACACAAATAATATAGAATTTGTAACAACCCTTCGGTTTTTTTTTTTTTCCAAAATTATTCAACTCCTTTAGTTTTGCCTGATCCAGTAGATTCTTAATATTAGTGACTGCAGAGACTTCTGTGGTGTTATCTTTTCTCGGATGTGAGCAAAACCCCGTGCAATAGTTTAAATTCCCAGAGAAATTATATTTACTACAATTTACTCACAGCTCCATTTTTTTTTCTTAAAATCTTCCCCTTGAGCAGTTTGTCAATATGAGATTACACTAAAATAGGTAAAATACATAAAAGCGAGGTTTATTTGAACTTGGAATCACGCTTTATTAATTTTCCTAATATTGAAGAGAGACGGCTGTTTTTTTAATCATTTTTATTATTAAATCCCCTCAAAAATACCTAATCAACCGATGTTGTATTACAATTAAAACTCAAATGTTAAATTGTATGACGAAAGAAAACAATCTCCAGAATTATTTAAGAGATTTCATATATATATGCCTTTTGGTTTGTTTTCTCCTTTTAGGAGAGAAATACAAATCTCCAAATATTATTCGTGAAGATAAAAATAAAAAAAAGGAAATAAAAGCGTGGGTCTAATAAATACCTTGGAACATGACATTAAAATAATGTGGATTTTTTAAAAATTATTTAAATGTATTTTCAATCGGTTTTGACAGCTGATTTTTATTTATTTTTTTTAAATGCGAAGACGAGTGAGGAGGCTTTCCTTGTTTTGCGAGCTGCCTGCAGGAGGAAATGCAGGTAGACAGAATAAGCAAACTGGCATGACACATCTCTGCGCGTATTTTGCATTTCTAACAGCTCGGAACCGAAAATGAGCTCATCCAGCGCGTGTCATCGAAAATGCGCGACCGTAAATTTCGCGGTGAGTCTGCGAGGTGAACTGAGAAGAAAAACCTGCTCGTCTTAGTTTCACGTTGCACTTCATTTCAGGGAAAGTTATTTCCAGACGTGATTTCTTTTTTTTTTTAATTGTACACCGACATAGATGACGGATCTGATGCGGCTGAATGTTTTAATTATTTTAGTGAAAAATACACCCGCATGGGGATGATTTGAATTAAGAAATAAACTTTCTCTCGGTATTATTCCGATCTCAGACTGCCTAATTGAATTCGAGCGGCGCGGCCATTGGCTGCAGGGAGGGCTGGTGCCCCCGCATGCCCCTCCTAAAACTCCTCCCATCGCGGTCCGCCGGGGTTTGTGGAGAACTACATGCTATAAGAGCTGAACGTCCCATGTCCAGCCCACTGTCTGATCTGAAAGTCTGTAGGTGAGGAGAGGGTTCATCCTCCCATCATTTGTCAGGGAGGGAGGCTTCAGAGGCAGACACATCCAAGGCGCCGGTGGCACCTCCTTGGCCGAGACTCACACTTTCTTGGACTGTTGCGTTTCTTTACTTACTGCGCGATCGTGAAAACAATGCAGTTAGAGAACATCCTTCCCAGCGCGAGCATCAGTTTACCCAAGACCTTTTACAACCTGTCCTCGTCGGACAGTGCCAACAACAGCCCGAGGCCGTCGTCGCAGCTTGAATACCAAGAGGTGGAGCGGACGGAGTCAGAGTCCAGCGCGCCGAAGAAGTACCTGAGCGGGGTGGGCAACGGGATGCTGGGCGAAGGAGAGGGGGACACTTTCACCAAGGCCGGCCCGGACGGGAGGAAAGGCTCCCCGGTGCTGGGCGAGGACGAGCTGACGAGCGGTCGGCGCTACAACATAGACGAACTTGGCTCCGATAGATACTTCATCTCGTCGTCCCAAGCCAGCTCCGACATGGCCAGCCCGTGCTCCCTCTTCCCTTACGCGGGCCAGACCGGATCGGTGTACACCGGGTCCAGCAGCTCCAGGTACCCGGCATCTCTACATTACGGATCCGTCTTGCCGCCCACGGGCTTCTCCTCCTCGTCCGTGTGCACCGGTCGGAGCCAGTTTAGCAGCGGAGGGTACCAGTTCAGCCAGGGCCCCGGGTGTTTGTACCCCTCCTATCCCGGGACGGGCACCGGGATCGGCTCCATGTCCCTGCCGGGCTCCGCCGCCGGCGCCAGGGCGCAGGTCTACCTGTGCAACCGACCTCTATGGCTGAAGTTCCACCGACACCAGACCGAAATGATCATCACCAAGCAGGGCAGGTAAGCTGATGCGCCGATGATTTATTCAAAGGCCCGAGTTTTCTCATAAAACAAGCTGAAAACGAATTATTTGATTTAAATGCGTCTGATGACAATTTTTACGCACGAAATTTTTTTTTACGCACGCAGAAAATGTATCATTTTAACTTGAAGAGACAGAAAAATAACTTTTCGTTTGTTTCAGTTTCGTATTTCACAAACACTCTAACAGAGAACAAACAGGAGCCAATTATTGAACCCACATAATGACATTTTTTTCAAGCGTATTACAGTTTTTTTTAAATCATTTCTGCTGTTACATTTTTTTTCTTTCCTGTTTTATGAGTGTCACTAATTTGTTGTGAATTTATTTTTCTTCTTGCAGACGGATGTTTCCATTCCTCAGTTTCAACATCACCGGACTCAACCTCACGGCCCATTACAATGTCTTTGTAGAAATTGTTTTGGCTGACCCGAACCACTGGCGCTTTCAGGGAGGGAAGTGGGTCACTTGTGGAAAAGCAGACAATAATATGCAAGGCGAGTACAAGATCGTCTATACTTTTTTTTTTAATGATAGATCCGACAATGGTATTTATTTATTTTTTCCAAATCGAGAGTCGAAAGACAAAATGTGTTGAAAAATGACACAGATGTTGCTTTGAAGCTCCGCGTAAAATGTTGTATTAAAATAAAGTTTTATGTTAATGTTAATTATAATTTTAAAAATTACTGACAGTTTTAATTCATTTCCCAGCGCACTTTTCTTTTAAGTTTCAGCTCATCTTAAGTGTTAACATTTATTGGCTTAACATATCCAGTAATTCAAATAACTTTACAGACAAATAATGGAAATTAAATTAAATCATTATTATGGAATATGAAGATATATTTTAGGGATTTTTACAGATTTCTTTACAAATGTTTTTGAACATTATTTGATTGAGAGAGAAAACATCAAAAATAATGGAAAAACAAATTTCTTTACAGATTTACATACTGCAGTTTTTCTGCGCTGCTTCATTTGCTCTTTAATTCTTACAGGAAAAACTGTTTTCTAGACAATATGACCTGTAAAACAGAATATGGACTGTGTCTAAATTCACTGCTTGAGTTTGTTATTGATGTTATTTGTTTTAATTGCAGGCAACAAAATGTATGTTCATCCTGAATCTCCCAACACTGGTGCTCACTGGATGAGGCAAGAAATCTCTTTTGGCAAGTTGAAGCTGACCAACAATAAAGGGGCAAACAACAACAACACACAGGTTAGATATTGATTTCTGACCAGACTGAATTGATTCTTCAAACACAGCAGCTGCTTTTTATAATGTCTACTTTTATTCGTTATTCGTTTCATTAATTACTTTAATATTAAGGTTTTGTAAAATGATTTTAATTTTTTTTATATATTTATCAACATGTTCCTATTGGTTGTGGCCTTTTGAAATTGATAGTGCACTCATCAAACGTTTCTCATTTTCAGATGATCGTCTTGCAGTCGCTTCATAAATACCAGCCGCGGTTGCACATCGTGGAGGTGACAGAAGACGGAGTGGAGGACATGAGCAACGAGGCCAGGACTCAAACCTTCACCTTCCCAGAGAACCAGTTTATAGCTGTCACCGCTTATCAGAACACAGATGTAAGTGTTTGATCATTGTTTAGTTTGGTTTTCATATTTTTGCTTTATGTGGAAAATTTAAATGACTTTACTGATTTTTTTTTGTATATTGGAACTGACATTTTAAATTGATGCTTACCTTATGTTACTATCACAGTTTTTTTTGTTTGTTTTGTTTTATTTGTTTTTAGGGTGCACATCATTGACGCAGCATTTCTTCTTGTTTCAGATTACACAGCTGAAGATAGACCACAACCCCTTTGCAAAAGGCTTCCGGGATAACTATGACTCGTAAGTGTCGTATGAGCCGTTTGTACTTCCTGTGGTGAAAAAAGCGTTGCATGTCGAACCGCACTATGTTATTGCAAATCGTTTTATATAAGCATGTATTTTGTTTAATTCATCAGGATGTACACAGCGCCAGAGAGTGACCGGCTGACTCCATCTCCTACAGACTCCCCTCGTTCTACCCAAATCGTGCCCGGAGCCCGCTACGCCATGCAACCTTTCTTTCAGGACCAGTTTGTCAACAACCTGCCTCAGAACCGATTCTACACTGGTGAACGGGCCGTTCCGCAGACCAACAGCCTCCTCTCTCCGCAGAGTGAGGACGCCAGTGCAGCCGCCTCGGCCCAGCGCTGGTTCGTCCCCCCTGTCCAGCAGCCGGGCTCCAACAAGCTGGACCTGTCATACGAGAATGACTATTCCACCAGCAGCCTGCTGTCGTACGGAATCAAACCCCTGTCCCTGCAGACGTCCCACGCCCTCAGCTACTACCCAGACTCTGCCTTTGCTTCCATGGCTGCAGGCTGGAGCACTAGAAGCTCCTACCAGCGCAAAATGACCACGGGCCTGCCCTGGTCCCCTCGCCCGAGCCCCCCGGCCTTCCCGGAGGACCAGCTGGGGGCCACTAAAGAAAAGCTGCCCGAGGAGAGCGCGCCGCCGCCGTCCACCTGGATCGAGACGTCTCACTCACTGAAATCAGTGGACTCTACTGATTCTGGCGTGTACTCCATGGTGTGTAAGAGGCGCAGGATGTCCCCCGGGGGCTCCAGCACAGAGAACTCCCCAACCATCAAGTGTGAGGACTTGACCACGGAGGAGTACAACAAGGACAACCCAAAAGGCATGGGTTATTATGCATTCTACACAAGCCCCTAAGACTGTATTTATTTCAGCTAATAATTCTTTGGTTTATTATTGAGTGCTCTCCATTCCTTGTTAATGTCTTTTTTCTCTTTTCTCTAAAGGTGCCAAAGCTTAGTGTTCCCCCAAGCAAGCTGCACAAGGTTATTTTCCCAGGCCAGCCCCTCTCACATACCTGAGCAGAAACATGCATAGTGATTGTTGTTTTTCTTTAAAAAAATAAAATAAATAAAAAAGCATGTCCCTCATAATTTCTTTATTTCTGAAACTTATTTTATTTTGTAAGAGCTGTGACTTTGTTTTATTTCCCCCCTGCGTATTTAAGTCATTTCTGTTGTACAGTATTCGTGCACTTTAGGATGTGATGTATCTTGTACAAATTGTCTTCATGGAGGTGTTATTAAATGGATAATAAAACGGCTTTTCATAAAGCATCGTCTGAATGTTTTTCTGAGTGTGCTTCATTTATATACCGTGGTGGTATTACAGGTTGCCAGTGGCAGCGCTTACATTTTGATCTGGCGATAAACATTCAGATGTCTATTTTGAATACATCCAACACTGGCTGCAGGAATTAAACCGGATCAAATCTGACACATTGCCAATATGGACTTCATTTCTAACCTAAATGAATAAAATTGCAGTTCATTTCAGCAAAATTGTCACTCTATTAAGTAGTAGTATATAGTATAGTAGTATAATGTTTCACTTCCACCACTCTCAGTGAGATGAAAAGGTTTTAATATCTGTATATTAACTATATCCATGGTTAGCAAGTTGAGCGTGAATGCTGATGATTTCCAGCATTTTAATCGCTGCTTTTTATCTCAACCATCCCTGCTTCAATGCAAGACAATAGCCTATATGTACATTATTTTTTACAATAAACATAACTATGATGCCATAATAATTGCTGTCATAAATAAAACACAAGGACATGGATTACAGTTATGTTAAGGTCACTGAGAAGAAGGTGTTTTTTTTCTTGTTATTTGCACCTGTAAATAGCAAACCCTTGAAATGGTGACGACCCGTGTCATATCTCCATAAAAGCGCTGAGCAATTTCTCTCATCCTTCAAATAAGTGTTACAAGGTAGCAACGCAGCTCAATATTCAAGTGAGCAGCGTGTGATTTAAATATGAGATTTACAAGTCTTACATGACATGATTCACAACACACAACCAATTAGGTAAAAAAAAAAAAAAAGGGACACAAAAGCAGATAGTCCTACTATTCCTTCTGTTGTTGCCATGGTGTTTTCACACATTTTATCATTTACCTAAGTAATGCAAATACATGTGAGACATGTATACTTAGAAGAAAAAAAAAATGAAGGCAGGCTAAATGGAAAGTGGTCCATCAGCAATCCAAGGGGGCAACATTCAGCTCAACACCTCTATTTATACTGCTCGTCTATGGCCTCTCCAAAAGTGGATTAGTGAAGATAAAATTCTCGAAAAAGAGAAGTCATAATATTCACACAAACCGCTTGGCTCATGTCCTCAGCACCTGTTTTCCTTCAGTGAAAATACTTCATATCCACCCCCATAAGGCCCCCAATTGGAATTGATTTACATACTCGAATTCTAATTAATTCTGTTGTCAGACTCCTTGACAAAGTGAGGAGTCTGACTAACTCCAATTAACACCTCCTAACAAGGTAGAGTGCTTGATTGCCCCGGCCTCTCAGGAAAGCTGTAAGAAAAAGGCTCTTGGGGGGTTCGGGCCTGGAGAATAAAAATGTTTGCACTTGTGCACGTCAGCAAATTGTATTTCAGAGCATCTGATGATGTTTTTCTTCTCCTTTTCAAGCTGTCCTGACCTCTGTTCTTCAGTTGTTGTCAGGAGGAGAATAGCTGGCAGGATTATATACGGAGAACCACAACAGCCTCGCGGAAAGCCGCAGAGACGTGCGAGGAGCTGGTGCCCTGACAATCGAACGAAAAGACAATAAACCCGCAATGCAAAGTAAACATAGGCTGTTACATTTTCTGTTTTTCAGCCAGCCGGAAACCCTGTAATCCCTTTTTGAATGCTCTGAAACAAGCTTATGTTTACTACAGAAATATTATTGTCTATTTAATGGCTATTTGATCGAAGGCGACAGTATTGTGTGCTGCATGAGAATTCAAACATTTTAATTCCCTGCATCTTTTGTTTAATGTTTGCAAGGAGGCTGCCGCACCACAGCGAGTAAAGCTGGCTGTCTTCAAAGGCCAAAACTGGCTGGCTGTTTGAGCCCCCGTTTTGCGCTGTCACACCCTGTGTTGACCAAAACTCGAACTATCTTTGCAGAAGACACTGAACCTGAACCTTGCATTGGCAGCCATCACCATTGTTGTGTGAGTGTGTGTGTGTGTGTGTGTGAATGGATGAATGTGACTGCCCATATTAAGTGTGTTGAAGCTGTTAAAGCAGTAAATTGCACGATAAAGTCAATTTTCAACATCATCCGCTGTCTTTGTCTCAAAGGTATGTTGGCATTGATATCAAATGCAACAAACGCAGAGTCAGCTACACCATATCTAAACTACAAACACAGTCACCCAGTTTCAGCAGAAGCTCAGTAAATATTATTAATTTGATATAAAATAATAGCTTCACAGTTTAATAACAAGTCATTCTGGAAAGCTGACTGGAGAGCCGACAACTCCAAAAAACCCCATGCAACAAGTCGATAAATGGTGTCTTTCTCAACCATTCATGCAAGAAGCGGAGCAATCAATAGACACCTTTGCAGCATGCTTCCAGATATCCAGCCCATGTTAACTTAAAAGATATATGCGCATTGGGATGAGACCTGAAGCATTGACTACTGTGCTCTACAGTTGTTGACACTGCTTGATACAATGTCAGTAATTGACTGTGTGTTGTCGTCGTCTCAGTATTACAAGACCTTGGAGGACCAGATGTTTTTGAGAAAATACAGCACATCTGGAAAGATAACGTCTGTCTGGTGAAGTTTTGGATGTCCTTTTTTTGTGTGTTTGTGTGTGGTTCACATGTGTCCCTGAATGGCCACGGCTTTGTGTTCTTCCCTCGGGTCATCCTCTGGTGACTATGTTGAGAGTTCATGTAAAGAAGGCCAAGGAGGCTACGGAGAGATTGTACCCAAGACGGGATGACATCTAAACACAGATGAAGGCCTGAGGCTGTTTCCTCACCTTCAGTCACACACTATTACTGCTCTCACTGACTAAACGCAGCCACAGGCAGACATGTGTCTGGGTCAAGATTTTTTTGCCCCCCACCCCACCCCCCACCCTTATAAAAGGTAACAGGCATGACTGAGACAGAAGCAATTACGTTTCCTCTTCACACTATATTTTCTATTTTGATGTGTTGATAAATGTCACCTCTGTTAAACGATCCTCAAGCCAGTTAGGATTATGGAGAAACTCTTCCTCAGGGAGCATATGGCCACTTCCTTGTAATGTGATGTATTCAACCTGATCTGTTTAATCACTTTTATTTTTGCAAAAGGATTTTGGTTTATATATCTCGAGGTTAATGTCATTAGTCGACTTGAGTCAGATCCAGTTGTTGTAATTGTATCTGAAAAGAGGTTTTCTTGCAGGCATCTGCACAAAGATCCACCAGAAAAGCTGCATCCAGCTCGATACGATGCAAAAACAAAACTTTTCTGGCACCAGTGAACGTCACGCGCATTTCACTGTCATATATCATGAGCATATGGTCTTTGCATTATTAAGTGGAGGTCATTGCGATCAGCTGTTTAATGATGCTGACAAAGGCTCTCCTTTTAGCTCACCCCAGGTGTTTATGTACACAACACAACGCTTTATTTAGTTCACTGCCTCCGTTGGAAGTGGTCCGTCAGCAGTGGATAAAGGGTGAGTGGGTGGGATGGCTACAGTATGGGTGTAATGCTCACAGGTCTGCTGGAGTGAGAACCTGGTGTGAGATGAGTCTCAAGTTAGCGGGGCCACAACTGTTTGGAGAAGGGCGTTGAGTGTTGGAAGAGAGCGCAGACGCGAGGGGGACCGGAGGCGCAGAAGGGCCCGGCGTCGGTGCCCTCAGATGGCTTGTGCTGCACGCAGCCAGGGGCTGGACTCACTGGTGCATGGATAACGTTGAGGAGAGTATCCCGCGGCTAAGCTGCACTTAACAGCACATTGATTTCAAACCCCCTTGTTCCCTCTGGAGGGCAGTGGAACACACCTCAACAGGCCAGAACTCCTCTCCACCCCCCTCCTCCACCTCCTTTTTCCTTCTTCCCACCTTCTTCCTCTGATCACCACAACCGTTCACCATGTCCACATCTTACCCCTCCCACTGTCCACCCATCCCTGTGTTGATTTGGATACATCATGCTGGTCACTGGCCTCTACCTCCCCCCCGTCCCCCCCTCATATTCCTCCTAGTGTCCCAGAGGAGGTGAACAGGATTCAGGGGCACGGATGCTCCCACAAGACCCTGGTTTTGAGAGCAATGTTTGGGGTAGGGCGAGCAGAGGCAGCTGGGCGGAAAAGATCTGTGGTCAAAATCAATGCATTGGCACTTTGATGGAGCGCTCCAACAGATTTGGGAATTTCACGTTCTCTTCTTACTCTCTTGGCACCCTCAGAAGACCTCACCACTGGAGAAAAACAACATCCACTAATCCTTCGTTCCCAGAAGGATTCTTCATTTCTACGGTTTCTGGGACAAACTGACAGGGTCGATACTTATTAATTGTGCGGCTTGAGCCTGACTTTTACGGTTTGCAACTGAAGAAAAAGAATTGGCTCAGTTCATCTGATGTTGTAATTCTTCCACTACAGTAAAGTTTTGAGCACCTTAACTTTTTCCCCCTTTTTCTTTTCCAAAGCTTTAGAAGACAAAACTTTATTCCTCATCATCACCACACCTTTACAGTCTCTTTGCACGAGTCCCCGGTGGATACCAGTGTGGTGCTTCTTTCACTTGTCTAACTTCTGACTCATCTCCCAGCTGCATTATACCAATGCATGCTTCAGGAGCAGTACACAGCACACTTCTTTGTGCGCTAATGGGCTCTCAGCATCTTTAAGACTGAGGGTACAATTAAGAGGTGAGAGTTTGATCTCCCACCTCACAGTTCTATTTCTGAGCTGTCGCGTGATTATGCTGGAGGTTGACGTGCGGGTGCGGAACGGGCTCTATTTAAAGGAAGGCAGCCAGGAACTCTTCTGAAAGCACACAGTACTTTAGCTCGTTTGCACCTCTGATTTAATTTCTAAATGGATTGTATTCCACAGCAATTAAGTTACTGACAGATGATTATGTAATACTGCACATGATAGAGGGTGTTCATTATCAATTGAAAATAAGGTAGTCTATTTTTTTGGTCTCTGCTGAACCTAGAAGCTCTGGTGGAAATACTAATGTCAAATTATTTAGTTGGGTGAAACATGGAAGCAATATCCTCCATCTTAATCTTAGCTTGTGTCTACCAAATATTTTTAAAGGTCTAAAATGAAGGATTTTAACAATTACAAGTGATGCGATAATTATAAATCATGGAGCAAAATAAAACTTAAAAGAGCAAAAGTATTACCTCTAAAAAGAAGAAGGAGCCCACCTTCAGCCCTCCAGGACTACAGACAGTGTTTGATACAGCATTGCCATCTGCTGGCGAAATCCGATTATTACACAATTCGTGCGTCCGCCTTTAATAAAGGAACTCCCCACGATGCAGGCCTGTTTACAGCAGAGGTGGGCACTCTTGGTCCCTGAAGGCCACCCTTCTACATGGTTTCCACATGCCCTTTCTTCCACACACCTGACTGTAATGAGTGGCTCGTTATCAGGCTTTGTGCAGAGCTTCATGATGACACTTTCATTGGATTCAGGTGTGTTGCAAAAGAGAAAACATGCAGCACCGCAGCTGCTGCTCTGGTGCAGTGTTTAACACTCACACCTCACAGTGAAAACATCTTCTGATTCTGAATATTCTGAGTCCAGGCTGGATTTGCTGGGTCATATTTATGTGGAGTTTGTGTGTTCTTCCTGTGCATGTGCGGACTTTCTCCAGTTTCCCCAACAAATACAAGAATAACAATTTTTGGTTTTATATTAGACATTTATCCTGCCCTGCGACAGACAGGCAAACTGCATGTATAAGATTTCCCAAAATCAGGCAACTTCGAGTCACATTAAAAAGTTACTGAAAATTCCCCGAACTGTGAATGCAATGTGATGAACTGATGAACTGTCCAGAGTGTACCTTGTCTTTCTCCATCGTCAGCTCAGCGCTGCGAATCTCATTTCGATAAATCAGAACAGAAGACGGATGGACGTTGACCCTCTGCAGGTAGGAGTTCCCACCACTGGTGAACGGGCTTGCGTCAAGTTGCTTCTGGATTGGAAGAAAGATTAGAAATCAAGCTTGGCAGAATACTGGGCATTACTTACTAATCGGGCTTCTAAAGCAACATAATCCCAGCTTTAGATGGGAGGCTAACACCGCTCCTACATTCACAGTCACGCTTCAAACTTTTTTTATTTGATAAAGCTTATTCAGCACTGATGGAAAGGATCCTGAAGCATTGACTAATTACACTGCTGTAGGTTCAAGCTGCTGCGGGAACTCCTTTAATGTTGCTTCTCTGCCTTTTTCCTCATCCAGTGCATGTATTAACACTTCATCTAACTTTCTCTCTCTCTCTTGTTGTCCAGGTCCTTTCATTTCATCAACTCTGACTGTGGAGTTATGAGTTTCTGATCAGCTTCTGACACCATGAGTCTGCACTATGTTAAGCTTAAATAGTTTCTTGTTAAAAGGGTTTTTTTTTTCCACTCCTTTGTCACTCATGCTTACTCATGGGGGCAGCGTACATGTGCAAATAATTTTTTACTTATGTTCTGCTCTTTGAGGGGACACAATTCAAATGTGTTTATACTGAAAGAAAATGTGCACAGTAGCTGATTATCTTTTACATTACAGACAATGTTGATAATGCAGTTTATGCCAATATATGACAAAGCATTTTAGCATTTAATATGTCTCAGGTTTTTACTCAGCATATGACTACCACATGCTTCAAAATGAGTCTGCAAGTGTTTCGACTGCAGCATTTTGCTACATGATGTGGAATCACATGTCTTTCTTACAGGCAACGTGACTCGTCTTACTGTATAATTTAGACATCCAAATATATACATCAAAAAGAGTATTCAAGCTGCATTTGCCCTCACACTGACCTTTTGAGGCTCAAATCTCATTCACATGCTTGAAGAAAAAAAAACTGACCTTTCGGGGAAGGTTCAAACATATAGATGTAAGTACAGCTTCTTAAGAAACAGTGGGAAAAACGTAAAGTGCTGATGTAACTGACAAATAAAATCTCTTTGAAATCTGTGCTAACAGGAGAAATCACACTGAAGTAGTGGTACTTTTCAGTAAGATTGTATAAAAAATCTACAACAAATCAGCCACATTTACATGTTTGTTTCTCTTTCATGTAATTCATTATTCATATTTAGATTAAGTTTTACAGTAAAAGTTATAAACCTATAAAAGGTAAACTATATATTTCATCAAGTGACAGAGGGGAGAAGTGAAATGAGAAGTTCAGGAGTGATGTCAGGAATAAAAATTATGAGCTGCTGCTGTGATAATGTTGCTTGCATTTGCAAATCTTGCCATGTTTTATTGCTCCAGTCAAGCTGACTGATAGAGACAGCTGGCCTTTTTCCAAATATGTAGCCTCAGAAGGAAACATTCAGCGTTTAATTTATGTTGGCACTGGCCTTATTAATTTCAGAGGTGAGATGGAAATGAGAAATATCGGAGGTTGAACAGGTCTCATATTGCAGTAATGAAAAAAATCACTATAAATACATATGAATGTACGTCCACTAAAAAAATATTCATATTATGTTATTTCTACATGCACAACACAGATTTTAATCTTAAGCTTGACTTGACATCTATGATAGTTTAAAGGGACAAGAAAGAAAGAGGATTCAAGCAGGGGTGTCAAACATAAGGCTGGTGGTCCAAAATTAAGAGGCTCTAATCTGGCCTGCAAAACCACCAACCAAATTTTCTCAGTTTCAAAGAAGACAATGATTTTTTTTTTTAAGCAAATTTCTTCGGAGTAGTGGACACAACACAACACTGACACCTGAACTGAGATAGCGGTGGTATAATGGCAAAAAGCTAGCAACCTCAAAGCTGGAAGCCATGCTGTCAGGTGAGTTTGTAAAAAACATGCACCACAATGCAACAGTTATAGAAGCTTTGTAAGTTTAAATATGGTGCTTTTTCCACCTGAATTCATCATAAAAATTGGCTTCATGCTGACATTTAAGAAATTTGCGGTCATAATTATTTGATTTTGTGACACGTTTATCTGTTTGCCACAACTAAGGTTTAAATCAAAAGGTTCTTCTATCACTATTGTACTGGTTCAGCCAACTGAAGATTAAACTGAGCTGTATGTGACTCCTGAAAAAGTGTTTTACAACCCTGTGTGTGTGTGTGTGTGTGTGTGTGTGTGTGTGTGTGTGTGTGTGTGTGTGTGTCATAAGTTAATTTGACAGCAGATAATTTATTTTATAAGAAATTAAAGAACATTTTCGTATTTGTTACAATCATACAAAACTTTGACTTCTACAGATTGTAATCGAATCGGAATTCCTTCTAGTTCACGTTATACATAATAAGACTGCAACTGGGAGTGAATGAGACACAAGTCCTTTTTTACGCCAAAAACTACCATGGTTTAAGACATTATAAATGATTCGTTTGCCATTAATAGACAACCTTGTGTTTCCTGTTTTCTAGTGACGGTTAGACTCACCTCCTGTATCCCAAAAAGCCCGCTTGCAAGTTGGTGGGAGACAGTGAATTATTGCCCGCCTTAATCATTACGTCATTGAATTTGATTGGTGGAGAGGACCGGTACTGAATGCGAATTGGCTATGACTCACCGTCAATCATCTTGGAGGCGTGGCCTCGCTGTGTCGCCAGGAAAAGCAGAGACAGTCCTCTTCTGTTAACACAAGTGTCACCCGGCCCGGTGTCTACTGTACACTAACCGGCGGAAAAAAGAGCGCTAACGGGGGGCTGTCGGCAAGTAAAATGGACGAACCGCTGGAACAAATGAGACCCCTCCTGAGAACAGTGAGTACACAGTGGACCTTAAGCTCCGCATCGTCACGACTGTACGGCTCTTTGTCCCTGTTTGCAGCTTCTTTGCCAAGCAGCTGTACAAGTACAAGGGATGCTTGGGAGTCAGATTCAGCGAGGCTCCATCCGGCGACTGCTATTGTTAGCCGGCTTTCTACTTCTGACACGTGTCACCGGGACAACTTACTCTATAGTCCCTGGGTTAAGTCGGTGAAAACGATTTGTAATCATACAAATGCAAAAGTACTGTGTTTCCGTCCCCGGTTTGTGTTACATCTCTCACGTTTGAGTGTTTTAAGTGTGTAGCATTTGCTAATGAATTAGCCGGGCACGAGACAAGCCGGTTCCGTTATTAACGATAATACCGCAGCCTTTATGATGGAGCTCAAGCTCGATTGTTTGCTGGATGTCTTTGTTTGACCGAGTGCTTAATTACACTCAGATGTATCCGTGATGTCTTTGGCACTGCCTTCATCCCAGAGCAGTTTTATAACGCATGTGATTTATTCCCAGTGTAAGTGTGAAGAGGACTGCGGCTGCTGCATTTCCCTTCACATTCAACAGGTTCATTCGTTTTCCTTCATCGTGTGTCAGCTCAGTCAGCTGAGACGATCTGCTGCTACGTTTTGCAGAAACAAAAAGCTCATTTACACATCAAACCCGCCGAAAATAGAGCAGCTGTGATATTTCCATGGCAGGATGGAAAGCAAAAGAAATCTGCAACTGGAAGCACTACTTTGCTCATTGTTATATGTCAGACCTAACAGTCCATGTGATGTTTTAACTGAGCTGTGGGTGAGAGATAGAGGGATGAGGCCCCACATCCTGTCTCTTGGGTGCAACTTGACTCAGATCTGATCAGCAGCATCATCATCAAACACAGCAGCCCAAATAGAGAAACTGGATGGCAGAGCTAAGTTTAAAACATATGCAGTGTGACATCAGTGCCGGTGTAGGGTTTTCCACTACTATGTTTGTGTTGTGTGCCCTGGTATGCGCGAACACGTGAACGCTTGTGAGGAAACTCAACCCTGAATTGCCCAATAAAGAAGGCTTGCCAGATAGCCCTGTGCTTCTTCCACCAGACATGGAAGGCAGAGCGTCTTTACTGGGACGCATATCCTTCAGGCTGTAATTCAGCTGTTTGATCCGTAATGAAGTGGTCCGATAACATCTTTACCCGTTTAATTTGGGAGCTAAAAGAACATACCATTCTTAATCTTCAAGCAGCTGCTGTACACATGTTTTGAAAACATAATTATGGTTATAACACGAAACACTTATGTTCAGGATAACTCCAACCCAAACCCTGTCTTGTCTCACAAGGAATGCGAACATTAAGGTCAACGTTTCAAGTGAAAATTCATTTTGAACATGCTGCCTTTATGCCTCTCATGAGCATTTGGAGCTCCATTACAATTGAACTTTGCTTCATTTTGTAAGTGTTCTTCTGTAGCTTCTGTGTTAACCGGGAGTCGATCATCATTTCATAAGAAAATCTTTTCTTTTGGCAAGTCCTCTCAATGTGATATTTTTCTATGTTTTTGGTCCACCCTCCCACGGTTCTTTTGGCTTTGAACTTCGGATTGAGTTAAAAGAACACAGCCTTCTTTGGCCTACAGCTGCGTTAAGGTGGCTGGAAGATATTGAATTCAGATAAGGTGCTTGCTATCTTGGTGAGTTCGGACGCTGCAATGTTCCACGAGGGCAGTGGTGTCACTTTGAGTCTCTGGGACAAAATAGGCTCACCAGGAGGTCCGAGTCAGCCTGGGGGGAATGGAATTACTAAGTAAGACAAGAAGTGCAGTTTTTCAACAGAAGTATTTGTAACAAAAAATTGTGCAGGTCACCCTTCTTGTAATAAACACTCAGACCTAGAAATGAACAGCTAGTTGCAGCAAGACGTTTCAGGAAAAACTGACTATTTTTTTTGCTTGCCAATCTAATTTAGCATTAAATCCATACTGTGTGGGTGAGTTTGAGAAAACATTCTCGCTGAAGGCTGTACAGAATGCGGTGCATCCCTTGAAGCAACAGGCTTTTGCCAACATTACTCTGATGAATCACCGTTGTAGGTAGCATTTCAGATCATACTTTTAACTTAAAGTAAATTTCAGCTTGTTGATGAAGAGATTTAAAGAAATAAATTAAGTCATTTTCAGAATGCACTGGTGCTTCTCTGAACTAAAGCTTTTAGTTCTCATGCTATCATTTTTCTCTCCTGGCTCACTGAAGGTCAAACAGGAATGTATCTGGCACCTGAACTATGATAACTTCAACACCCCTGCATTAGAGGAAAGACTACTTGGTTTCAGTCGACTTCATGTGGGCTCTATTACTTGGTCTTTATACTGTTTCGAATGAGTAACTACATGAGCAGGGTCTGTTCTCATTTGCCATACTATTACAGTAATCCGATAACAGGAATTAATGCCCATAGTTCTCAGCTATAGGATATTTGGCATATACACAACAGAAACGTCTTTGTTTATATTGACCTCAATCGACTTTCTAAGACTGGTATGTAGTTGAAAAATTAGTGTGCTAGTAAATAATACCAAAGGTCAGAGGATACTTAGGACCTTGAGAATGTAATAAGAACCATCAGCTCAGTAAGTTTGAAATTTAAATGTTTATGTGCGTTAACCCTTCCTTTGCATACTGTACATATTTTGTCTTTCTCACTTTACTTAACATTCACACCTCTCAGTAATTTAATATTTGGGACTCGCGACAGCCTTGACCCAGGAGTAGCCAATATTAGCTGCCCATCATGATTATCTTTGAATGGAAAGGAGTGTTTTTAATTTAGTTTAGCCACCCGCATTTCTGCCAGGGGATTTAAAGCAGTAACATTATATTACGTTTCATTTTGAAGCCTGTGGGTGTTCAGAACAGTAAGGAAAAGTACAGAAAATCTGATCAAATGTGCCAAGATTACGCTGCTCTAAATCACACTGCCAACGTCTCCCGTGTCCAGAGAAAAGGACCTGAAAGCTTATCAAGCAGCAGGGGAACTGAGAAAACTCATCAAGCCCATTATACTGATTATTGTGGGCAGAGTCTTTATGGTTCCACATAATGGGAGCTTGGTATAAACCGTACGGAAAAAAAAACCTCAGCTTAAAGGATTTCAGTTCAGAAACTCAGTCGGTCTTCCTGAACCTTTATTTTATTGGACTTCCATTGGAAATTTAAAATTAAAAGATTATGTTTCTATTGAAATTAAAGATACCCTTATGGTTGTTCTCTGTATCATCTGTTTTTCTAATGTACTTTAATCTTTAATATATTTGCATAACAGTCACTCCTAAAAATGTGCATTTTGATGGAGAAGATTTAAGTTTCAAACTCCACCTGTTTCTTCTTCAATGTCATTTATAGCAAAACTTACTAAACCTTATAAATTATAAATTGTAAACCATGGGAAAGAACAGCTAACCACACCACAGTCCTCCTTAGTTTCTTGAAAACTCAGTGTTGAACCAGTATGACTCTAAAAAAACCAAATTTGGACCTCAGTGAAGGGCATGAAAAAAAATGGATGATTAATGAGACAAAAAAAGGATCGTATTTTTAAAGGCAATGTTACAACTTTTCAATTCTGATAAATATTTATGAAGGGAACTGAATAAGAACTAAAGAGACTGAAAGTGCAATAGTAATTTTGATTGGCATCTAATACATATTGAAACTGTTACTTCCTGACTCTTTTCCAAATGACTGAAAGGCTTTTCTTTTTTAAAAACTATATTTAGATTTTGACGAATAATGTGTTCAGTTCAATTTAACCTGACGCCTAAACTTAGCACAGTTTCAGCCATTAGATGTCACTCTCTGTTCATGCAACCTGCATTTCGCTTATTCAGGTGCATCTTAATTTTAGGTTTGGCTTCACTTTTGCCTTTACATGTCTGCAGTGCACTTGGGAATGGCCAAGACTGTTATAGGAACTGTGTCCGGAGGGAGCCTTCTGGACGCTGCCTAAGAAAATAGACCCTTTGATTACTGCTCAGGTTTCAGAAATTTATTCTTTTGCCCTACTTCTACCGGAGCCCCTGTTGCCAACAGGATACAGATGAGCTGCGCTTTTCTTGAATATTACCGGTTGCTGAAAGACATGTACAACCTTGAAGCTCTCATAAGGGCTGTGAATGTCAAAGTCAAAGGCACAGAGACATTTGGAATCTGAGCGAATGCTCGGCAATCTGTCCCTTTTCAATTCATTACACCCTGTGAAGAATGCCGAGCCCACACGTGTGCTTGTTTCTATTTATCTGTGTTGGGGGTGGCTCTTCATTTGTGACCTGAATACCTCAGCGGGTATGCATTTGTATGTCCTCCAAATGTGTGTGTGTGTGTCCTCTGTGCAGTGGTGTTTATGCGCGTGTGTTCTTAGGCTCTCTTGGCTGTGTGAATAAAATATTCATGGTGGCATGGTGGGATTGGCTGCTGTGCAAAGAGCAGGCTGACAGGGGAGCGCGGAGCACCGTGTATTCTGAAGTAGCTCTCTCGCTCTCTCTCCCTCTGTATAAAGAGATGAGCCGAGGAAGAGGGAACAGACGAGTGCGACACTGTCACTGTTAGCGCAGAGCTCGCACACACACACACACACACACACATACACACACACAGCTCCTCCAACACGGACAATCGTCGGACAGAAGGAACTGGCAAACATCCCTCCTGCCTTTTCTATGTGGATGTTTTAGTCTAAATGGATGATCAGGGCGAAGGGGAACATGTGCTTTCGGTACGTCTCGTCTCGTGCGTGTTTTTGTCCGTCTAACTGTGGGGGTCTGCACTTGAACAGAATCCACTGGCTGTGTGTGTGAAGCTTTAGTCGTGTGTGTGTTTGTGTTTATATTCTCATGCCCGCTTGTGTTCCCGACTGTACAATGCAGCGAAGTAGTGGTTTCTGCTAATGAATGGGGCAGCTGGTCCATATATTTGGCCAGAATGATGGAGGTGGGTTGTGGAGGAAAAAGCCCAAAAAAAAAAAAAAAAATGGGAGGGGTATGGAGCTGTAGCCTCATTGGACATGCCTCTTGTAATGGAAAGGTTTTCTTTCTAATCTTTTGTGGCCTCAAGCAGCGGGAACCAGAGGAAATTGTCAAAGATGGTTATGGCTGCTCAAAGGAAGCAGGACAAGCAGAATAGGAAGGAGGACAGAGGAGACGACTGTCAAAGAAAGGAGGCAGAATCGGTCTACTTAGGTAGTAGAAAGCAAACATGGAGCATGGTTGCAGAAGAGAGAATGTGTATTGACTGAAGTGGAATGAATTGAAATATTTGTTTTCATTCAGCCTACTGAAAAGCGCAAAAAGCAAGAATTTGTACGTCCAAAAGCAATCAGCTCGGAGACACCCGAAGAAAACCGAAGCCATGCTTAATATTGATGATATCTACAGTTGGACTTATATGCTTTCATAGCATTTCTGCAGAGGAAAATATCATCTCAGCTTTTAAAAGCCATCAATAACTTACTAATTCTTGAATTATGGAGTACAGTACAGCCACAAGTTCATGGCATGTTCTGTGGAGAGCTAAAGGATGTATTGGTTAGTCATCAAAAGTCAGAAACATAGAACTGCCTCATCAAATATATTTTCATTGTGAGTGTAAAAGTACTTTCTAAATTACTGTATTGGGTTTATTGTCAACCTTTGCTGGAGAGCTTGTTGAGTGCATGAAAAAAAGAGCCACTGGAAATATATTGCAACAGTTCGATGGTTATCCTGAGGCCATGGTTCTTTCAGCATCTCTGATTGCACAATACTTTTGATGAGCGTGCAAAGAACAGCAGTATCGTCATTTGTAAGGAAAGAACCAAAAACAGTGACAGAGGTCGATTTGCTGGTGATAAGTGGATTACACTGCCTTCTATATGCATCTTAATGAATTAAGATCTACTATGAATGTCTTGGCTCCGGATACTACAGAGCACCACCGGAGGTGCTGCAGAGTTCAAACCAGGGTGGGTAGAGACTATTTTGGTTCCTATGAGCTACATCATATCAGGTGGAGCTCTACTCTCATGCTTCCATAGTCCTATTAAGTTGTGATGTGTTGGCTTGATAGCACGCGGTGTATAAACTATCTCTTGATTAGAAGTAGTTGTTGAGTGGCAAAAATGTTCGAGGCGTTTCGTGAAACGATGGCAAAATTTCAGGCAGTCAACGTTACAGTTTCGAATTTAAACCATCATTACAACTGCAGTGAATTATCGCGCTCATAGCTCACAGTAAAAACTGTCAGGCATCAACAGAATGTGCAGCATTGCCGTTAAGGTACAGACGTGGGCCTGTTTGGTTCTGGAAAGGTATGGTAGAAGGCAAAGTTTTCACTCTTCCAATTTTTACATGGAACTGTGTTTAAAGAAACCTGAGTGAAGATGACTACCTTGACTTCTGCATGAAAGTGCAAGAGGTCAGACTTGGAGCATCTTGTGGTACGATGCTGCCTTCGGTTTGCTGTATTGATTTCAAACAGAACCTTTGGCATTTCATTCACACTCAGTCACATTGCATTTGACATTTGTCCATGTCATGTCGCTATTTTTATTATTTCCAAGAGAAATGTATGACGTATGGCGAAAAAAGGTGAATAATCCAATGTAACTATTTTCAAACAATATAAATGTCACAATATTTGTAATATAAAATTTACATCCCCATCATGTGTACTTCCTGATTTCTGTTTATAATTTTAAAACACAACTTGGTTGCTTTGATAATGTTACATTATTAGACATGAAAATGTGTTAATATTCTCATCTGTAGTGTGCATTTGTGCATTTCACAGCGTAAGACATAGATATTGGGTGATCTCGAGGGACAGGTTTCTCACTGTGTAACACCTCACCTCATTGCGTATTGATTGGACCAGGTCCCAGCACAACAGGCCTGGCACAGAACCGAGATGAGATGGAAACAGGCCTGTTGGCGTGTTGAGTGCTCGGCTGTTTCATGCAATGTCTGGTTGGCTGAAGAGGTGTTTGGCAGCTGTGGTATTATTTTATTCCCACGCAAGCGAATCAACAGAAGTGAGGTCAAGCTACATGTTGTGGATGAATAATAACATTTTTTTTAATGGGCAGAAAATGTAAAGCTGAAATGAATCTGCTTACTGGATAAACAAGGTTTTTGCTTTCACTTTTTGTGTTGCTTTTTGTCATCTGTTGGATAAAACAGCAGAAAAAAATATTTTCCATTGTAAAGATTTCCTGTTTTTATTTGTGAGACATAAAACATCTTTGAGTTATGAGTTATAATAAAAGGCACTTGCATGACTGGAAAATGGGATTAATCTTTTATCATGAGTTCCTCGATGAAGATTAAATGAAAGGACAAAACAAAACAAAATTTAAAAAAAACACACACATTGCCAAGGCTTTACTAAGTGCTGAGACTTAAGTTTCCATCAATTTAAAAATATGAAGTTGAAAACATCCCATGAAGCTTTGTCAGACTCTTTTTGGGAATTCTTTTGTATTGTAATTTTGAAAATAGCACATTATTAGACAGTAATATATTATATTACCACAGCAGAAATGTAAGAAGTGTTAGGAGTTATTTTCTCCAAACCTGGTAGAAGGTGCCAATTTATCTTTCCTAGTGTAATATGAAGGCTGTACTTTTCTAGAGACTTTCCTTCAGACTTTTTTGTTGTTGTTAATTTTAAATTAGAAAAAGCACAGAAAGCAGTCAAACGTGTCAAACATTGCTTCTGAAAATACTGTGTATGAGGTGCCCTTTATAGCCTTTAATCACAAGCCTCAGTAAACATATTGGATTTTAAATGCTGCTGAAATACACGGCAATGCATAAATAATGTTGATTTAACAGACTAGCCAGCACAGCTCATAGCAGCATCTGTAACCCTTTAATGATATTTTTCTAATCTCCTTCTGTGTTGCTTAAAAACTGAAGTCTGTTTGAGCTCTGGCGTGGGACGGGTGACAGCTCTGTGGGCTCTGTAGCCCTGACTAGTGGCATGCGGTTGCATGACAGTTCAGCAATGCCTCAAACAAATCATTAACAGGCTAATATTTCAGGGGTCAAACAGTGTAGTAGGGATTGAATCATGTAGATGACTTGTTACACGTGATGCTGTATAAGTCTATGTACTATGTTCTCATCTGTAACATAAATACATTGACATGAAGAGACTGATCACTGGTCTGAAATTTCCACTAGGCTCAACTCGTATCATAACTTCATCTTTTCAAAGGTCATTCATGTCGCATGTTACATGCTCAAACTTTGAACACAGTCAAACCTTGTGTTTGCCATTAAAGGTCTGTGTGAACTTTAAATCCTCTTCCATGTATAAACCCCCAAACATTGATACTTTTACCACCTAAGCTGCTGAAAAAGCCAGAGATAATCCACATAGGCAGACATAGTTAGAATAACAAGCAAGCTAGGCCTTTACTCTTTACAAATACTGTATGGAAAGTAGAGATGGTGAATTGCTATCAGTTTCAATTTTTAATTGATCGGCCATTGACGTAGCACACAATATGTCAGACTGTCTTTAATAGCAGCTTTATCAATTATTGATGAAGGCTTTCTCTCCAGTGAGCGCTCTCACCAGTATTTGTTAGGCCTGATAAATATTGAATTCATAGAAACTCCATTAGCTCCTTTTGACTTTTGCTGGTGTGCTAATGAACCCACTATAATTATTGTTCTCAAGAATCTTAGTGTTTGTATCCCGGTGACGCTGAGAGCTTTGACTCCACTGTTGTTGACATTCCTTCTCGCCAGTGGTGGTTACAGAACAATCTGGAGTGTTCTATTAGAATGGATTCCCATCCCGTGGTAGCACATCTTATTCGCTCTAACTCTCAAGTCGTCTCTCATTTTTAACTTTGCATTTAGTCATCCATCTAACCTTTATATCCACTTTCTCAAAGGTATCTACAGAAGCTGAAGCCTATCCAAGCCTATCCTAGCTGACACTGGACCAGTCCTAGACAGTTGTCAACAAGGAGAGACAGATAGTCCCCCATTCTGACACAGACAGGGCATTTAGAGCCACCACTTAACCTAACAAGCATGTTTTTGGGTCGTGGGAGGAAGTTTGAGAACTCATGCATCCACACAGAAAACAGAAAGGCCTAGCCCAGCACTGAAATCTTGCCACGATGCCATCCTGCTAACCTCTACATGACCGTTCCATGACCCTGCACACATTTCTTGCCAGGCGTTGGGGGACGCATCTGATCTGTCTCAACATCATTCTTGGATGGTAATATTTGGCAGCTTTTCAGACTCAGCTGGCTAATCTTCTGCCTTAAATGCCTTCCCTGCTGACACTTCCCATTATGCCCACAAAACACAGCTGTGGTAGAGCTCCAGGAGTAAACACCCCCCCCCTCCCCTACCCACTGGCCCCAGTGGTTGACAAACTGGGGTTTATTTCTGATAATGCCATGTGACGGTTTGCATCATGTGTTGAAGCAGTGCAGGGTTGAGGGCACCGCAGACTTTAACACGTGCTCATGCTTCACTGTGAAGGGATATGGCCACAACCTGCACAGAAGGTATGATAATGGATTCTTGTAGGAAAATGTGTTTAAATTAAAAGATTTTGTTGAGTGGCATTTTAAGAAGCTTAATAATAAGGCGATACTCACGGAGCGAGAATAGTTTCCCAGCAGCTTTACGTGCTTTGCTTGCCTTGTAAACATTAGCTCATGTGACTCCTGCTGAATAGGAACATAGGAACTGACTGGAGTCTGTTCCAAAATGTGTTATATTAATTTATTATTTCATTGAAGGATTAAAATTTCTAAAATAAAGACCCCAAAAAAGCTGTTTTTTGTAATAATTTTCTCTTTTAGAGTGTGTTTTTTTTATTGTGAATATATTGTCCATTTGCACATTTTGAAGTCTTACATTTGGGAAATCAAGACAGATGGAAATGTATGACTTTTTAAAGGAATTATCCTTCTATGGACATGTGGGCCTATTTTAGGATGTGGGGTTGCTGAGAGAGTGGGAGTAGATGGCCTCGAAGTCAGTGAGCGGAGAAGGAATTTCTCGCATCTTCTCCTTGCACTTAAATGTTTCTGTTCCTGATCAAGACCCGGTGAGTCAGAGAGCAGTGTGGCTCATTATCATGTAAATCCAATAGCCATCCCTCCTTACCACATGCACACGCACGAACAAATGCAAACGAAAACAGAGTCGCAGATGGCATCGTTTATCATAGGTGGGATGCTCACAGGAGCGGGATTATGGTAATATACGTGGGGTAATCTGAATGTCATTGAAGTGGTAGTCACGGTAAAATGTCAATAATCAAACAGGGACAACAGATCACAGACTAAATACAACACTAGCATGATCATGTGAGGTGAATGCTTGGACACGTAGGAGCCATTCTATCCTTTTCGTACCATGTGTCCTTTCAGCAGGTGGTTAGCGTCGTCACCCTTTGTTTGCACTCGTTCCTGCTTGGCAGCAGCGTCTCTGCCTGATTGGTTGACTTCACTGAGTTGATCTTCCAATAAGAGATTCTGTTCTGTAGCGCTAAAGCGTTTGTCCGTGAGATGGGACAAAAAAGGATTTTTATTGTTTAATTTTACATGATTCTACATCATAGATGAGAGACTCATCGTTCAGATGGAAAAGTCTTTTAAAGTTGAATGTGATGCGTGGCTCTGCAATTTGTCACCATCTGGATATACAAGAAAATACAACATTCTGTATGTATATCAATTATCAGCAGTGCGGTATCTCAGGCTTGCACATGTACCGCTTTTATTGAGCCTGATTATATCAGCCTGGAAGTCAGAGCCAGGATAAGCTCACTGTCCCACTGCGGTATTTATACACCCTATACTGTTGTATGTCTAAAATAAACTCTTCCTTCCGGCTCACAGCATGTTGTGTGTAGCTGAAATACCAAAGAGTGGAGTCAGGCTGAGTTTATTTCTATTGATTCTCTCTGTGCGGTCTCCCAAAAGAAGCTGGGACTAATGAAACAGTTTTTGCACGGCGTTGCAGGTGTATGGTTTCAGCGTTTGTTGTTTTGTTAAACTGGTGGAGATACTGTGATGATAAAACATGAAACCTACGGATTAAGATTCTCTCATTGTGCATGTGGTCACAGCCCAGAGTGACACCAGAACACACGTGCTGTTGGTTAGACTCACAGGGGCTTCTCTCAACACTGCTTCTTTTTACATGAGTTTGTGCTGACGGAGCTTTTATGGCAGTTTCAGATGCTGTACCAAGGATATCGTTCTGTATCACTGGATCAAACTGGGCTTTAGCTTGTATGACACATCTGCAACCCTGTCATTTCACATTCAGTGTCTAGTTTGGTTTAAAGCTAAAGCTTTAGGGCTGTTTTACAGACTTGAGATATGTGTTCACACAAACATGACCGCGTGTGCATGTATGTAAGCTAGGATTGTAATCTTTATTTCAGGGTACGGTAATTTGACAAAGAATATTTATGACATGCACTTTGGCGCTGTGTGTTCTGGCAGCTTTATGTCTCCTCTAATTGGATCTTTCTATCGCTTGATGTTTCCATGACACGAATGTCATGCTAATTATTTTCGCAAGGTCATAGCCTCTCATTTTAATAAGTGTGTCCAGCTGCTTGATGCTGTTATGAGACTCAACCTTTATTGCGTGGACATTAGTTATTTCCAATACATACTAATTAATATGTGCAACATGAGCTTTTTATAAGCTTCATAAAATACCCTGTGATATCTTACTGAACAACACGATACTCCCTTCAATCTAAACCTGTTTGATGTTTTTATATTTCATTAACGGAGATGAATCACCGTGACCTGCTAATCATTCAGAGCACCTAATTGCTTTTTTGTTGAGATAATGAGTGAAGTTAATTTTCTTGGCAGGCGTGGTTGAGTCGTATGGAAACGGGCTGTAATCTACCATGTGCAGAGTTGTAACATGTTCATTTTTATACCTCAAAAGCTGCACGGTGTCTCATGGTGTTAAAAGCAAATTGAAGAACTTCAGAACTTCTCGTCTTTGAAAATCAAGGCAGCTTTACAACCTGTGTGTGTATATATTACAGTGATTTGTGTAGACGAAATAACAATATGTTGTATTTTCTCTCTTCTGTCTTCTCAGGGTCTAGATGAGGAGGCAATAGTTGACCATGGAAAGACCAGCTTCACCACGCACTCAAACTATGAACGAGACGAATTGGAAAGTAAGCTGAAAGCCATTAGGGGACGATTTTCCTGTCATGATGTGCTTTTTCAGTAACGATAATCAGAGGGAACACAGACCTCCAATGGATCTACTATGCCTCATTTCAGCTTTGTAACTTGCATGACACCTCCGTCCTGCTCAGCTTTCTGGGTTTTTTTTTTTTTCTTTTACCTTTTAGATCCAGTGTCTTTTCTCCCTCTGTGTCTTTTCTTATTTTTTTTTCTCTCGGTCACCGCTTGGCTCCATCTGTTAAACTCTCGCCCTCATGTCATCCTCATGGATTCATTCCTCCCAGGATCTCGCTCGAATCAAAGAGAGATGACTCATTTGTGAAAAATGGATATTGGCAGAGAATGTAGGGTGAAAATAGGGCGTTTTCGTTTCAGAGCACGGTTCCTTTGTGGCAGCAACATAATGAGGGGAAGCAGATAAAACACCAAAGGAAAAACAAAGGGGTGAAAAAGTTAAATGTTGTGCTCTGGTTTCTTTCAAGTAGGTAACATAGCGCACTCAAGAAACGGAAAGAATTTTTGGTCTCCTGCGGTGGATGTTGGTGTGTCGGTAACTGTAACGTCTGGTCCCTGAGCTGTGATATTGTCTTCACTGTGTTAAGTCGTCACTGTTAAAATGGACCTTTGATAACATTTCACTGCCAAGAGAGATAAAGTAGCAGTCCAACAAAATAGAGGAGAAACTTCAGTGATGATATTGTCCAGTTTAAAATAGATTTATATTGGGTTTATTATAAAATGTGTCTATTGATCCGATCATTTAAGCTAATCATTATGTTGATTCACTCACTAAACAGTTAATAATACAAGTAACTGTCTTTAATGGAATTGATTCTGCTTGTTTTCATGTATTTGGCTGTTTTTAAAGGACAGTTTTTCTTTCCAGTTGTCGTGGAACAAATCATACATGGAAAGCTGTTATCTCTCTTCTCCCAGGCCACAGAGCGGTGTATGTAGGAGTCCATGTTCCTCTCGGAAGGGAAAGCAAGCGGAGGCATCGCCACCGAGGACACAGACACCACCGAAAGAAGAAAGAGAAGGACTCTGACGAGGGGAAAGAGGATGGCAGGGAATCCCCCACTTATGGTTAGGAATTTTTCCATTTTCTAAAGGAAATGTCATCATGCCTGCAGTATCTTCAGCTCTTCAAACCGCCCATGGTTTTATCTCTATGCTTAGTTATCTATTCTGTTCCAGAGTAAACGGCGGTTTGCAGTTTAGGTAGACGTTTGAGTCTTTTGCGAGAAGCTCTTGCAGTAAAACATTTCATTTTTTGTGAGACTTTATGGAGTCCTCAGTTTGTCTTTAATTTGGTGCATTGCAGTATTTTGAATAATACAAACTACTCATGTCCCTAATGCCACTTCCGGTTTGAGACTGTTTAAACAGCTTGTAAAGAAAGAGCAATATTTTAAGGGTTTCTGAATGCCTTTTCCAGGTGGACTTCAGTAATTATCTGCTGTCACAGAAAGACATTTGTGATATTATGGGGTGATTTTAGTATCTTAACCTCCTTTAGCAATGCACAGATTTACAGTCTAAGAGTGCCAAGTCGCTTAAGCTCCCTCTCTCTCGCTCTTTCCTTCACACAGTTGTGAATAAAACATTCGTCTCTAAAAGGCATTAAAGGCCACTGTGAACCAGCATTTGACAGATTGAAGGCCTTGGCATTTTAAGTGACGTGAGTGTGTGTGTGTGTGTGTGTGTGTGTGTGTGTGTGTGTGTGTGTGTGTGTGTGTGTGTGTGTGTGTGTGTGTGTGTGTGTGTGTTTTGTGTGAAAGTTGCTGCATCACCTCAAATGCAAAAGTAAAAAGCAGCAAAACAATACTTGGAGCTGTTTCAAATGATTAAGCTCTCCTTCGTGACACCACCAGCAACTAATACTGTTGGCTGCGGAGCACAGTTTCATCATTCTTAGCACTTGAGATCATGATTTATGAGCCAAATAATCCGAAACAGCACTTTTCTCCTCTGCACATTCACATTTTATACCGGCGCCAAAGATGCACTCGGTCATCGTACCATTTACTCATATATGAATAATATACACCGAAATGCAGTCTGCTGAAAGATTATTTTTTTTTCCTACTTCTGCCTAATGTTTCTGCTTCTAATCCCCCACATTTATTTCAGTTTGTCGCTGGTTCTGGATGTCTCCAGTATTTGTACTAAAACCAGTCTGATGAGGAAAATGAGTGGATAAACCTCAGATTCAGCTATTCTCTCTTGCACAGCAGAGATATCTCAACATACAGGCTATGAATGTATGCCGTTATGTTGTGGGAGGAAAATCCGCTTCTGTGACGGTTCCTGTGTACCCTGCTCCGAAAAAAAAAAGATTCCCCGGGCTTTAAAAGGGATTAAAGTAGTTCCACTCCCACACACTCACAACCACGCATGTACAGACGTATTGCTCCCTCAAACATGTCACTTGGAGATTTATTTTGCAGAAACAGAAATTTGAAGAATGTATAATATCGCAGATGAGTTTGACCTCCCTGTCTCTTTCTCTACATACACTGGCAGCATGATGTTTTCTCTAACCACTAAACTGCCATCTTTCAATTGGATCACATAGCAGTTTAAGATGGTTTTCCTTGAATTGCAGACATCACACACAAAAGCAGAATGTTACTGTTGTTGTTGTTGCTGTTATCATCATTTTTGTGAATGTGTCCTCTGAGTGCAGACACACCATCCCAGAGGGTCCAGTTCATCCTGGGCACTGAGGATGATGACCTGGAGCACGTCCCTCACGACCTCTTCACCGAGCTGGACGAGCTTTCCTTCAGAGACGGCAGCGCCACTGAGTGGAGAGAGACTGCCAGGTTAGTGAGCAAAAACTCTAGTGAATGATCTTTTAGTCCATTCTACAACTATTCTATCAATATTTGTGCAATATTTGAATCTGTGTGTGTGAGTGTGTGATATCGTATGTTAGCAGAAGAGAGATCTTGTCTCTCTGGATATCATAAGAGTTACTGATGCTATGTTTTTTCACTCTTTTAAAACAGTTATTTGTCACTGAAGTACTTTCTTTCAGAATAGTCTGCCCACATTTGCATAATTCTCTCACTACAGAGCATCTTCCTCAGAGATGTGTCACATATGTAGCTGCACGTCACAAAACTTTAGCAAGATTATTCTGTTTCAGGGCTGACAGCTCTGAACTTGTGACTGTGACTGAACTCGTCAGGCATGGTGGAGAGCGTTCTCTGACTGGCAGAACCCGTGTTCAATTAAGGGACACATTTGGAGCATGATTCACTCATCTTCAGTTACACCGCGCACTCGAAAAACAGATGATTTAAAATTAACTGAGGATGCAAGTCGTCTAAATAAATTGCATCAGCTCTGTAGTGTGTGTGTGTGTGTGTGTGTGTGTGTGTGTGTGTGTGTGTGTGTGTGTGTGTGTGTGTGTGTTTTTTTGTTTGTTTTTTTATATTGTTCGAATAAATCCATTTTTTTGTCCGCATGTGTGTTTGTGTGTTTGTGCGGCCTTGCCTATCAGATGGCTGAAATTTGAAGAGGATGTGGAGGATGGAGGGGAGAGGTGGAGTAAACCCTACGTGGCCACACTGTCACTACACAGCTTGTTCGAACTGCGTAGCTGCATACTTAATGGCACTGTCATGCTGGATATGAGAGCCAATAGCATCGAAGAGATTGCAGGTAAATCTTCTCATTAATTTTACTGAAACAATTTTGTAAGATACCTTCAATGTTAATGTCATTTTACTCTGTTTCCTGTGATCTTGTCAGTTTTTCTAAAATGTATGAATTGAATTCAAAATGTGTCTTTTTTTTTCATTGTCATTTCTAAACGTGTGTGTTTCTGTGCGTGCCTCTGTCCCCCTGTGGCTCAGACATGGTGATAGACAGCATGGTGGCGTCAGGCCAGCTCAAGGAGGATCTGCGTAACAAGGTTCGGGAAGCGATGCTGAAGAAACACCACCATCAGAATGAGCGAAAGCTTAGCAATCGCATCCCTCTGGTGCGCTCCATTGCTGACATAGGCAAGAAACATTCTGACCCACTCTTGCTTGAAAGAAACGGTGAGATCCTTTGGTGCACTCACATTTCTTTTTCCTCCATATTATCCACCACTGGGGAACTGTTATTAAAAATCCGATGTTCAAATCCCTCAATGCCAGCGTAGAAGGTGGATGGTAAAAGTGAGTAAAATTTAGTGAGTGATCTGTTGAAGCACTCGGTCCCCTTTACTGAAAGAGAAATTTGGGTGCGAATATATGTGCTAACCCGTATGGCTGGCCTGGCTTTGGGGTTTGAATTGATGATTGATCGTTTTCACTCCTCAGGATGACATTCAGGAAATATTGCTTCACCTGCAATTAGTATCAGCATTGCATTTTCTTCTTTATTTTTGACTGGGCATGGCCACAGTGGTGTTGGCATATGGCGTGCATTTCCTCGATCTCGGGCGTGCAGCCCGAGGTTTCAGTAACGAATGAAATATCACGTTCTCCACTTCTCTGCCTGTGGTTCTTGTGAAGGGTCAAAATGTTATATGCCTCACTGAAGGCTGATGGTTGTGAGATTGCAGTGTGAAAGATGTGTGTCTTGATGATTAGGATTTAAGAATGGTCTGTTTGCAGTGAAGCACTCGTTTGCTTACAGCGCACCTCCTACTAACTCCTATGGTCCTGCATGCAAAGCCTTCTGAACGCAGTTCTACCTATATCGAGTCGTAGAGTGTGACTGGTTTGTTTGAACTCGACTGTCCCATGTGGTTTGGCCTGGGCAGACCTCTCTACAAGCCGCACCAAGTCATTTTTGTTGTCTTTAGGATACACCCATGCTTTTTTTGCGCTTGTTTATGCACGCACAAATCCCTAACTACACCTCTGCCACGCTCTGGCTGCCCACTCTTTCACCTTTTCCGTTTATGTCTCCTTCAAATGCCATCTGTGATGTACTCCTGTACTTCTACTTCATATGTTTTTTCCTCTCTGCTCCATCTTTTATTCCTTTTCCTCCTCCTACTTTCCCTCTTTTCTATTTTTTTCTTCTCCTTTTTTTTTTTTTTTTTGCTATTGTCTCCACTGTTAGGAGAGGGGCTGTCCTCTTCACGTCTCTCTCTCCAAAAGACGGGGGCAGGCCCAACTGTCTCCAACCTGCCCCAGAGACAAGAATCCAGAGTCTCCGTCCTGCTCAACCAGCTCCTACCCTCCTCTTCCTCCAACTCTGGGCTTGCCCCAGGTTCCTCTCCTTTAAGCACCCCTCAAAACACCCCGTCGTCTTTCCGCCGTTCCTCACACAGCCCATCACGAAGCCATGGCTCAGGCCCCGGCCCTCAAGGCATCCCCGAGGTTGTGGTCTCGCCACCCGAGGATGACGACCCATCCAACTCTGCAGAAGAAGAGGCGGCATCACCGCAGCGGGGCCAGCAAGCATCCTTGGCATCCCAGAACATTGAGCTGCTGCCCTTAGAAGGCAAATATCTGTGTAGCCTGCCAGTGTGAGTCACAGCTTGAACAGAGAACACTAGCACTAGCATGAAATCTCTGCTCCCTGTTAACTCCCAACCTCTGCAGCCATCTCATCAATAACCCACAGCAAGGCTCACTCGCTAAGACACTGTATTTAAATGCAGTTTTTGAAGCTGTTGTCTTCTCCGCCTCATGATTGCTGCTTCTGTCCTCTTTCCTTTCTGAGTTCCCCGACTTTGCTTTGGTTACTCTCTCAGCTCTCAAAAGCCTCTGCGCACATCTCCCCACCCATTTCTCAACCCGAATGCCTTGCTTGGCCACCTCCCCCTTCCTCGCACACTTCACTGTGGTTGCATGGCCGACTCCCAACACGTCTGCTCCGTTCTTCCTCCACACTGTATCACCTGTCCGAAGAAGTTTCATTTTGATATTCAGCTTACATCTGCCCGGCTGTATCATGTAAAACATGATAGAATTGAAGTCCTTAAGGTATTTATTTGACCTTTTGGAATCAACCCCCCAGTTTGGTAACAACATACAATGGTTACTGAATGCAGTTGCCCAACATGGAGTAACTGTTTTACATCAATCTTAAATGAAAGCATATTAATTTGGGTTTAACAGCTTTAATGACAAATCATAACATGAATCACAGGATTTTCAGTTTAGTATTTCAGTGTGGTGCTCTCTATATTGTTAATGCTCCTGAACTGTAGTTTATATTTTGTCATTTTTCATATGGAAAGTTTTATATGCAAAAGCTTGTTGTGGATTTTTTTTCCCATTAGTCTACTGTTTATTATCCCTTGGTAATTCAAATCAGCCATGGTGTGTTTGGTACTTCTTTTTTTATGTGTATATTTAGAGCTCAGTTTAGTTACTGGTGTCAGATTCATATCTTCCAGAATCCTGTGAGACGTCCCTACTCCTTACGATCAATATCTTCAGTATGACATACGATGTACTGTAAATCATTATCCTTTTTCAGGCATAACATTTTGCCCCGAGCTGACGCTTCCATTCGGAGCCCACACAGATACCGTCCTGTGTAAATGTCATGCAACTTGTGCTTTTCCCATGGCATCACTTGGCACTCATTCTCTACCCCATCATCAATTCTTAAAATAAAACATTCTTTTACCCGATTAAGAGTGTAGTGAGGACAATGTGCACCAGCAGCATGACCAAAAATAATCCTGAGACCGGGCTTGGTGTGTCGGTGCTATATGTACTGTCACACTGCCCCCGACAGTGACTTTTTGTTCTTCCTAATCAAGCCATGTGAGTTTATTATTAGACCCTCTGTGTGTGTGTGTGTGTGTGTGTGTGTGTGTGTGTGTGTGTGTGTGTGTGTGTGTGTGTGTGTGTGTGTGTGTGTGTGTGCGCGTGTGTCTGTATGTCTGCGTTTGTTTGACTTGGGGAGTGGCTCCATTTCAAAGCCGGGGTTGTTCGAATCAGAGCTCACTTGGCGGGAGCTGAAGTTGAAAGGTTGGGGTGGTCTTATTTTAGCTTCTGTAATTGCATCCTCTTCCAGGAAAATACATAACATAAAGAGGAAAGCATACTGAGTTATGTATGGTGTAATTCCAGGGAAGGGTTTTAAATGATTAAAACACCAGATTTTTTACAGGTATCGGTGTTCTCATAGGCTTGTTTCGAAGAAAATTAAACCAACCTCTGCTGTTGCCTAAAATATTTAATCACCTAGCTGGATACAGGAGTGTAGTATTTAACTGCATTTAGTGTCACAAATAAGCAATCGCATAAGAACATAATAAAAAAGATGATAGTGATGACGATCATAGTAGTTTATAAGTTATTTTTCATTCATTCATGCCATGATTGTAATACTGTGTATAAAAACTCTTAATTGTAGCAGACAGGGGCCACATGTGACCCCAGCATGAGCGAATCAATGAGTTACTGCTTTTCAAATAATTTTAAGCATATTTCAATCAGATATTGGTTCAAATTATTCCACATTGCTGAGTTTATTTCCAAATAAAAAAATTGAATGATCTGTGTCATCAATCATTGTTGTAGACTGAAAATGAAAGTAGTGTTTCACCTGTTGCTGAGGAATTATAGTTTATCTTTGAGGATCATTTACCATCATAAGGACTGTCATTGATTGGTTTTGTGAAACTGAGGCTCTTTTAAAATAGTTGCATTTAAATTCATGTTAACCCATTATGTAACTAATTACGGGAACAGGACAATAAAAAAATTATATGCACATATATTATCAATGATCTAAACACAGTTAAATTCATGTCATCCTGCCTCATTTTCTATTGGGTGAATCAGTCCTACATACGAGCCAAAAAAAAAAGGTCTAATTTTATTTATTCATGCAACTCTTTTGCATATGAATGCAGTAGTACTGTGACGCCTCTGTATGAAAGGCTGGTATGGGGGAGCATTCCGGGGCTTAACTTTCCTGAATGAAGTGTGTTGGCAGAGACGACCTAAGATAATCCCTCCTATATTCCGGGTATGTGAGCAATCATGCTCCTGTTCAGCAGTCACAGCTCCCCACTGCTCACTGGGGGTCACTCGGGGGTGCAGTTCAAGGGTATGAAGCGGTGGCCTACTCTCTTTCTGGCAGAACTGTGGCATTCTCATGCTTGGTTTGGTGTTGTTTTCCAATAGCGCCATGCTTTTGAGTATTTATTTATATGTCTGTTATTTATTACGTGAATGTAGGTTGATCAGAAATTGAGAAAAAAAACCTGGTAAAAGAAGTGTTCTTTCAGAATTTTCAAGGATAGTGTGCAAATGCTATCCTTTGATTCAAACGCATTGCTCCCTCATTTCATCTCCTTTCATGTCCGCGCGAGTGCTAGCGTTTCCTGTATCTGGTATGGCTCAAGTCACGTAAACGGTGTTGAAGCGTGCAGCCAGTTCTGCTCAGAAACTCTGAAGTTTTAAACACTTGAAGGTGCTGAAGTCTGAGAACGGTGAACTGTCAGGAATACCAAACACATCCACTCACCTTTAGCTCAAGCTGACATTAATTCAAGCTAAGCAGGACTGATTTAACCAGCCGAGCAACACGCTTGACAGACAGGGAGCGATCTGGAACAGTGCTGTGTGAAATGTATTATCACAGCACTGCAGCTCTGTATTAAATCATCTGGCAAGTAAGGTTTTTTTTTTTTTTTTTTTGGTGGAAAAAGCCATTTCGCTTGCAGCTGAAAATGAAATGTCATCACTGTGTTGAATTATATTATTTATAATTTATTTATAATTATAATTTTGCCCTTGATACATCCCGAAAAGAGGTTTTCTAGCAACCCTCAGTCAAAGATAGTTTTCATTTGGTTCAAATTTGAGAGAAAACGCTTCAAATGTATACACACATATGATATGATTTCTACTATAGATTTTCTACTCTAAATCTAAATTTTGTAGAAATAACCAGGGACAAAGGAATCACAAAGAAAAGAGAATATCTCTGCACGGCTTGCATTGGTAACTCTTTGTGAAATCGTCATTATCTTAACTGCATGTGTTTACTAGTGAATGTTAAGCATTTGTATCTAGTTTATTTGTTACAACAGTAAATACCAGCCAAAGTATTCAATCACACTGCATAAATCTATAGATGAAATATATATAGAGTCTCCTTTCTAAAGACTTCAATAAACTAATACTCAAATAACGCTGTTGGCAGAGAAAACTCTGCAAAATGTTCATGACTGCAAGCCTCGTATTCAGCTATGCATCTTGCAAGTGTGTCACTATTATATAGGTGTGTTTTATTTTTAAGTAGTGCTGAAACAGTTTGATGTAGTTTAGAATATGCCCCACTTCTCTCGATAAAGTTTCAAATAGAGTGAAAAAACAAATAGAGGCACTTCACAAATGCATTTGTATGTTCTTTGCCTGTCAGGCCTTCTCAAGTACTTACCATATTGCCCATCGCTGCTTTTTTTCCCCCCTTACTTCCTTCCTCCTTTCTCTCCCAGGACCACTGGTGTCGCAAAACTCTGTCCCAAACAACCTGGATGGCAACAAGGCAGAGAGGAGGCCGTCCAAAGTAGGGGTCAGTAGAGAAAGCAGCAGTGTCGACTTCAGCAAGGTAACCCGATCACAGTACTGAGCACAGAAAACGTCCATCATGGTGGAATCGCCCATGACCAAGTCTCTCAGTGTTCTTTTCTGCAGTTTCTGGACTGTCGCAGACATTTCAGTGGTTTGTGCTGAAAACAATGAGAGCAAACATTACGTGCTACATGAGCCCTTTCTTCGGGGCCCATGTAAGAAACATTCTTCAGTCATTGCTCCATTTGTGGACCAAAAATCGATCATTAAAGAGAAAGACTTATGATTATGTAACTGTTTAGTTTTTAAAATCAACCTCTGTTGCATGGCTTCCATCCACTCGACTTCATCCATTAAAATGAAATGGCACGCCGCCACAAGTGGCTACCATTACACAACCATCCATTACTGGATGCCAAAAAACAAGGTGCAGTGTTTATATGAGTCACAGCATACAAACGAGGACTGGAGGAGCACTCTTTTCTTTGGTGGAATAAAGAAAAGTGGTTTTCTGCTCTGATCAGTGTCTATTTTAGGAAAATAAATTAAGAAATGGAGCACAACGAGAGACAATCTTTGCTCAGTACTCTGTAGTTGTTCATGCTGCTATCACCTGCCACTCCTTGACGACCTGCTGCCATGCATTTCCACGTCTTCCTGTCTTCTTGCGTGTCCTGTCTTACTTCCACAAAATCATATCCTCTTTGTCTACTCTATTAGTAGTGTTCTATTTTGAGATTTGGCCTTTTTATTGATTTCAGGTTGACATGAACTTCATGAAGAAGATTCCTCCCGGTGCCGAGGCCTCCAATGTGCTGGTGGGAGAAGTGGACTTCCTGGAGAAGCCTATAATTGCTTTTGTACGACTGTCGCCTGCGGTCCTCATCACAGGTCTCACTGAGGTGCCTGTGCCCACGAGGTACAACCAATCATGTCTTGACTAAGACATTCATTTCTGAAATTACATTTTTAATACAGGCTACCCACTTTGATCGAATTATTACACCCGTGTAGCAATTTAAAGGCAACTGAGAACGTAACGAGCAGAAGCATCAATTGTGTGAGACTAATATTATTTGGGGATCTACAGTGATGCTGGAGGTCTGTCTTTATTTTCCAACTAAAAGCCATTGGTGTATTTATTGATTGTGTGTCATCTTCCAAGGTTTCTTTTTCTGCTGCTGGGCCCTCATGGTAAAGGGCCGCAGTACCATGAGATTGGTCGATCCATGGCTACGCTAATGACGGATGAGGTGAGATGACCGAATTGACCTTATTATAACTTTATTTTACCGTGAGCAGAAGCTGGAGTAAATTCCAATTGGCTATAGGTAAATGCAGGGTTCCTCACCTTTATCAGTACCTGTTTACACATTCACAGTTTAGCAATTACAGTTATTTCAAATGACAGGAGTGTAGCAAGTCTCTTTCGATGTGATGTTTTAAGGGTGTCTTTTTCATTACAAGGCAAACAAAAGCAAACATTCATACCTTCGAGCAATTTAGAATTACCAATTAAATTGTAATTAAGTTTTTAGGGACTGTGGGAGTACCAAGAGAAATTCAATGCACGTTTCGCCAAACTGGGGATTTTCTGGCCGCGAGGCAAGAGCGCTAACTTCTGCACTGCATGCCCATATAAAGAGGCTCTTCAGTTGTTAATTGAAAATGAATGATTAATTCTTTGATTCAGACTCATCTTTTTGAAGGTGAAAGTAATTTGGACATTGCAGTGAACAGCTTAGTATATAGCTAAAGAAATAACTCCTATCACCATTTATGATCTAGATTTTCCATGATGTGGCATACAAGGCCAAAGATCGAACCGACCTACTCTCTGGAATAGACGAGTTCCTGGATCAGGTGACTGTCTTGCCCCCTGGGGAATGGGATCCTACCATTCGGATTGAGCCCCCCAAGAATGTCCCCTCACAGGTCAGTGCTTGTCCCCCTTTCGGAGACAATCCACAGTCAACAATGTATGCAAGACATTGAGTTTGAGTTTAAAGCTGAGTAAGTAATGGAGTTCCATTAAATACTGTAAGTTAAAGCAGACGTCTGTCTGTCACATTAGCTGATAATACAAACTATAGAATGTAACTTTATCAGAGTTTATTTGGTGGATAGAAATCTGGTCCAGTTCCATGACTTTCCTCTGTCTGGGTGAGATTCTTGATTATACATTTTAATCTATGCAGTTATAATCACTTTAAATCTGTAAGGATTTAATTCTTCACGACCACAAAGACACTAAAATGCAGAACACTGCACTGCAGTAACACATCCGAATACCCTTGACCCGCAGATGAAGAGGAAGAGGCCATCCCAGCCCAACGGCACCACATCTCCTGCTGGAGAGCTGGAAAAAGAGGACGACCATCATGTTGGGCCCGAGTTGCAGAGGACTGGAAGGTCGAGTTTCAAAACATTTTATGGCATTTTACAGCATATTTTTGGGGAAATTACATATTAGATGTAATTGACATGACTTTTGAATCAATCTCTCTGAGGGGCTTCACATACCAAAAAAGAAAGTGAGAGAAAATTTTTAAATTGCGAAACTTCATAAGGTGAAATCGTGGTTGAGTGGATGTCTTTCTGTCTGTCTTCACCGTCCATCTTCTCTATTACATAAACCTGAGTTGCAAGATTCAGAAGCCCATCCCAGACTGACTCTGGGTAAAGACAGGGTACATCTTGAACAGGTTGCCTTGTTTTGGATTTTCGTTGAAAACTACAGTGAATTGCACAGGAAAAACATGCAAATTGCAAACAGAGAGGCCCCAGGTTTGCTAAGTTCAACCTGGAATCAGACTGGGAACTGTCTTGCTCTGAGTGCTAACCACTGCTCTGCTCTTCGATGTTGACATTTATGGATAAGTGATGCTGTGTCTCTGGAGCCCAGGCCACACACTGAAGAGACTGTGTTTATTTGAAACCTCAGACGCGCGCACACTCACACACACACGCATACCACATCTATCAGAAGGCACTGCAATATTTACAGATTCAGTCACGTTTTCACAGCTAACATGAAAGGCCTGTGTTCTGTGGAAGTTTGGAAAGCTAATGTAAAGAAAGCCACCAAGAACATGGACTCCATGAAAAATGCAGCAGGGCTAGTGGAGGTGAGCACTTGAGGCGGGGGGAGAGGAAACGGCTCTCCCAGCATTGCTGTTAGGCAGGTGTCAGTAAAAAGAGGAAAGAAACACTAGGTGAGAAATGGATTTCAAAAATAGAATCCCTCAAAGGCAAAGTGAAATGAGAGAGACGCAGACGCACTGAGACGGACTGAGCCAAACGCCATTTTTCAGTGATATTTCAATGAGGACCAGCTTTTCCTCCTTTAAAGTAATTTGTTTTTTGGCCATAATATCAACCATAAAAACAAAACAAACAAAAAAATCACATACAAATAACATGTAAAAAGGGTAATTTTCGGGGTTAGGGTTTTAACAGCAGATCGGCTTTAATAAATGATTTCAGTCATGATTGGTAAATAGTTTCACATTGTGCATAATGGAATCTTCCTCTCTCTACTTTCAGGATTTTTGGCGGTCTGATCATGGACATCAAGCGGAAGGCCCCCTTCTACTGGAGTGACATTAGGGACTCACTCAGTCTGCAGTGTCTCGCCTCGATCCTCTTCCTGTACTGTGCCTGCATGTCACCTGTCATCACGTTCGGAGGTCTGCTGGGAGAAGCTACAAAAGGCAACATAGTGAGTCCTGAAGCTCAACTCTTCAAACTCAATGCAAAACTCAGCCTTCCAGTATTTTTTGTGTATTATGATAAAACAAATAGAAATTAAGACGGTCGCTGTACTTTGACTCTGTGTTACTGATGACAAGGATTGAGAAGAACCTTTTTTTTTTAATATGCTGTGTTTTGTAAGAAGAAATACATTTGATTATAACTGATCAATGTAAAACATTTCAAAATTATTTCTTTAGTGTCATCGCTCTTTATTGCTAACATGGAGCCCACTGCTGGCTGTTCACAGTAGCATCTCTCTGTATCGCTCCCTTTCTCTCTCTGGTATTCTCTCCCTTCTATCCAGATGTCCTTACTAGGCCAGGAACTGTTGGCACAGCCATAGTCTGTGTCCTGGTGTGTGTGATGTGACTAAGTAAACTCAGCAGGCAACAGGCTACGCACAGATATGCTCGGGGAAAAGTTAGCTGAGTGGAAACATTTCGAATGTTTATTTAGCCTCTCAAACCGCAGCTCAGAATGTCTGTTTAATCAAAACTCTCCGTGTCCTGGCCGAGGGTCTCCTCTGTCTGTTCCTCCTTCAGCCTTTCCTTCTCTATCCTCCGTTGTGTGGCTTCACCTTCCCAGACCACCCGTTTTTATTCCCTCTCTCCGTCCCTCTCCTCTGTCTCTATAGAGTGCCATAGAGTCTCTGTTCGGAGCGTCACTGACTGGAGTGGCATACTCACTCTTTGCAGGCCAGCCCCTCACTATACTCGGCAGCACGGGGCCTGTATTAGTGTTTGAGAAGATCCTGTTCAAGTTTTGCAGGTAAGTTCAGTTGAAATGGACTCTGATATTCGTGTGTTAACTCCTCCTGTTCCTCTATGTGATCCTCGATTCTTCTTTCCCAGGGACTACCACCTCTCCTACCTGTCTCTGCGGACCAGCATCGGTCTGTGGACGGCCTTCCTGTGTCTTGTCCTGGTGGCCACAGACGCCAGCTCGCTGGTCTGCTACATCACCCGCTTCACGGAGGAGGCCTTCGCAGCCCTCATCTGTATCATCTTTATCTACGAGGCCCTGGAGAAGCTCTTCCACCTGGGAGAACACTACCCCATCAATATGCACAACAACTTGGACAACCTCACCCTGTATTCGTGAGTACTCTCACATCAGGGTTACAGGGTTTGGGTGCCTTTCTGTTTATAGTTTGCACGTAGGCTTGAAATAGGGTTAGGGTTACCCACCTACTAACCCGACTCCAGTTTCCCCCCCACAGTCCAGGAACCTACATTTGATCCTAATTTTCGACTCTGAGTTGCCAACGAGTCTGAATGTTGGTGCGTTCGCTTTGCGACGGACTGAAAACCTGCCTCTGCCTTCGAGCAGCTCCAATACCCCGCAGTGCAAACCGGTGCTAAAAGATCAACCATACCAGTGTTTTGAGTTCACCTAAAACAAACCTTTCTGTGCACGCTGCTTTGTTTTTCTTGTCCCCAGATGTCAGTGCTCCCCACCAGCCAACGTTTCAACGAAGCTCCTGCAGCACTGGAACCGAACAGGCTACAGCGAAGACTCCATCCCATGGAGCGATCTCAACGTGTCGGTGAGGCTGGCAGACAGTGACATCTAGTGTAGCAGACAGTAATTACAGCCACAGTCACATTTGCAGGACATGTCAGGTCAGTGAAATTACCCAGTCAGCTGGACAAACAGGGACAGCAGCAACAGTTCTTCTAAATAAAACCCAAATCACTGAAATATAACCACATCCTCTTCATTCTACAGATGTGTAAAGTCCTCCAAGGGGAATTTGTGGGTTCAGCCTGCGGTCATCACGGGCCCTACATCCCAGACGTTCTCTTCTGGTCCATCATTCTCTTCTTCACCACCTTTTTTCTGTCTTCATTCCTAAAGCAGTTCAAGACTGAAAGATATTTTCCCACCAAGGTAAGTTTGCGTCGGCTACTCCTCCTGGTAAAAGGCTGCAGAAACGGCACCCGAAACCTTGCAGATGTGGTGGAGCGATCCAGCCAAAAGCTTGTCATGCTGTGTAAATGTTTACCTTGCATCAGTCATTAGTATTCAGCAATGAACCCATTTGCTGAAAGAAAAGCTCTTCTTGCATCCTCCCACGCAGCACCAGCTAGCCAGCTATCACTTTGTGTAGGCAGGTGTTCGTGTTGTGCAAATTGTTGCTGTATTGTACTGTTGACCAAAGTGTAATGTGACTTTGGTGTATCTTGTTTGACCAACGGTAAGAATGTCGTAGCGGTGATGCAGCTTTTATGAGCGATCCGGTGTAGGAATACATTTATAAGTGGGAACAGATTGCCCTTGTCGAATACCAACGTCCAGCTTCCTGCTTTGACCCTGTGTGTTTTGTGTGTGTGTCGCCCAGGTGCGCTCAACTATCAGTGACTTTGCTGTATTCATAACCATCATGATCATGGTGTTGGTTGACTACTTGATGGGGATCCCTTCCCCTAAACTGAATGTTCCTGATCGCTTCGAGGTACTGTGTTTGTTCATTTACTACATTAACATTGAAAGAAAATCTCAAGGAACAATGCATCAGATGCTTTACGCAGTAAAGTGCAAAAGCTGTTATTTTGCAGCCGACTTCAAAGCACAGAGGCTGGCTGATCGACCCGCTGGGGGAGAATCCCTGGTGGACGCTGCTGGTGGCAGCACTTCCTGCGCTGCTCTGCACGATCCTGATCTTTATGGATCAGCAGATCACTGCAGTCATCATTAACCGCAAAGAGCACAAACTTAAGGTCAGACCCCGCTTATTGTTTTAGACAAAGATGATAAAACTTATGAATAATTGTGTTGTTTGATTGTTGTGGTCCTCAACATGGTATTTCTGTTTTGTTTTTGTTTTTTTTTTTATACACTGTTTCCCCACATTTTCTCCAGAGAGACTTGAGCTTCTGTTCAGACTGACTGGACTGGTTTTCCTGCTTGCTTTACAGAAAGGCTGCGGCTATCACCTGGACCTGCTGGTCGTGTCCGTCATGCTGGGGGTGTGCTCCATCATGGGCCTGCCGTGGTTCGTGGCCGCTACCGTCCTCTCCATCTCCCACGTCAACAGCCTGAAGGTGGAGTCCGGCTGCTCCGCGCCAGGAGAGCAGCCCAAGTTTCTGGGCATCCGAGAGCAGCGCGTCACTGGATTCATGATCTTTGTTCTCATGGGTTGTTCCGTTTTCATGACATCCGCGCTCAAGGTGAGATGGCATATTGTTAATCTGTAATGTAAATATCCAGGCAGTCAATTACTTTGATTCCAGGAAAACAAAAGAAGTGACAATATCTGTCTGGATGTTTTATAATTCTGGAACTTGTAACAAATGCTTTTGTGCACTTATTTCCTGAATTGATTTGCTCCCAACAGTTCATTCCCATGCCCGTCCTGTATGGAGTCTTCCTCTACATGGGTGTCTCATCCCTCAAAGGCATTCAAGTAAGTCTCTGGTCTGCCCGTCTTTGAAGATAATCATCCCTTTTATTCGAAGCAGAGCAGCGGCCATGAGCTGTTAGTGATGATCAGTTTGCCTCCCGCCGTTACAGACCTTTGATGGAAATTCAATATCTTTACAAGCTTTTCCTTTTTTAAATAATGAATTACATGTTCTCCTTTCCCCCCCTTCATCCCGCCTCTGCTTTTTATTCATGTCTCTGGACTTTTTTAAGCATTTCTCACTCTCCCTTTTCTCTTCAGTTCTTTGACAGAATCAAGCTGTTTGGCATGCCTGCCAAGCACCAGCCGGACCTGATCTACCTGCGCTACGTGCCGCTGTGGAAGGTTCACATCTTCACCTTGGTGCAGCTCACCTGCTTGGTTCTGCTCTGGATCATCAAGGCCTCCGCCGCAGCCGTCGTGTTCCCAATGATGGTAATGACTCTCTCACTGGGTTTATCGTTTCAATGCTTCCACGCAAAATGGGTTAATAAACGGTGCAGGAGTAACAATGTTTTAAAAAAAAAGAAGTATGTATATAATATGTCAAATGAAGACTGAAAAAGCCACACAGTGGTGAAGTGGAAGCAACTTGTTTATCTCTGTCTTCAGGTCTTGGCGCTGGTGTTCGTCCGAAAGCTTCTGGACTTAATCTTTACAAAGAGAGAGCTGAGTTGGCTCGATGACTTGATGCCAGAGAGCAAAAAGAAGAAGGAGGACGACAACAAGATAAAAGCACGTGAAAAGCTGGTAAAAGAAATCATTCAATTTTTACACTTTGTATTTCAACCTGTTCTGACTGTTGTAGATTTCGCAGTAGCTGTGTCTATGATTTTGAATCATGACCGTCAATAAACATAATGTCACAATTAACCCACTATAATATCTCATATAGTAAAGTTCTCCTAAAACCATAAGTCACAAATGTCCTCGGTGCAGTTCAAACTGCTCCGTGATGAATGATTTCAATCCTCCGTCACTCCAGGAGGAGGAGTCCAGACTTCAGGAGGAGGAGGAGGAAATGGGACTGAAGGTCGACTTTGAAGCATCAAACCGTCTGGACATCCCAGTGAAAACACTCTCAGGGAGGTACGTGGTGCAGCCAGTCTCGCAGTAACGCTGTGATGAAATGCAGAAATTGATGTTAAACGTTGAGTGAGGTGTGAAGTCTATGTCTGGTGGAAGAAAATAAAATTTGACTCCCTAAAATCCCTCATGAATGTAAATATAAACATTCCAAACTTCCCTTATTAAAGCTTCTGTGGATGAAATGCTCCAGACAGCAGGTCCAGAGCGCTGAAAGCAAATGTAGACACACCTCACAGTAAATATTCATGCATCCTGTTGTCATGTACAACTTGAAGTGGTGGTCAGCTCTGTGTCATTATGTCCGTCTTGAACAGATCATACAGAATAGGAGTAGTGACCCACAGCCTCCCCGTGGAAGACGAGGTAGCAGGGTGTGTGTCTGATGCCAAACATCTGACCCACATGGCTGCAGATTAACTCCACTCACTGTCACTCGCACAGTCAGCGCATGGCCATTAAAATAACTCATTAAAATAACTGGCTTCTAAAGCACACCGCTTTGTATGAAGTTTTCTTCATGCTGGATATTAAATAGTCTGTGATAGAGATGTTCTTGTTGAAATAAGTGAGTTCTCATTTTACGAACTAACGACGTCAGCACAAATCCACTCAGCAAATGCCTTTTTGCCTAAAACGCCAGAGTAACGTAGCACATATTAACACGGGATATTTTGTTTCTGTCTGGTCAATTGTTCCGTGCTGTTGATTTGTTTTTTTTAATCTCTGATGTATGTGCATGTTTGTGTCTGCTCGTTTGAACTGTCCTGCACCGAACCTCTCCCACGATTTGACGTCTACATGCCTGTCTTCTCTCTGTCTTTATGTTTGTGCGTGTGTGTTTTGCATTTTGGCATGTAGTCCTGAGTCTGACCCCTTGGTTGTAAATATCTCTGATGAAATGGCCAAAACCGCAGTGTGGAAAGCAGTGAACTCGAGTGCAGAGTCTTGTGTCCAACCTGTGAAGAGTAGTGGAAGGTAGCTATGCCATCTCCTGGAGTCCTCCAGAGCCCCCGTATCCCAACGCACAACAATATACCATTTTATGTTTGATGCATCCCGAGCCCGTTTCATGACTCTGCAACAGTCTTTCCATGCTGTAGTAAACAAGCTGCTCGGGAGAAACATCTTTCAAGGGCGTGAAGTACTAAATTGTAATCAGGACAATGCTCTGTAAAAGCCCAGTGAGAATAATACACACTTCATTGTTGATGGGGGGAAAAAGGAGAGAAGTGTTCATCCTTATTTGAAAATATTGGATCATTTTTTTGGGGGGGGAGGTGTTTGTAATCTACTCAGTTTTGAACACACAGTACTGTGCAAAAATCCACCTTGCATCATGCAAAGAGCCTTTTAATTGAATGAAATTGTCAGAAAATGACACAACATTTGTTTATGGTTTTCATATATTCTTAAGATCACATGTAAAAGACAAACCACAGTTATTGTTTCGTAGTCCTATTTTTTAGTTAGTTAGGAGGATTGCCACAAAAATAACCACTAAATGAAAGCTGAAAAGTTAAAGGAAAAAAAGATAGCCTACAGTTTAACTGCAGTCACACAGGCGGGTGCGTGCCAGCAAAAACTGGGAGGAATTGATTGGAATCACAGGAAGATGATGAAACAGGAGGAGCTGCGGGGCGTTCAGGCTGCTGTGGCAGATCAATGGCTTGATTGGACAAATGAGGAGCAGCTGGAATGCTCGGCCTCTGAATCAGCACACCTGCTTACACTCTGATCATCGAGACTAGGAGGGAAAAAAAACACAACAGTCAACACACATAGAGGGAAAAACAAGAAGTGTGAGAATTGTTTGCGTGGTTCCTAAAGAGCCCCGATTAAATCGTCCTCCTGGGATTATTTGATAAGGACGGAAAAAGACATGACGAAACTTTTGCACTGTACTGTTTGTTGACGGTTTTTAGCACGGCTCTGTCTCCAGCATGTTTATCAGTAGCAGTAATGCAGCGCTATCTCTCCACGTCACATTTAAACTCACTCTCCATCCTCACCGCCGTGGCGATCCGGAGCGAGCGCTCACGCCTCGTCTCTCCTCTCCTCTTCCCCCAACAGCCAGGAGAAGGTGGCGTGCGTTAGAGTGGACATCAGCCCGGACACGCCCGGAAAGAGCTCCACCGCCGAGACCTTCCTGTGATCACGCTGAGACGGGAGGCCTTCCTTCCCTCCCCCCCCCGACTCCTCCTCCTCCTCCTCCTCCTCCCTCACAACGAGGACGCTGAAGTGGAGCAGCACAACCCGTCTACGCCAGTCCCCGCCTTCAGGGGCAGACGACCTCCTCCCTCCCGCCGCTGCAAGTCCTCAATCACTCAAAAGATTTGAAAGTCCGACGTGTGCAGCACATGTACAAATGATGCACAGTTCAGAGCATACATGTCCAAGAAATGACGGAATTCTGCTTTTACTGCCCGCTGATACTCAGTTTAGGACTTCTCTCATTCTGGCAATTTCTTCTTACCTGTTTGAACCATGGAAGCCAAAGGAAGGGGTCTCACTGGTGGGGATCTTAGACTGCGTGAGCGGATTGTTTCCTTTATGTCCTCGTATGATTTGTTTTCAGTTTCAAAGTATAGATATTTTTGCAGGCCACTGTGCTTTTTAACTCTTACTCTCGAGTGTTTCTGCATTGTTTTGTTTTGTTTTTTTTCTTTTCTTTCCATGTATTTCAGGTCTATTAGGACCTTTCACTAAAACACACCAGCTTCAAAACTCATTTGATGAAAGCCATTCAGGTACCGCCGGTGTCAGATATTTTATATTGGCTCTCTCACAGCAAAACGACACAGACAGGTACGTTTCAACACTACTGCTGCAGACATCTTTGTGGAATTTGCTCCGTCTGTCCCGCCTCCAGGAGAACACTCAGTGTTGATGTTGCTGCTCGAAAGCTGGTCAGTTGTTTTCACTGTAAACGTCACTGTTCGTAGTGAATGTGGTCGTAGAGGAAACGCATTCATCATCTGTGTACCGTGCTGTTTCCATTTTCAATATAGCAGAAATCCTACTTTTAGAGGCCATATGAAGTCTGTACTGTACAGTAAGCACTTTGCCATGATATAGTTTCTTACTGAAAGTAAATTATAGTGTGTTAATATAAAGTCGTTTTTTTTTTTGTTTGTTTGTTTTTTTCGTCCCTCTTCCCACAGTATTTAGAGAGCTGTTGTTCAAAAGAAAGTTTAACATCTCAGGAGTCTAAAACGATTTCTGACTGTGGTCACTTTGTCACAAGGCAGCGATAATTAACTGTCCACTGTATTCCTCTCATCGCTGATATCACAACTATTTTAATAAATGCTGTAAATCATAAAGTATAGTTAAAAAAAAAAAAAAAAGGTGCAGAATATGGAAAAGAGAATATTTGTTGGTTAGTTGCACCGGATTTTATACTGTGTGTTTATTGTTGATAAGAGCGTGTATGTGTGTGTGTGCGCGTGCGTGCGTGCGTGTGTGTGTGTGTGTGTGTTGTAAAAGATAATTTGGTATGTTTATCTACCGTGTATATCATTGCAAATCATTTTATGCAAAATATTTTTACTGTATATGTAAAAACTATTATATCCTAGGATTTTGTTCTTATTTTGCTAAGTGCAGTCCTGTTTTAGCAATAAGTATCCTGCACCGTGCGACGGTACGGACACCTGAAACTTAAATATTATTCAGGCAAAGAGTAATTAGTGTAACGGCGTCCGGGCGTCTCGTTTCTTGGGTTCTGTCTGTGCGTAGCTGCAGTGACTGTACGGAACAATAGCTTAATGTGCCTTGTCGATGCTCTTCATGTGTAAAAGTCTTGTACTGATGATTCATGTGTTCAGACCAGATGTACAGGTACACACACACACACACACACACACACACACACACACACACACACACATACGGTGGCACGCGAATGCCAAAGACAGACCATCATTGTTTCGTTTCTGTCCTCCAGAGGCGTATTTCTGTCGTAGTGTTACCCCTCGTCTGTGTGTGTCGGTCGTAGCCTGAGCCACCCACTCAGAACAATTTATTTTCCATCTGCAGTTTAACCCTGGATGTTGTGTATACGTGGGCGTGGCTGTCACTGCTGTAGTATTTGCTCCTCAACATGAAATCTCTAAGAAATATTGAGGTGATGTTTCTTTTATTTTTTTTAATGAAGCATTGTGATGTAAACATCCAGAACTTCTAAAAAAAAAAACAAGAAAAAGTTGTATTTTTCCCCACATGAGGTCAATTAATATTGACATTAAGTTATGATTTAAATCATTTCTTTATAGCGACCACCCACAAAAAAAATTAAATAATTGGGATATTTTTGGTCTTTAAAAAAAAAAAGACTTGTTATCATCTCCACTCATCAGCAGTTTCCGGCCTTCATTCTGATCTACAGATAACTTAAAGTGAAGCACACAGCATCCTGTCGTTTTTTTTTTTTTTTTTGAACGATGACTTCTCTGTCATGACCGACTGTTGCAAAGCAATAAAAGTGAATACATGGTGATTTTCTGCTGTCATTTTTTTTTTCCCCCTGTGCGTTTGTCTTCTGTAAAAACAAGATGTTCGGGGAAAGTAACTGAACACGTTGACACAGATTGAGCAGTTTTATTAAAATGTTACAAATTGCTTGTAGTTGTTGCAGATGCTTTCAGCTCTGCTTTCTTCGTTCCCCTAGTTTGATAATCAGGTGATTGTCTGCAGAATTCTGCTGTCAGGATCTAAATTTTGTGTACATTATGTTCTGTGCCAGTGGTTGCAGTACACAGTAGAGCCTGGAGGTGGCAGCAGAGATCTATGGCTCAGTCTGCTGCAGAAAACAGCCTCAGACGTGCAGCTGTAGAGTAGCAGGTTTCACTGTTTGCATGAGGCAGTTCTTCTTTCTCGTCACTTTATGAAAGGATTTACCCACAGTTGTGCGACCCACTGAGATCTCAGTGTGGTTCTTTTATTTCTGATTCACAACAGGAAGCAGTTTCATACTGGCTGGACACAGAAATCCACCCAATTTGCCAAATTTCACCCAGTGGGGAGTTTTTCATCCAAAACAACTGAAGAATTATCAATAACTATATCAGAGGGAATCTACAAGTACTTCTACCACAGGGAACTTCGGGAAACTAAAACCATTTTCATGAAAAAAATGAAGCAAAAAACACATGAAAAAAATCTGTCGTTTTAATAATTTAGTGTCCTAAAATAAACTGAGTAGTGCAGTAATTCGCACTGACTCGTGCCTGACATGTTTGTTCTTGTAAATGGTGGAGGTGCTATTTACCAAGGAGCGAGGGCAAGTGGAATGAGTTATAAACTAGTCAAACTTGTTCCTGCATGAGTGCAATCCAGATTTCATTTTCTGCACAAATGGCAAAATTGCAAAGCAATTCGGTAAAACTCGGTAATGAGAAAAAGTGACCATCAAACTGTGTAACTGGACAAGGTTTTAATCTGAACATCATTGTTAGTACACAACATGTTAGATGTAACAGCAGCAGTCCTTTTCAGAGGTTTCAGAGTGCAGTCGGTCCTCCCTGACCCCTGCATCTCAGCGCTTCATCGAACAGTAGATTTATTTTCTGACCTCTTAATGTCTCGGCTTCAGTCCCAGTGACTGGAATATTCAGTTAATGGTGGCGAAGATCAGTGACTCTACATCCGTCAGTTCTTAGACACTGTCTCGAGGATTAGTGGTACATCGATTCACTTTTGAAAAGAAAGAAGAAGAAAAACAAAAAACACCTCAGCAGCCAGCATCACTTGAACACAGTACACACGTTACACTTTTTGATCAGCTCTCAGGGGCAAAATCACACATCAAGTTGATTTAAATGCTACATGTTTCGCATTTTCTTATTTTGAATTGGATTAAAGTGGCCATTTAAAAGTGTTTTGTTTTGAAATGAACCACAAATACAAATTAAAAAATAAGAATAATAATAATTACAACTCAAGCAAAACTATTTCAACAAGTCTTTCAGCCTCTTTCAGAGAAAATAATGAATTTGGGTCAAATCTGACTGTCGTCTCTGTGTTTACATGGCGGTTCATCACATGATGGCCTGAATTTTTCTCAAGAAAAAAAAAAAGCCTCCATATAAAATAACCTGTATTTCTTTTTTTCTCCAGGTTTAAATGAGTCGTTTGTGTTCCAGCTCAAACTTTTGCTAAATGGAGTCGACAACCAGGAAACGATTAACACTGCATTGCAACAGAGCGGGCGGGACTCAGTTGGCGGCGTTGGGCGGCCCCTCCGGGATGAGCGACATGAAGAAGGTGATGATGAAGGACCAGGTGGAGGACAGGAAGCCCGCGTGGGGGCCGCTGTTCGGATCCTCCGCTCCCTCCTCGCCGCTCTCCCCGTCATCGTCGGAGCCGTCGTCCATTGCTCCCTCCTGCACGGCGACGCCGCGGAGAGAGCAGAGGGTTAAACTCTCAACTGCGAAATGACCTTAAAGTGCGTTTTATATCTTGACACAGCTCTAAGAATTTCTGAAATGTTTATTTTCTTGAAAATATCATGAACAACCAGTGAGTGGACGGCGATCGCCTTGCCGCCGCCGCACTGGCAGCATATTTAGAGTTACCATTTCTTGTAAGTCGTGGTTTGGCAGCTCTCCCTCCAGGTCGTCTTGATTGTTTCTGTCTCCTGGAAGCTGGAGCTCGTTCTCCAGATTGAAGGGAAACCAGCCGGCCTGGTGTCTGCATGCACAGAGACGAAAAAACACACACATTAAAAACTGTCTGCACTCTTTCAACAACAAATCCCGTTACTCCACTTTCACTATCTGTAATGATGCGTGTTTTGTCATTTCTTCTGAGATGTGACACTAAAACGAACTTCACCATGTTGGCCACTAGGAGGCAGTGATGCACTCTAAACTCAGCCATTTCTTTCAGAAAAGAAGTGAAGAAACCAAGTGAGCAAATATCTGTATATAATCTTCTTTTGACTGGTTTATACGATTGCATCAGTGCAGAACAACCCCAGCGGTGGAAAAGAAAAAAAAAAAAAGCCCCCAATCAGAAAAGCATTCAACCGGCGAGACTTCCATTTAATACATGATTGATTCTAATGGCATCCAATTTTCTGAAGTAAATTGTTTCTCGAGGCGATTGCTAAAAATTTAAATGTGAAATGAAAGAAACTTCGGCTGCATTATTTTGTTTTTAATAATAAAAACTCAATTCTCTCCTGTTGAAGGAAAAATCTGTCTGACGGACATTAAAGCCTCGACTACATTACAGCAGAGTCATTAAGATAAAATATGACTATTTCTAATATTGGTTGATGAAAATTGAAGCTGAAATAACATTGAAGATGAAAACGTGAAACACCTATCCAGACAGGGGAGAATTACAATGGAGATTTGAACCATGACTTCAGTAACACTGGAAATAAGAATTTCATTTTTAATGTTGTCACTCTCATTGTGGGAGATTTAAGTGAAACCTGCTCTTGTGTGTAAACCTTTGACTGTACTGTGTGTGGAGGAGGAACTGGACTCAGGAAGGGACTGAGGAGGACTCACAGGTAGAGCACCAGCATGGCCATCATCACCATGACGAAGCGGCTGAAGGACGAGTAGAAGTAGACTATACTGAGCAAGATAGCAGCGCGGGAGAAGGTGTACACCCAGTCCAGCCAGTCCCGGTTCAGCTCCTCCTCGTTCAGGATCTCCCCTCCCTGGGCGTTCATCTGGACCTCCGGGTTGCCGTGGCGACCCACCTGCGGCCGCTGGCTCAGGGGGTCCGGCTGGTCGGGCTGGGCCGAGGCCTGTTCGGGCCGGAGCTGCTGAGCGGAGGCGGCCAGTAGCTGACTGGAGGGGGGGAGGGGGGGGGGGGAGGGGGGGGGGGGAGGGGGGGAGGGGGGGACAGCCATGATCATGATCTACTTCAAACACAGCCAGTGGAGATGAGGAGGGCGCAGGTTGACTCACTAATGCATGAAGTACTGCCTGGCGTACAGCTGCTGCCACCACATGAACGTCATGGGGTTGTAATATGCGGGCGTGTTTGCAGGGGGGGTCGGCTGAGGAGAGTATTGATTCCAGCTGGAAAAGACACACTTCATTATCCAGACTGTGACATCTGATGCAACAGACGCACGAGTGAAGGTGTAAAGGTTAGCACTATAGCCTCACGGCAAAAAAATACCCCGTCTGAGTCCGAGTCTGCCTGAAGGCTGCAACAATATCATCCACAGAGATTTAAAATGTACCCTAGATGGGTTCACTTTCATTCATCTTCCAGTTTTACTCTACATGTTTGTTGATGTAAAGCACTTTGAATTGCACTGCTGTTGAACTGTGTTGTCAAAATAAAAGCTGCCCTGCCTAAAATATCAACATGTCACCTGGAATCATCACGATCTCTAAACAGTTATTATAGGACATGCAAGTTAGGACATTTCTGCAATAGCGTCCTGAGATGACGCCACAGCAACTCTTGTTCCCTACAAGATGTGCGTAAAGTCAAACTGAACGGCGGAAAGAACGTCAGGAGCCCTCTGGCTTTTCATCATATGAATTGTGAAACGGTGATTTTAAATTTAAAGAGAGGATAAATGTCTTCGTCAGCATGTTTTATCTTGCCCCGCTCTGCCTCCGTGGGTCTCTGACAGACGTCAGTTTCCACATGTACGTGCGTAACAAGGTGAGATGGAAGCGAGAGCACGTCTGAACCTGACTGCCATCACAGCTTCGACTCGGACTCAAACAGGAAACTGACGTATTACACTGCTGCCACATTAACATAATGACGTCGGTTTTTTTGGGGAGCTTCAGGCAATTTTCATAAATTAACTAAAAGATCAATATAAACTTGGTAAGGTTTACTTTTTCTTTCAAAGCTTCGCTGCGGGAACGGCTCACCTGTGGATCATTTGTGGATACATCTGGTGGTACGGGTAAGGAACAGCTCGCTGTCTAAGCCCATCAGCGCTCTCAACTCTGGATGACTGGCCGTCCTGACCGGGGCTGCTGGAGCTCTGAGCGGCCTGTCATCACAGAAACAAGTCGTGAAGAGAAAGACTGAAGAAAGGAAGCAAAGTGATGCTGCTTCATCCTCCGGGACGCGAACATTACAGCAGGCGGATGATGAAAAGAGATGCAGCGGTGATGAAATACAAAGCAAGGTGTGAAAAGGACACGGATGACCCACCGTGGGACTGGCTGTGCTCTCCTGAGGCTTGTTACTGCGGCTGCGGGGGGGCTTTGGGGAGCTGGGAGGGGTTCGTGAGGCGCATACCAGATGGAGCATATGGTACTCATCCTGCTGTAGAAGAAGATACAGCTCATTAGGAAATGCAGCACGTTCCACACGACCAACACAGAAACTCTTTAAAATACTTTCATGATAATAAAAACAAATTAAATTACTGGATGTCGTTGTTAAAACCGTTCAAAGGCTTTAAAATGCTGCATGTCAGCGGACATGAAGTTTACTATCAGACTTAGAATCAATCCAATAAATACTCAGATCAGTGATGAGAAAACAAACCTTCCTGAGCACGTCTTTCAAGGTGAAGTGATCCAGAAGCAGCTTTCCAGAATATACCAGCCTCTGGTCTTTGGAGCTCTAAAAATATAATCGCATAATGATAATGAGGTCAACAAAGGCAAGAATGTAGGATACTTGATTCAACAAGCCAGTCTCTAACTTTAGGACTGAAGTTTATAATATTTGGAACAGTAATGTATCCATATTTCCAACCATGAAAACATTAAACTGTAAATGTTGGATGTGAGCACTGCATCAAAAGGCACACTCCCTGTGTGAGAAGAGAAAGTAATGAGGATGGGATCATAGTAGCCTCAGTCAGGATAAGTAGGTCTTAACTGTGGATTTAGCTTAAACTAAACAAGGTCAGAGTGTCTCCTCTTACATTCACTGTACAGCCATTCAAGATTTTAAGGCACTGTTTTTAAACCTCTACTAGCCCGCAACACAAAAACCTTTTTGGCTGAACTCAAGTTGCCTTTCTGGTAAATGTGTCACTGTTTCACCACCGCAGCGGCCAATCTTAGCGAGGTGGCGTGACAGCTTAACGGGAGAGCGGTTTGTACCCGAGTATGCACAGTGTTTACACAGATTGCATCAGAATGAGCACGAGAGAAGAAAGGAAAGTCAGATTAGCAACACAATACAACCAGAATCTTAATGCCTTCATTTCCCCGTGACGTCAGATCTACAGACCTCACGGTCCTTTCAGCAACAACAAATCTGAGAACTCCACTTCTTTCACTTCACAGCGCACATCAAGGTTAATGGTCCGTGACATTCAGTAGCGATGCGCATCACAAGGGGGATTCAGCAGAATCCTCACAGAGGAAGTACTATGGCAGAAACGCATTTGCTGTGTCTGATTATATTCATGCATCAGTGGCGTTCACAGTGAAATCCGTTTCTTATCCACTAGTAGAGAGCGCAACTGAGAATCTGACACGACAACAACCAACAAGGCCGAAATTCCTCATTTATTCAGTTTGAAGCCAATCAAACGACATCTAAAATTATCACCTTCGGGAGTAATTCTGCTCAGCTGAGTATTAAATAGATGGGCTTATTACCATCACTTTGGTATTCAGGGACTTTACTGTTGCAAACTGTTCCCTCATAATTTACTCCCATATGTAAATGCTTTTGTATGTCCAAAATTTGAAAATTCTACACTACTATTCTACACAGTTTTCAATTAGTTGATCTAAGTATTTTACTAAACACAGAGTTATGTGTATAAATATAAATGACAGCTGCTGTAGAAATAGTTGTTTTCTGAAATGTGGATTTGTTTGGCTGGAGGATGCTAGGACCAATGAAAGTATCATAACTGTCCTATAATAAAGTTTTTCATTAATAGAACAGTTAAGTTGCAATTTCAAATGGTGTTTACTGTCTAACTCACTTTAATGCTCGTTCGAAAACAAGCTGGAACTCTTGTTGGTGACTAAACGTTACTGGTAAGGTGGTTTGGATACAAAAGAGGTGTTCAGATATGTTTTTAGCCAGATCAGGGTGAGATACTCACTGGTTTACTGGGATACACATCAGACAGGTGGGCTTTGAGTTTCTCCACAGTCCAGTTTTGGCAGCAGTTGATTGTCTGGTCATCGTACTTCTGGTTAGGAGCCCTGATGACCAGGGTGACAGGACCGTCCACAACAGCCTGATCCATGACCCAAAACCATTTGTCTTCACTGGAAGACAGAAAGATGCGGACAGCCTCGGGTGTCCCGGTTCCACTCCTAACACTTTTCCATCGTCGCCATTAGAGAACTCTGTACAGTTTCCTGTAGGTTCATCCAGGCTGAGCACAGCTAGAAGAAAAAGGACGTAAAAGAGGAAACAGGAGGTTTTTAGTGAACACGTCAACTTGTCACTGACACACAACGGAAACAGACTATAACAACACACTGCTATCCGTATGCGGTGTGTATTCGGGCTTTCATTATAACTACACAGTTATAACATCACAACGATCCCTGCTGACAGGTAAAACTGATGCTAAATGACTCGCAAGAGATCAAATAACATTCACTTATAAACAAACTGGGCTTGGTCCTCGGGGGTATTTAACTGGCTAGGCTAATGCTAGCTCCAGAGGCTTTTCTGCTCCCAATAACGATCAAGTCACGCGTAACAAGGCGTCGCCTCGCATGTTTAGGAAGCAGAACCAAACCGACCTCGCTACGAACAGGTGTCGGTGTTAAATTAAGCGAAGAAAGCAGTGTTTTACCCACCTTATCCCTCCACAGTGACGGAGTCTATCTCTAAACTCCCAACCCTGCTAACCTGCTGCTCTGTTCTTCGCTGGATTTACAGCAGGCCGTCGACAACAAACAGCACGGCTAATTACCGCCACCCAGTGGACAAATGTGTTCATTACAACCGCATTAAGACAACACCACAGTCGGCTTAACTGCAGTCTGAATGTTTCAAGAATTCAAGGATTTCTGACCAAACAAGATTGAGAGCATTCAAGTATTTATTTTCAGTAAGCTGGATTATTGTAACTGTGTATTAACGCAGTAAATCTGTCAAACAGTCGCAGCTCATCCAGAGTCCTCAGAGCAGTGGAGCATGTTACACCTGAGCGTCAGTCAGTCTGCACTGGCTGCCTGTGTGTTCAAAGGATTTATTGTCTACAAAGCTTGGTATGGTCTCAGGGCTAAATACAGCTCAGATTGTAAATTACAAAACATTCAGACCTCTGAGATCCCCAGGGAGAGGTTTAGTGTTCCTACACTTAATTGTGGAACAAATTCCCTGAACACCTGAGGACTGCTGACACAACCACTTCTTTAAATTGGTCCTCGAAAGTCTATCATCTGGTCAGGGTTTTCATTAAACAATAAATGTTACTTATTTTATTACCCTATTTTAATGAATTTTTTTCCCTTTATTTATAATTGTTTCTATTTCCTCTATTTCCTTGTGAATTGGCTTGTAACTGAATGGTGCCATATAAATGAATTTGATTAGCTTTACAGCTGGGGCCCAATTTAAAAAAAATATTCTGGATATGACTATTTAGAATAAAGCACTCTCATTCCAGTGCAAGAAGACCACTAGTTTGAGTCCAATCCGGTCCTTTCTGTGTGAAACAAGACAGGAAAATCAAGAACACTCAACTTTAGGGCTTACTTAGAAATCACAGAAATCAGTAAATTGTCCAAACTCATTGATCAAACGATCAGCAGCGCAATTATTATGCCAGCCAAAGAGATTCAATTTGACTGCCATCTGCTGATGGAAGAGTAGAACACACTTATTGTCTGCTTCTTTTTTGGCTTCACAAAATGAACATAAGCATCAAGGGTTTTTAATTTTTTTTTTCAACTTTGCAACTATGCATGTCAAACCTTTAAACTATACAACAAGGAAATTTCATTGATTTGATGCCATAAAAAAAGAAAAAATCATCCTCATTATATGGGGACTAACTTGTGACTAACAATTTATTTATTTGATTTATTACATAAACCTATATGCAAATATGATTTTTTTAATTGATATAATTAAAAAAAAAACAATAATTCCCCAGTCATTTCAAATGATACCAGCATTAAACATAGCTTAAATTACCTTATCCCTTCAAATAGAATAATTCAGAGATTATTTAGAAATGGGCTTTCAGGCCAAAAAAAGGGGCAAGGGTGGCTGCTGTGAGAGCAGGTCAAAGTTCACGTGGATGTAGAAATCGACCATGTTGACAAACCTGCCACTAGATCTGGGGAGATGAGTCACCGGAAATAGAAAATAAATATAGATGAAAATCTGGTTTAAGTGCTCAGAAAACAGCTTTGTGTTAAAACCCTTAAAACCTAAGCTGGCGGACTGTGACCTTCGTTTGCAGACAGAGGAGAAATGTACTCTGGAAATGTGCTAACCTACTTCCCATTGAGTCACTCAGCTCGGGAGACCTTGCACACACCCCTGCAGCGCACAAGTTTAAATTATTTCCAGAGTCGAATAGGACTGCTGCTTGCCACCGCAGCGTCTTGTATTGACCAGAAATGGGAGATTGAGTTTATGTCAAACACATTGGGGCCAAACAACAGTTAATCTGTAACAAAGGAATTGCTGTATCTTTTTTAAAGACGTCTTCACTTGTTCTACCTCACTTGCTCCAGTTTTCTTCCTCTTCTTCTTGCACAACAACTCATATGTAGGTGACCTGGAAAAAATCCCGGCGAGGTATAGATGTGTTTTCAGTCATCTGTCTTTTTGCACCAGCCCTTACCCATCATGCACTGCGATTGTGTCTGGAGCAGCAGATGGTAGGATTTTCTTGATTTGGATTACAATATAGAAAACAATTAGCTCATCTTAGAAATAAAAACTCCTCATTTAAATGTCTCTTGAATTTTTATTTGGAAAATTCTGAAAGAAAACTATTATTTTCCAGGTAAACACTGAATGAGTCACTTCCTGCTGGAGTGCCGTTAGCTCTTTCTTCATTAGTTACACAACCAAGGGCTTCCTTTAATAATGATAAAAAGATGAAGCGCCTTCCTTGTGACATCCGTCATGTTTGTTTCACCGAGCTCACACCTTTAAGGCTCACTTGTTGACGAGATGAGGCGCAGAAAGCAGGAGACTGCAAGTCCCTGCTAATGGGAGCAAATTAGGGAGAGTCATTCTTCCAGGCAGTTTCACCGCCTGTGATTGAACTGACCTATCAACCTGCTTCACAAAAGCCTGTTTTTCACAGCTCGCCGTTGCGTGATGGTGTAATGTGGGGCACAACACACCTGTCGCCACTTCTTATGATTTTTTTTTCTCATTTAAAAGGCTTCTGAATTAGATTAGAATATCCCTAAATTTTTTAATCTATTTTCCACCCAATGGTAGTCTGAAATATTCAGTTTGGTAACTTTCATTGTTAGGTACACTGGTGGGTGTTCGGAGTCTTTTCAGGGGTGTTTCTCTAAATATGACTGTTTTCTTCTGTTGTTTTTACTGTTACTGTTATTGCATTCAACATAAAGTGCTTCTGATGTGCGTCAAACACATTTTAATGAAATCTGACTGGTTTGTGAATTACCTTAAAGAAGCAGACATTCATGTCTCACTTTTGATCGATATCAAGTGATGAATTCTGTTGTGAATCAATGATTAGCTTCCGAGTCGTCTGTTCTGAGTGACGTAATGACAACGCCCTTTTTTTGACAAATATTTGTGATCAATATCCATGTAGTCATCAATCCTTGTTTCTGTTTGTTCACTTCAGAGTTATAGATCGCTGCAACTAATCCCAGCTGACTATGGGTGAAGGTAATCAATGATCATCCACATTTTCACATATAAAAGCAACAGAGGTTCTGCAAATAGTTTTTTTAAAGTAACTTGAATGTTGTTGCAATGAGGGTTTAACCACTTCTGAGACCCAGATTCATATCGTATGGACAATTCTTCAAATAAATGATCTCAGCCTATGTAAAATACACCACAGGTTAGCTATACGTTTGTAATGTGCTTTGAATTTATTTGTCAAAACTGAAAAATTTTGACTCCTCCAGTAAAACTTAAAACTCTAATTAATCTCCAAGGTCTCAGCGGGGTGCTATGACTCGGCCTCCTCTGAAATGTGTTTCAACAGCAGAGGCGATAAGTGTTGTGGCTGGTGTAGTAAATAAGAGGTAATGGATGAACAACTGTGTAAACCAGCTGTAATCACTGAATCACACACTGAAAACTGAACTTTGCTCGGGACAGGAGGCACTTGGAGCCTCAGTTACACTGAAGCTGTCAAACATCGTGATGAAAGGAAGTCATGTTTGTGCAGCGCATTTCACCAACAATGCAAATCAAAGTGGGTTCCATTGACAAATTACAAAAAAAAAATGAGAAAAATAACCTTACTCTGAGAATAAATACAAATAAAATGAATGATTCCAAAATTTTACAGGTATATTTTTCAAGTGTGAACATTTAATGAAGTATAAATGGTATATAAAGGTATATTATCCTTGTCATTTTGCATTTGGCTGTTTTTTCAGGTTGACTTGAGAGAGGAACACACTGTCGTTAAAATTAGGAATGTAGCAGAAATTCTATTCCAGACTTGCTGGTAATCTTCCAAACTGATGAGGTTTCAATAAACCGAATACTCGTATAACCACTATATAAGATTGAGACAGTTTGTGCCGTAAACATGTATAGCCAACTTTTATTGGAATACTTTAGATATATTTTCACTTAATTCACATTTTTTCAAAACATGCAAGCAGAAGTGTTGCTGATCAAGACATTAAGAACACAAACAAGCCCTACACTCGATGCTGTCAATGGAAGCGAAAGCTTCATCATTACAAAAGAAAAAGAAAAGGTGCCTCCCCAGACTCAGTGTTCAGACATTTGAACATTTCACGAACCCTTCTGGAAAACAAAAAGCGCAGTTGTTTTTTTTCCGACATGTTTTCATTCTCTGTTGAACCAATCAGATGCAGCGGCTCCTGTGCCCCCTTCTGTCTATAATGAATGCTTGGATCTATGACTCAGTGTGAGAAAAGGTCACTGGCTGAAGGAGGTTTTAATTAGGAGGTAGCAACCACGCGTTCCAAGTCCTGCTTGGATTTCTTTGTATGTTTGATTGCATCAGGGCTGCTGCAAGTCATCTGGGCACCCAGAGCACAACTGCTTCCCACTGTAGTTGTCCTTATTTCTATTTCAAGCTTCATGGAGAAATCAAAAATTATCAAAACAATCAGGATAAACAACCTGTATTTTGCTTGATCACATTTGTGAATATAGTGCTGAAATAAAAAGGAGCGGCTTGGAATGTTTCAGTTTCAGGATGTATCAGATGCCCATTTAATGAATTTATGGGTTCACAAGAAATATTCTTCACGTTTCATATGTTGGACTAATAAATAAGACAATAAGACATAAGTAAAATTCAAAAGCCAAAATATTCTTGAATGATTTTGAAAGAAAAACTCATGACTATGAAGTACTTCATAACCGCAAGTGTTTTTTTGTTGTTGTTCTTTTTTTACACTTATCTTCCTCCAATCTGCCTATGACGGTATGTGTCGGAGCTTCTGACGCACATTTCCGAGATCCAACAACACATTCTAATTCAAACAACCACACTCAACTGCGTCTAACAGCTGAAATGGATTCCCAGCTTGGCTCTTTTAAAGATGCTGCCGTAGCCCTCCCAGCAACAGGAGCAATCAGACAGGCTTTAATGACTGTTGGGATACCCATTCTCTGGGATTACAAGGAAGCCGCTGAGGGAGGCAGTACACTCACTGACATTGTATTAAAAGGGCTGAGCTGCCCTTTCTGTTCACATGTCAGTTGGTATGGTATTATCGAAACACCTTTCTCTGTAATGGTTTTTACACTCTGTGCCCTCAAATTATTGTGGAAATAAATCAATCCACCTCCAGACTGTCTCAATAAAGCCCGAGCGTCAACAGTTTCACAAAGGGGAAGTCTGATTGTTAAGTGGTTCACATTTCCACCTTTACATTTTCCAATGATTTCTATGTTGACGTAAGTGATAGACTAATGATTTTATCATCATGAGATAATATGACATGACATCAGGGACAGATGAGGGGTTGCAGAAATCAGCTGGACAAATGGACAGGATTACTTACAGTTGCAGCTTTCCATTTTTTACTTCTTTACAAATTTTAAAAATTAAACATTGTCTGATAGTTGTGGGGGAAACTAGGGCTCCTGGAGAAAACCCCATCAAAGTGCAGGTAGTGTATGAGGGTGGGCTGAAAAGTTTATAGCAGTGATCGTCAAATGGCGTCCCGAGGGCCGAATACCCGCTAAAGCGTTCAATCTGGCCTGTGAAATGGTTTCCAATGCACTGGGTGCACACACCCCCTGAACGGACGCAAACAGACACAAGACGGCCCTTGCACACCCCCACCCGCTCCGGGTAAGTGCCATCGCAGCGTTTGGAGGGCGAACCTTCGCTGCTCTGACCAACATGGTCGCAAGGCTACCAGCGACGCGGTATGATGCCCGATAGGCTAGTCCCGTAATCTCCGAGTTGCCCCCAGCTGAGCGCAGCTGGACTGGGCTGTATGCGAACTTCAAGAAGAAAAGAGAAATTGAAACATGGTTTGACACCAAAACATATTACCTTCCTTGGGTCACCCAGGGGTCACAAGTGATGTTGGCATACATACTCGATTTGCGCTTGAGTGAAGGGAACATTCAGTGCTTTGAAGGTGCATTAAGAAGTTTGCATGTTTCATGCAAAACAACGCCCCCTGCAGGCCTTGGGCGTAACTGCAGGTTAGTGAAACGCTCGTTCCTGTGGCTTGCGTCCATGTACGTGCACGGAAGAGGGGAACTCCTTCTTCGCTCTTTTAGTAGCGCTCGAGTAAAATTTAAGTTTCTTCTGCCTGGTGGGGTCTGTGCTGGAGTTGTGGCAGTGCGAGAAGCCGGTCTTTTCTTACTTTCTGGAAGATCCATCCTCAATACTGCTCAGTTGTTGTTCGCTAAGCATCTGGCTGAGTAATGGTGGACAAAATGAAAGCTAAGGAAATCAGGCCAGCGGGAGCGCGCATTACGTCACATCCTCTCAGATTCTCCCCAAGAAATACAAATTGCCGGACTGGCACTGCAACTTTCAAGTGACAATTTAGCGCTGTTAGCGGTGCTTACACTGAATATGCCAGGGCACATTCTACACATCACTGAATATTTGTAACAGATTTATTGTAGGGATGAGAAATAGAAAGGTCTTTATAAAACCAAATAAATGCTGCTGTACCACTAAATCTTTTTGCTGTTTGATATTGTACATGATGTGATGTGTGTGAAGGGAGTGGCGGCACTGGATTGCATGTATACTGCAGAGCGTTTCTGGAGAACAAAAAAAGAAACAGATTTAATTTCTATTGGAAAAACTGTTTATAATTAATTTATTACTTACACTGAAAAATTAGTATTGATGGACACTGAGATTTGAGGCTTTTAATGAAATCAAACAAAAAAATTGTCAATAATGTACATTTTTAAAAGAATAAATACGGTTTAGTTTTTCCTGGTTTTAAATTAATGTCTTTTAACCATCATTGGTCGGAGTAGTGTTGTGCAGTTATTTGAAATTCAAGATACTGCAAGTACTAATTCTTCAAAATGTTGTGGCGCTGATTTTCTTTTCTGAAATAGTTATTTTGAAACTTAACATGTGTTTCATCTTAGAATGTCTCGCTTAATTAGGATTTACCCTGAGGGATTGATAATGTATTTGTATTTTATTCTTATTAATGGCCACACAGCTGTATATTAGTGATATTGCCGTGACACATCGGCCGGGCTTTCAGTTCTGTTTGGGTCAGTCTGGTCACTGATTCGCTCATTAAGTCCGACTGAAGTTCCATCAGTTCGCTGGAAGCCAGACGCTGGTGCACACATATTATTGTGGTCTATTTGAGGCCACTGTTATTGATGTTCAGTATTCCCAACTGCACATACTCCTTCAATCTTTTACAGTCCTGCAAACATAACCTCTGTTTTTGAAAGTAACAGATCTATAAACTAATGAGAACGAGGAATATAACTGTGGCCTGAGGAGACTTGAAATGGGAACTCATACTGCCAATCAGCAGATGACTCACTGCACCAACTGAGCCGTAACTGGCCACAGCAGGTCATATCCTCAAATAACTGCGAGCATAGCTGATCACATCTGTGTTGGAGAACCATTTTCACATCTGTTCCATTACAAAAAAGCAACAGGCCCTTCAAATTCAGCAATAAGCAATGATTGATGTTCAAGAACAGAAATAACTTCGCTGTGTGTCACAGTCAGTCAAGGTTAGAGGTAATTTACCTAGAATTACTATTGGTAAGATACCTCATGCATGTTATCTTATGAATAGTACACGTTGCAAAAAAATAATCTCCAAATTGTTGGAAAACCCGCCACTTGTCCTAGAACATCTCGTCTTCAATTATTCTGACGCCGTTGCAGTCAAGTAATAAAACATTCAACAGGAAAAGAAGTGAGGTTTGCTTACGCAGGAGGTTTGCTTAAAATGTATCCCTGCAGAGTGAGTCCAGCCTCACACACAGGTATCACTTACCAGTGCATGACAGAAATCTATATATTGACAAAGTCTGAAATGATACGCTCTGGGTTCTCCGTATTTACGTCACAGGTTCAGTTGAAAGCAACATCTGCTTGTGCGGGACTTCCATTATAAATCTAACCTCTGCTCCAGGTTAGAAAGCAGCCATGCACAGAGTCACACTCATGATGCAATTACAGTGTAATAATATCCATGAAACTGGCCACTGAAGCTTGAACTCGTCTGTAACCTGTGTGAGTGTCCGATGATGATGAGTTTAAATTAATTTGATTATGTGCATTTCATCCAAATGACTGAGATCAATTATCCTGTGAGGCTATGGCATAAAGTTAATTTAATCTCACATAGTTTAGCCATTTATCTTCTTTTGACCTTTTATAAAGCTACAATGGAGCCAGAGTGAAATCAATGAAACATTTCACTTGTGCTGTTTTCCCTCAAACGCTTCAGCTTTCTTATTTTTTGCTTGACATTTGTCCTTTCGAATATCATCAGTCACAAGAAATGAAAGGAAGCAGTTATTGCTCAATGGCTGTCCGTTTGTGTTTCTGATTTTATTGAGATGAATAGATCCTCGAGCCCTCGTGCCCCCTCCGCGTTACTCACCATGGCGTCGGCAATTAGTGACTCACTGATGTGGAAAGTCAGAGGCTGAGGGAGCTGGAGGACTTAACTGCATGTCTGAGCTCCGACTTGATAAACACCATGTCACGTCCGTTTAACCGTTAATTATGCCCCATACTAATAACTCCAACTCCTTCACTGTTTGGGGCCATTAATGGGCTTATCCTTGGTGATTCACTGTGGCAGTCAGGTATTTTTCTTACATATCCATCCATCTTGTACACAGCTCATCTGATTTCATGTTGAAGTATTTAGAAACTTTAGAAACAATCTGATAAAATGCAGCCTCCGATCCCATCAAATTCCCCAAATGTCTCAAACAATTTGTGATCCGGACCCAGTGTTTCACGTTTGGTTCTCATTTCCAATATGTCACCTTTCCACAAACCTGTCACTTACACTGGGTGGCAGTGTGTATTCATTTTTATACTAATCAACCTGCTTCCTGCACCTAAACCTTGGAAATCAACACAGTATATTCAAAGTTAAATGATTTCCGGTGAGCAGCGTTTTACAGCTTGCAACTTTTATGCCAACTGAACTGACGGACAGAACAGCACAAAATGTGACTTTCACTGAGTTGGCTGCAGAAGTAGCAAAAGTATATTATTATTTTATTATTACTATTGTGCACAGTTCTCAAATGCATTTATGTCTGGAGACCTGACCATTGTGTACCCTGCATTCACCAACATTAAACTGGGACTGGTCTCGAAGAAGCTAAATCTGGATAAAGAGCTACTGAAGCAAATATGAGGATGCATGGATGTATTTGTGCAGCAGCAGTAAAATTGCATTCATTTATACAGTTTATGAGGTCTTACCTGACATGAAGCATTTTAATAGTCAATGCACCCACTGTTCTTTTCAAAGGAAGCACACTGGTTTTGAATAAATACCCCTGTAGCAGTTATTACATGCACCGTAACTCTGTTATTTAACCTTGAAGCCCCAGCCTTAGTCTGCAGAGACCTTTTCCTTCAAAACTGGTCTTATTGTTCAAACACTGCAATGATGCTACTGTATTCCACTGTTGTAGGGCTGTGATTGATTGGAGAAGCACTCAAAGATTGCTCAGCAATTCATCTTGCGTCAACAGCCGAGTATAACAAACTGAAAACTTTTCTTTTTGAGCTGCATGAGTATCTTACGCACACACACACACATCCATCCTGTCTAAAAGACAGCCGTCCCCATGGAAACAAGCTTCCTATCTGCAGGAGCTCCATAAACAGATTTCCTGACAGAGAGGGGCGGTGAAAGGAGGAAAAAGAAGGGAGAGAAGACCCAGAAAGTCTGCAAATCTCATGCATAGCAAGAGGCGATGCCTTTTGTTCTAACTTCACCTGGCCATGTGTCGGCAAATGCTTTGTGACTCACCTGCTAACCTGACGCAAGTCAGGTATTTTCTGTTCGTGCCATTAGTTTCAAGTTTTCTTTGTGCACCAGCCAGATGCAGAAGACGGGATGAAAGCAGCCCTAATAGAAATGACTCAGGTCTCCCTCAGTGTGAGGGTGCTCTCTGCCTGCAGGAAGGGTAGACGTAAATTAGACACGGCCAAGCGCGTGCTTTTTGGCCGGAGGGATCCCGCCAACTCGCGCTGAGAGCAACTGTGATAACTAACTGAAGAAGAGGGAGGGTAAATTACCCGTGAAGTTTCATCCACAGTGGAGGCATTTGTCCACCCAGTGACTCCGCGGTGAGTTGTTAGGTGGCATCATTGGTAGGACCACCCTGTGTCATGTCTTTAAAAATGGCTTATCATTGATGCGTGTTCCTCTTGTGGGCCTGTGCAATTGGACCTTGTGTCTGGAATATTTTTGGCGAGCCCTTAATAGTTCCATACAAACCATGAATAGCCTACCCAGCAGACACAGGGCGGGCGCTGTTCGCTTAAGAGCATCTTGCCAAAGTCGTTGTGAACAAAAATGGTTCCCTAGGCGGGAAAATTATTAGCCGCACCAACTAAAAATAGTTCCTAAGATTCACTCCCAGTCATTAAAGATAATCACGGGTAGTGAGCAACCAGTGGCTCATTTTCTAGACGCGTATTTATAGGGCACTGTGATCTGAAACGCATCCTGCTGCAGCTGGAAGTTGTGCTTTTGGAAATCAGCAATTCGAAAAAAGGACTACTTGCAGCACTTGATGTTTTGTGAGCAGAAAAGTACAGTCACAGTGTCTAATTTTAATTTAGCAACCAGTAAGAATAATCGCTGCTTATTTATAAAACCTGAAGAAGCGAAGATAGGTCACATTGACCAAGCGTCATCTGATGCCTTGCTGGTAGGGAAAAAAAGTTTTTTTTTTTATCCCTAGAGGAAGTCTAACCTTTATTGTTGGGTTTCATCAATCTGCTCTGAGGTCAACATATTATCAAAGGACAAAGTCTTGAATTTGATGATTTGTTTTGGTTGAGCTTTTGTCTTAAATAAAAGTGGGAAATGTTGTGGTTAATAAAATGGAGATATCGGTACTCGAATACAGGAAACACGGTGGAAAGAACGGTCTACATTCTCCATTTAAAGCCTAAAGTCTCTTTGCTTCCTGCCTCAGGATCAGAAATGATTTACACAAACGTCCTTCAGTCTGTCACAACTTTTGCATCTCCTTCGCATGAATATCCATTCATACGCTCATCATCCCAACTTCACTTCTTGCGACTGAGGTTTTGGTTTGAAACACAATATGGAAATTGAGTTTCATTGACTCATAATAAAGGTAGTATCTATTTAAATAAAGTTAGGTTTCCTCCTGATGGTGTGGTGTTAAGATACGCAATGGCTCAACCAGCTAAAATACGAGAAATTCTCCTGTAAAAAAAAAGAAAAGGAGCATGGAACATAACAAGAGCTCACCTTTTCATGCAGAGCATCTCATAAAGTATCTAAATTGACACACTTTAGTGACTGCCACTGCATTTTTCATTTATCCTCGGGCAAATTCACCTGCTTAACAAGCTCCAGCGGGCGAGTTAGTCTAGCAAATAAAGCATTTGCAGCAGAGTGGTACAGGTTATTTTGGGAATGATATTTCTCGTTTGATTTGCATGCCCGCGTCAATCAACTATTTCATGGCTGATTTGAAGGGAGACATGTTTCTTCTTGTGATGCAATTTCGGCAAATCGGACTCTTTGACTTTAATCATGGCTGCTAGCATGGTTGGCCAAAAATAATTTCTTCTTACCATTTTCTTTTGTCCTCAGGCTCATGCAGTGGTCTTGACAGCGAGCAACAACATGCATGATCACAGGGAATGTGTGATGAGAAACAATGTGGCAAAAATTCAGACACTGAGAAACTTGCATGAGTCATCATATTATTATTGTTTATGTTCAAATCAAAACTAAGCTCGGAATGGATTTACATGTTTTAGAAACAGTAAATCTTTAGTGATTGCACATTTTGACATATAGTGCATGTTTTGAAGTAATCATTAGCTGCATTAGGTTAAATAATGTAACTCATGCAATTGTCCTCCCAGTTGCATTTGATTATATGCTGATAATTTATTATTGTCAGTCACACAGAAAAACAAATCTTGATTTAAGCTCTGATTGTGTTGATAATCAGTAAACCATGACAAGTGATGGGAATTTTTTTTTTCTCGCTGCGGCTCGAATCTACAAGCGAACAGAAAACTTGAATGGAGGTATAGACTCAGACATGTCAGCGCAGTCAATGGGCTTGAATACTCATTCAGGAAAAACAGCCCGGCTGTGTATTGAAAAAACAGCCGTGGTGTCTATCATTTTATTGTCAATCAACAGCGGGATAATGGGTGCAAGGCCTCTGCAACGAGCGATTCAAGCGGAAAACTGCACTTAAGTGAAAGTGCTGTGCAGCGCCCAGAAGTGTGTTGTATTGAACAAGTTAGCACTTGAGCATGAGTTTCCATAGCTACGGGTTCATCAGAATGCAGGACACGTATAGCAAAACTTCGCTTGAAATGTAAGAAAGGGGACCGGCAGGTTGAAGCGATGCACTCTGCAGAGTCACAAATGGTACCATTAAGTTCAATTATGCAGCAGGCATCCATGCAGTAAGTTCAGGATGATGTGGGAAGAGTTATTCCTAATGGTCTTTCACACCATAGAGGACCACTGGATGCCTTTTTCTAATTGGAAGTTAACTAGATGTCATTTTAGCAGACAGGCTTGTAGTTCAAAAGTTGAGAGGCGATCTGGTTTCACACTTCTGAATGCTTGAAACATTTTTCTTTTTTTTAAATCAACTTGTTTGAAACATGCATATTAAAAATTATCCCTTGCAAAAAGAAAAATTATGTTTTATGTAAAAATGATTACACTACAGGGAATTTCTTGGTACGGACAATCTGTGCACTTTGAAGAAAAAAAAATTATGCAATGAGTCATCCATCGTCATACTTTCAACAGGAGGTTATATGCAATCATCCTACGACGGGGAAATCTGTTGACTCTGTCATGCTGCAAGAGTCACTTTGCAGGCACCGGCTGCGTCCACCTGTCAACTTGGATGGAGCTGCTAATTGCGAAAGGCTTACAAAAAAAAAAGAAAAACCTACAGACGCTGGCCTGGAGCTGATCAATAGTTTTGTGCATGAAAGTCATTCTCTCACCACGACTGATGTCTGCAAAAGTTTGATTCATCTTCATAACTTTAGTTGTTGTCAGATCAAGTGTTCGGAATGAAAAGACAAGATCAAACTGTTCGGAGAACATTCTGCAGAAGAGGGTGCATTAGGGAGCGCCTTTTCTCTTTATTGTTGATAAGACGACCCGTATTGATCCTGAAGCACTTGACCTTGGGATGATCCCTGCAACCTCCCCGTCCCCGTCAGCCATGTAAGTTGTGGCAGATGTCTGCGGCGCACCGCGCCCTCAGACCTCCTCTCAGGGCGAGGCGGAGAGCACGGCCACCTGACAGCAGCCAATGAAGCCTGTCACTATCACAGCGATGTATTCAGCTCCGTTCTCTTGTCTCCCCTCAAGGGCAGCCAACTTCCTGTTGCTGGGTTACACTAATTGCAGCATTAGTATGCCGTATTGAGCAGCTTCCGGAAGCCGAGTCTCCACCAGGCACCGCTGGCCAGTGCAAGCCATTGTAATTACAACACCACAGAGACCCTCTGTCCTGCTTGTCTGGGTTCTCAAACCCATGCAGCTTTTTTTTTTTTTGTCAAAATAATGCTATCTCTTTCAATATTTTATCCTAATTTTTGAGTCAGGATGGCACACCTGTCCCTCTTCTCCCTTGAGACGACATGCAGACATTAATTGTGCTTTTTCATGCATGGACTCCTGCCGACTTTGTCACAGAGATCATTCGTAATTTTTGGTTTGAAAACAAACCACAAAAGGCAGTTGGGCTATGTGTGCCTATTTTTCCCCAACACAGGCATCACGTCTCTGATACAGCACAAATAATCTGCACTGGCAGGGCCAGTGCTGCACGATGATATAGGTCGTAATGTATGCATGCACCACGTCTTTTGTGTGGAGTGACAGCGAGCGCGTGCATTGCTGGACCGGAAATGATCCCCTGTGTTAATAGATTTTCATTTGAATACCCTGCCGCTTTCACACTGCTCACACCAAATTAAATTAATTTATTCACAGGGCAGACATCACAGCAGCACCAAGGCTATCGCAGACGCAGGGTTTCTCCATATGCCAGCCTCGGTTACCTTGGCAACCTTTTTTTTTTTTTTTTTTGTGAAGTTCCAGCACAGAGGAGCTCCCTGCATCTCAATGAAAAACATTTCTTATCGAAAAAAAGGCAGTCTGGCCAAAAAAAACAATCTTTTTCTTTTCCGAATTTGGTGTTAACTTCCGGCACTGATCTGCTGTGTCAACCACAGCACACGTGTCCCTCTGCAGAGTGTGCATTAATATGCACATGCATGAGGGTCTGCAGAGGCGTGTGCGGCCATTGAAAATATTAGAGTTGTTTGGTGACGCAGGAGCGCGACGCCGGCTTTTGTTTATCCCTGACCTGAACAGAGGATGATGAAGGATTTGTGTCCCTCTGAGGAGACACTTAGTGCATATAAACAAGCTTTTTGTTGCTTTGGTTTTGCTTTTTATCTTTTGCAGGTATTTTTTTTCTCTTTGCAATTCAACACATCTGGAGTGAATTATTGTCGCAGAATGCAAGGAGGGAATTCAAAATCTTTCTGTCCTTTCTACAATGCATGCAGAGCACGGTTTTGTCCTCCCGTATGGATGAAAACTGAAGAAAGCTCAAGACATCGAGCGTGAATTTCACATTCCTTGTGCTCACCCGAGTTTCTGCCTCACCAAGCTTGCCTTTTCTTTTCTTTTTTTTCTTTTCCGGCTGATGTGCGTCATTAGACCTGTGTGAGACCAATCTCACTGCAGCTTCATCTCAGCTCTCTGTCAGGTGGAGTCACCGGGTTCACAGGATATACTAGTTGCATATAAGAGTAGCTTGAAGCTTTGATTTAAAGATCCTTTGCTCGTATCCACAAATTGTAATCAAGGAAAGAGAGAGAAGTGTCCTCATGACCGACTGAAAGTGAATTCCAAAGAATGGAAAGGAAAATGATCTGAGATTATATGTAAATTTTTTTATGGGTTGTGAGAAGCTTTTGTGCTTTATGCTTAAGTTGTGCCATCGCACATGCTTGACAACATCCTTTGAAAAGCAACCACAAAAGATCCATTTCAATGGCTGAAGTGGACCCTTCAAAGCATAAACATACTCTGAGAGAGGGCTGCTGCATTTCACAGCAATCAAAACCAAAAAAAATATGGCTTTTACTCCCTAATCTATTCATTTCCACAAACATCCCCAAATTGTATGTCTACAAGAAACACTGCAAACCTATTTCTTTCCCCAGAACTGCATCAATATGTTTCCACATCTTGTCTATAATGAATCAACCCCTCTGAAACGATTTGTTCAGAGTTGCTTTACATATAAAATTACTTAAATAGTCTGGCCAGAGGTCCCAAAAGCAGCCCAGGGAGCAGCACAGAATGAATAAACCTGCGGAAGACGTCTTTATGGAATCGCAGAAACAAAACACAGCTGACAGCAGTCAGGGGTAATATGGGGAGGGGCTGAAGCACAGAGGACTCCAGGTGGAGCAAAAACACACAACACTGACAGGGAGGGTTGAACAAGATGTCAGAAAACATGAGTATCACAAAATATAAAAGCAGATCAAAGCACAAAACTAAGAACAGAGCGCACTATCTTAAGATGATAAATGCATAGTTTTTTGCAGGTTGTTTGCTATTTTGCAACACATATTTATAATTACAATATATTCCAATTAATGCTGTCAGTTTTAATTGCATTATTCGCAATTAATTCATAGAGTGCTGTCAAAGTTTTTTTTTTTTTTTTTAGTTGAGATTAATCGCAGAATTAGAGTTAGGGTTAGCAATTGGCTCAATGAAAATAAACAGGAGAGAAAACTCATTTTACTGCCATTGAGATTGTGTTTTTTTCATCTCTGTGCAGTGCAGGTGAATTATGACAATTAGATTCTTCATTTGAAGCTTGAAAATCTTACAAGTATCCTAGTGTGGCTGTCTATGTTCTGCACTGTTCCAACACAAAAAGGGAGAATGGGACTGGCCTTCCCTTGAGCATCTCAACTTCAAAATTTTGGGTGGTTCAAATTCCACTTTTGTGAGTGTTTTCTGATGTGAAACTGCTCCACTTAAGTTAAAAGATTCAGATAAATCCATTTTCCTGCATAAATTGGTGATTTTGTGTGTCGGTTACAACTTCACAAATGATGCAGTTAATCACGATTAACTGTGGTCAGATTTGTGATTAATTGGTTACATTTTTTTTAAATTGAGTTAAAGTTCAGCTAAAGTGCAGTTCTCTGCTCAGATTTCAGTGCTTGTTGTAAATTTTGTTCCCATTTAAAGATGATGTACGCTCCAATATGAAAAGTGTCTCTGATAATTAATTAAACGGGACTCAATGGTTGAGCCTGTGGTGATCTAACACCTGGTGGCAATCAGTTTCCCAGTTCTCTTTTTGTAGTTTTCAGGGTTAAAATTAAAGAGTAATCATAATCTTCGACTCAGCAGGTAAAAATTTGAATCGAGTTTTGCTTTATTGGGAAATGTCAGACATACAACTCTAATCAAGAAAGATATGATCCCCTCCTTTACGAAATTTAATCAAAAACAGAGGAAATTCCTCACTGAGAAGATCAAGCTTCTCAAAAATGAGAGAAGAAAATCAGTACTGACTGTCAAGAACTTCAAAGTTTGTGTGTCTATTACATGTTTGAACGAAGTTGAAGAATTACTACTGAATTCAAACAAGTCAGAATCAGCAGTCCATGCTGGAGGCGGTCACTCTTAAACCGTTGTCACAGTCCTTTATGGTTTCCTCTGTGGTTAAAGAATCTTAATGTGTGGCACATCATCGTGCGCTCTGTCGAGCTGCATGATTATACAATCGTTGGGGGATATATTGAAATTATGCAGGACTGCGGTCCTCCAGGACCAGGAGTGCCCACCTCTGCTCTTTTGTAAGCTTGCAAACCTTTCACACTCATTACGGGGAAAATAATTGGGAATCATCTTCAAGTGGCACCCCTCAGGCAATGAAGTAAAACTCAAAGTGCTTCACCGGAATGAGCAAAACAGTGGTGTGACCTACATTCATCCGAGAGGACCAAGAAGCTCCCGGGCCCGTCGGTATGCGGCCATGGTCATCCACGTGTCAGCCACTCCCTGGAAGTAACTTTCACAAATACAGTTATTAACTTTACTGCTTCATTCTATCCAGATTATATACAACTGTCTCCTTGGTCTTATGCAGCCTGAGCAGCTGTGCTGTTTTGTTGAATAATGAGAACTCGTCTGCAGGTTGAAGTAGAAGTAAATCCCCTGCTTTGAAGTCAAGTGGATGGCTGCGATGATGAGGCCGAGATGATTGAGTTGCTTGATTCTCACCTGCCTGTTGTTTCAGGGTGCAGAAGAACGGTGTCATTAACTGAAAACTGAAAATCCATCCGTGGCTTGAAGCATGTGATCGTTACGTAACCCGTGCGCCCCTACACCTCCCTGCCCCGTGGAGACTTTTTCCATCATTTGGCCAGACTCTGTCTGGATTTCTTTGGCTGTTTTTGTTTGATCTTTAAAAGCTAGTGAAACTCAGTGAAGCTGTGAAACAGAAACACTGCACACAGTTACATTTTCTGAGTATTTTCCAAGAGGACCAGCCCCAAAGTTGTGCCAACAAAAGCTTTGCAGAAAGAAAGTGTTTATACTCAGAATTTCTATTGTTCCTTCACTGACCCATTTCTTTTGTGTGACTGTATTCAGGATGACAATTCAAAGATTTCTTAGTGCTGCACGCTCTGGGGTCATATTGCACATCCATCTTTACAGTCGGTAATACATTTCACTGGTTAAATTCTAGCAGCACAAATAAAAAAAATACAATAGAACAGAATTAAAGGTGTGTGGAAAATGCATTGACTCGCTGCTCCATGGGCAGGGACATTTATGTTGATATGTCAAGATCTGTTGATTCGCTCTTGGATGGAAAATTTAATGGTCTAATGTAAGATCTCACTCTCCTCCCGGGGAGCATTGACTAAGGTTTTTCATTTTCACCCTTTCACCGTCTTTGTCCTTCGCCCTCCGTGTCTTTTCACCATCGCTGCTCAATGACGTCTGTTTCTGCTCAGGCTTTGAAGTGCTGCCATTCATATTGTCATTGTGTTCAATGACTGCAATCAGCCCACTCGCTTTGCTTTCTCTCCGTGTGCCATACGTATACGTGTGATTATGGATGTGTACATGGTTCATTTGTGTCTGAATAGAAATGAAAAGGGTCTGGGAGAAAATGTTGAGGCTTTTTCACTTTTTACCCATTTTTTTTTTTTTTTTTTTTTCAAATTCAATGACGTCAATGACATTTTAAGGGAGACGGCAACAGAAAATTAACACCTACAGCAATCACTTGGGAGTACCAGCTTAGCAAAGCAATTAGAATGAAGTGTCAAGAACTGAGAACAGACCTGCAGATTGTTTTTTTTGTTTTTTTTTATTCTTTTCATTTAGTGTAATTGTCAGAAGGCTTTTCCGGACACCAACACGTCTGGTGACACTAACCCTCAGTGAAAGGATTTCCTGTCTAAAAGCCGGCAGTTACGCTCGTGGCTCCAAACTGTTTGAAAGCATGATTATACATGTTAGCTATGGTCCAGTGTATTTAATAAGAAACTGCTTGTGAATCAATCCTGTTAGAGAATGAAAAAGACACTGCTGGACGCACAAGTCACACTCTATTTACCAAATATATGCAGTCAGTTTGTCAGAGATAACAACGTAATAAACCATGTATATGGAGTTAATTTAAAACTGCCAGCTAAAAGAGAAATGGAGGTTTGTGCTCATACATTAGTCACTTTAATGGCTCCCACAATGATATCAGATGATGTCAGGTTGTTAGGAGGGAACTACTCACTAACTGTGTATACAGTTGACTATTCTAAAGAGATAAATCCAGGTTTCCAAGCACAAAATAATGCAAATTCAAATGCACACCTGAAACTTTCACCACAACTATCATGTCTGACTGCTGTGCTTCCCAACATCTTTAATAATGTGCTAAAATACACTCGCTTTAGGAAGTTAAAGTTTACAGTAATGCGATAATTTCCATTTCTCCAGCAATATGAGGTTTAATAGTGCCAAATCGCATGTTTTCTTGGATTTAATGCACATTTTTTTCCATTTTTTTTTTCCCTCAAAATTTTGTCAAGAAATGGACAAATGTCCTGGAATGGCAATGTGATCCTTAATAACAATTGTATTAGATTTAATTGCAAACATTGAATAAATGTATTTCAAGTTATTCACCTTGCTGCTGAGAAATAGTACCGTATGTATCTTGGAGAGCATTATCTTAAATCTCCTACTCTTTTTCCAGTTCCCATAATCTCCTCTAAATGTTCAGAAAAAAGACCTCTCCTTTCATAAACATGCAAAAAATAAATGTTGTGGTTTGTTGTTGCATCTGCCTTTATTCAAACTGCTGAATTGCAGAACAGTATTCGCGGAGTAAAGAAGATGGAGTAAAAAAATTATCCTCACACTTTCCACATGATAATTACTAAAGAATATCAACAATTAATGATATCAAAATAAGGATTTGAGTGATGAGAATAAATGAAATGAAGACGTGGTCGATGCACTTTTGCCATTTTACTTTCTATTTTGTTACTGGGATATCTAAGAAGCTGACATTATTTTGGAATTTCACCAATCAAGATCTGATGATAAGATTAGAAGCAAATGTAGATGAAAAATAATTTTGATACACAAAGAGGAAGGCTGAAAACCCAGGAAACAGGATGTATTGTGATATTTTTGCACAAATGGACCTTCATTTTTTTTTTTTTGTGGCAGCGCAAGACTGCTGTATGCGGAGATGAACGCTCTTCCCTCATTGCTTTGATAATATTACATTCATGTTCAGCATCTGGAGTTTGTACATCAGCAGAGCTATTCCTTGAATTGAATTTGTCCTTCACAATATGTGTCATTACTCATTATTTCCAGAGCGATTCTAAAATGTTCTACTGTGGCTGAACAGCACAAACCTTGGCCTTCTTTTGAAAGAAAACAACTGTGTCCAAGTTTAAGGATTTTTTTATATATATACATATATAATCAAAATCAGAGCAAAGCCACTTCAGCTCTTTTGTTACCCCCCTTGTGTAATCTACCTGGAGTCTCAACCTTTGAAGTAATAAATGTTGTTAATAGATTTCAGACACAGATGTCAGAGGAATCCTGCAGGGTGAAATGGATGAGACGTGCAGATAGTCATGCAGAGGCTTTGAGCAGCGGAAGTGGTCATTACAGGCTGAATAGAGCTCATATGGGCTGTATCGGCCGCTTCCTGTCGATTACACAAACAGCAGGTGACAGCACAATGATGCGGGTTGTTTGGAAAATCAGCCAAACAGGACATCCTTTGAAACAGAAACTGTAAAATTAACCTGCTTGTTGGTGCATTTAGTGTAGCCCTGTGGAATTTCAAGCATTTATAATCATCTCACAGGGACAGCTTCACAAGTGACACTGGTATACATACTTGAACTGCGAATGCATGAAGGGAACATTCAGTGCTTTCAGCACCGCTTTTGGCCGGTCATCCGGGATTCGTCGAACTGTAGTTATTACCTTCGTAACTTTCGTTTTATTCTCTGTTGAAACATTCTTTGCTCCTGTACAGTGGCGTCAAACAACGGTGGGGACGTAACTCAACACCGAGGCCTGTGTCTGAACAGATGACAGAGCCGCTCGGTGAGCTTCCTGCCCTGCTCTCTAAAAACCACAGGATATATCTCACACCGGTCGCTCTCGTTTGAGCTACTGCCATCTGACAGACGCTACCGAGACATCAAAGCAAGAACTGATGGATGTAAAAACGGTTTTTATTCAAATGCAATCACTGCAATAAAAACAGCCAAAGATGACCAGAGGTCTGAAGTACAGGGATTGTACAATGATAGGAATGTGTATGTGTGTACTTGGTTTCATTATTATTATTTCAACATTTTAGTTATATTTTACACCCTTTGACAGTTGCACTGAATCGCTGGCTCTTTAAATTCACAGCAAACCTGATAATGTTAAACAAGATTGTATGTGAATTAAAATCAGAGTACAAGTATGAGAGAGCATGTGCAAGCTAATAGCTTCAGACGTTTAATTTATGCTGAATTAACGATTGTACCCTGAAATTAAATTCAGTTAATATTCAGGGTGTCGGGGCACTTCAGCCAATCACAACTAACTTCAGGCGAGAATTTCTGTTTTCTACCACTGACAAAAATAAGAGAAGAAAAGATTGATTGAACAATGATCCCATAATATTCACAGAGAAATAAAAACAACAGGAAAGTAAATATTCAAACTAGCTTTTCTCAGATTCCTTCTTACCTTGACACATTTGTTTTCAGCACAAAGCATTTGAATGGAGTGTAATGGTAAAACAGTCACCTGGTGTAAACTACTCTGTTCTTTTCTTGAAAAAAGAAACAGAAAGCACCAAGATGTCTCAATCCTACCAGATGCTGTGCTGTGACAAATGACTCAGGAAGCAACAAAGACAAGTAAAAGACAAATGAGTCACACTGCAATGAAGTTCAGTCATTCTTTCAGCTAAAGCTTGATTGCACAAACTGTCCAATAAATGCCAGCACATCTCTTGTAAAGCGCTAACCCCCAAAACGTGAATTAGTATCACGTTATGAGGATATCAGCTCCGGAATAATTTACACTCGCCTCTCATCTTGCTGCATGTAAATCATACATTTAGAAACTCGACATCAGATTTACAGCCTGAGGGCAGCCCAGTTAACTCCACTGAACAGTGAAAAGAGATCGTGTTGATTAATTTTGAACTGACCTGATTGATCAACTCAAAGCTTACCGTCTGATCTTGAATGTTGACGTCAGCACCCTTATTAAATTTCTCTCTGACTCTTAAGCGCTGAAGAAAACAACAACTGACAAACAATTCTATCTTAATTCATTTAGAAAAATAGGAACTCCTGAAAATATATTGTTGTGTAGATATTTATGTATATGTGGGTTTTTTTTTTTGTTTTTTTTTTGAAACCCAGTGAAAAATAACGTTGGTTCTCAACAAGGTTTCCTTTAAAATTCTCAGGAGACTAAGAAATATAATTTCTTTCTTGTGATTGTTTCATATTAGCATGGTAATATGTATCTCCCCATCTCCTTGCATGCATCCATTACAAGTATAATTATGCATCGTTAGATTTCATAATGAATATGGAGGAGACGGTGTTGGGGAAGGCCTGTGCGTCATTATCTTCCTCATTCTGTTTGGGTTAGATTGGGAACCTGTGAGGCTGCAACTGTTTGCTGTGTACAGATTGAATCACTGACACAAGCACACCCACCTGATGGCTCTACAATAGCTGCCTACACACACACAAACACACACACACACACACACTTGCGCGCACAAAAGCTCTGCTTTTTACGCAAAAACAGGGAATACTGACTAATTTTTCAAGTGAAAGTGGATGACTGTACTAGTGGAAAAAACTAATTACATCACTGGCGGTTTTTCTGACAGTTTGAAAAAAAACATCAATTAGAGATGAAACACTGCTCACTGCTGTTAAATGGAACAGGACACTCTGTCTCATACGGTGCAAGTCATTAAGTTTAAACCCAAATTATGCCCTGTGTTCATTTCTTCAGGTGTTTATGGAACACATTTAGAGCTCAGAAACAACAAAATCACTCGCTCAAATGAAGGGAAATGGTGATTATTGCAGATTCTTGCATTTTGAAAAGATTCTAGTCATTTGGAAGTGGGAGTAAAACCTACATCCAAAGTCTTTACTGGCTGAAGCCTGTCCCAGTGAGCTATACATACATACACATTCACATTCACATCTGCTAAGGTAATTTGGTGTCATCAGTTGCCCTATTTATGCGCATACAGGGAGAACATGCAAACCTGACACAGAAAGGCTTCCACGCTGGACAGCCGCAACAGCTGGCTACAGCTGCTGGCTGCGACAACAAAACTGCTCTCAAAGCAGTTCTGTCTCACAAATTCTATTCCCAGGAAAATGCATGCAGAGTTGTAGATTTGCTCTACAATCCTCACTTTACATTAACAGTTGTTAGTAAATGCAACATGAGCTTAACTGCACAAGACTCTGTAAAGTCTTTTTAACGACAGGAAGTGAAGGTCATTCAGGAATCTTTAAACACTGCTGTGTAATCACACAGAGGTGCAAAGAGACCCTGTGCATATCAAAACACATCTTAGGTAACACGCAATCACCCCAGATCGGTAATAAAAACACAAGAATTAAGATGGGATTGATTTAATTATATGAACATTGTAGAGCTTGCCGTGGAGCTCTCCAAGGTGCTGATCCTGTTGACATGTGAGGCTCGGGAGCTCCGCTGGATGTGTCCACTAATGAGGTGCTCACTGTTAACAGGAAGGGTTAGTCAGTGCCTCACTGTGGCAACAAGGTAATTTTTCTCAAATTAATTCATTACTACTCATTTTGTCTACTCATATTTTGCCTGGAAAAATATGACTGCTCTCCAGAAGAAGCTGATCAAAGGCGCCAACAAACCACAAACTGTATTTAAATATCAGAATTAGGATCATGAAAAGTTGTTTACAGGAAAATGGTTTTGCAACATTCACCAAAATGTTTTTTTTATGATGAGATTCCAAAGCTACATTTAAAAAAATCCTGTAATTTGAGCAGCTGTTTACCTCTTTCAATGTCCCTTCATATGTTAGACTTACAGATAAATTGGTATTGTGGGAAGTTTGCGTTGTTGTTGTTGTATTTTTTTTAATCTCTTTTTGTGATGTTGCTGACACCACAGCATCATATTTAAGGATTAAGCATCATAAACTAATGCGACCTACAATATGACCAAGGAGCCAAACACAATTGTGGTTAAATATCAGTCATTTTGAAAAAGTTATCAAAAGTAAACCAATTATTTGTTAAATGTTGTGGAGTTATCCTGTATAAATGTAGACATGTCCTTCACAAAGACATTGAGCAATTTCCTGTACACAAATGAGTAATGTACAGATATTTATTGCCACTATGGTTGCTTGACGTAAGTTATAGTCTCTGCAGTCACACATCTCATCTTTGCCACTGGCTTCATTGTTCATTGTACTTACATTAAAGTGTTTTGTGGATCATCACAGAAGCCCTCTGCATCCCTGAACCCCCCCCCCCCCCAAATGTCAGTGGAGCTTCTTTAATGAAGCTGCTGTCAGTTATTAATTAAGGTCACATCGAGTAGAAGTACAGCACCGGTCCAACATCCGGCTCTACATATTAGTAGTCGAGCACCTCAGGTTGACACAGCTCCCATTGTGCACCAGTGTTAGGGACAGGCCAAGTTCAATTTGCCAGCCTAATGCTTGAAGTACATTAAACGCCCTTGGTGTCAAATGAAAACAGGCTTGACTACAGATAGAAAGCCCTCTTTAATAAAACACAGAAAATGGCTTTTAGACATCAAAACCTTCCACTAATTGCTTCAGTGTTCGAGAAGTGCTTTCAACATGTGGATCCGGTGTTGATGGAAGACTTGTTTTTTTTAAATTGCCCATTAAACTGGATGTGCCTGAAATATGCATTTTAATTGAAAAGACTAATATGCTGAATGTTTCTCTTTGCAATATCAAGCTCTAGCAGAGGATAAAATACATATTGAGGGAAAGTTTTGAAGAAAGTTGGTAAAATGTGTAACAATGGAAGCATTGTGGAAAGGATTCCGTGTTGCAACAGCAAATAAAACCTCAGCATTACCATAATTGATTCCAGTAATGACTGAGGTAAACCTTGGTAATAGATTATATAATGAACAAAGGGAAATAATAATGACTAGACAATTACATCAATTTCTCCTGCCACCACTGTAATTTACTGCTGAACAGGACATTAGCGGGTATGACAATGTTCATGATTTAGCAGGATATGGCTGTGTGATCTCTGCATCCTTGTTAAAAGCAGCGGAAATGTCAGACTGCCATACAGTTCCTATTTTATTTCTCATACCGACCATTAGCTAAATGTTTACAGTTGGTGCACGGAGAAAAAGAGCTTGTGATGTCGATTCTCCTTTGTAGCATTAAGCCACAATGGAAAAATTAAATGATTAAAGTTCCAGCCATTGGGGCTTTATCCAGCATTAGCCATAGGAATTGGAGTCAATCACTGTCTATGAATTAAAAAAAAAAAAAAAAAACATGTTCAGGGAGAACGTTGAAACTCCACTTGGCAGTTCCAACTGCACCAGGTTTTATTGCTGTGTGACAAGGAGGCCTACACACCACCATACGCATCATTTTATACATCTTTTATTGCTTTTTTAGGGTCTTTGGAAGATTCCAGTTTTTTATCTCTATAATATATTTATGCTTGTCCCCCCCTAACTTTCTACAAAATAAACGTGGTTTGCTAATCTAGAGCCAAAGCCGGACTAAAATGACTCCCTGACTTGCAAAATAATCCATATGACCATGAAGAGTGGAGTTATGCAGCACCTCATTTGTACAGCTTCACACACATCCCAGCTTCTTACTCTATCCAATCAGCTGGAATTCAAATTAGAGAAATGAGCTGAAAGGGTAATTAAATCAATTTGCTGATCATCATTTTAAGCGATGGAAATATAACCTGTCCAGGAGCACCAACACCACTGATGAGTTCACTGGAGCAATCATGAGACGTGACATCTCACAAGCAGGGGGTCCTGCTGATTTCTGATTGGTTTAACAGCAGGGGGGGGAAGCCCCAAGTCACAAAACATGACGGTTTGAAGAAGATAATGAGGAAAAAGACATGCTATAATCCTCTGAATGCGTCACCAATCTTTTTATAAATCGTGAAAAAAAAAAACTGTCAAAAATCTCAATTCAGTTTGAGAGACTGCCGTGTACATCTTGATGTATTGAGCAAAAAAGAACAAGAATATTTATTTACAGAGACTATCTGCATCCAAAAATAATGTAGTGATGCTTTCTGTGTGCTACAGAATTGATGTTGAGATGCTTTTGATGCATGAAACAACACATACGTATGCAGAGTCTCACACCTCAGCTGATGTGGGCTGCAGCAGCAACCTTCTTCCCTTGAGTGCATGCAAGAACAAACCAGCGGGTTACTCACTGTTAGCATGTCTGTACAGAAACCATAATCACCCCCACATCCTGCGGCGCAAGATTTGTTGGATAACTGATGTTTGTGGCATTTCAGCAGCAGCATATGTATACCTTTGGTTGTTTTGCCAAAGCAATCACCATCCAGTTAAAATATGATGAATTCCTCAAAGGTCACATTTAGCTAAATGTGTTTGTTATTGATTTAAACTGTGCAATTTACATAAGCACACAGCGCATCTTTATAGACAGAGTCTCCTTTTCCGAAAAACAATCATTCAGATTCGCGTTCTGGGTACAGTTTGTGATCATGTGTGTCTCTGGCTGTAATACAATTAATTTTCTCTTACAGCGAAACAAACTCTCTTCTCTTCAGTGTAGTCATAAGACAGCTCCTTGTTTTTTTTTTGTTTTTTTTAATACAGGTTTAGAACAGTTAAGGTGTGAATGCTTGTTTAAGAAACATTGCTGTATTATTCTGTTAATTGTGCTGCTCATTAGGCAAAGACAAAATCACATCTTTAGAAAAACAGCTTGAATTCTCAATCTGGACATTATTTGAAGTCACTTCCAAGCTCTGTGGCGTAAACTGTAGAAAAGCCTGATATTACATAATGTATTTTAATCAAGAGAGACATTTAATTTGTTTAATGTTACAAGCAAAAGTTACCAGACAGCTTCTTTTTTGAAACGTGGAAAATATATTGAGTACATTTGAATAATTTCTACTTTTGCTCATTCAGATCCAGCATTATGAAAAATGATAAGGGCACAGCTTTTTATTTTATTTTATTGCTTCTGGATGATTGTGTTTGTTGGCAAACTTTCTTTTTTGTTTTGAAAACAACTCACCGAGACAGCTCACGTGGAATCATTTTATTAATGTGACCTGAAAGTAAGTTTTGATATTGACATCCCGGATCGGCCCTTGCAGTTTCCCTCAGGATCAATTTCCAACGAGTTGGATTTGTTTACATCTAATTTTCCTTTCTAAAACTGCAATATTGCATTGTGAAGGCTGCAGACGCTGTAGAATAACTTTTATGGTTCTTTCAGACTTATTCTTCAGGTCTTAAAAAAGATTCTGAAACTGTTAAACCTTTTGATCCACCCAGTCCATCATCTCTTCGTCTAATTAGCAAATAAAATAAATAACTCACTGCTCTCAAATATCATCTGGAGCTATTGACGCTGCAATTTAGGAGTTAAGTTAGACACCTGAACACCTTCATGTTGATGATAAAGCATGAAAAGCTCAAACAGTACCTCATTCAGTGGTTTAGCTGAATAAATCATTTGATGAATTATTTGATTTGCTTTGTTTTTTTTCACGATTCATATCATAGAGAAGTCATACATGCCTATCGTATTTTCCTTAAACGGACGTGTTCGAGGCAAGCTTAAGGAATTAAATGAGTTTGAGATGAAACACTTTGAGGCAGCTGGATCAGGATGTCTCTTAAGAGCAGCTCTTGTGGAATCTTCTTGATCTGCAGCGATCGCTGTCGATCAGAAGCGGCTCGAGGAGAAAAAGGAATTCGAAAGTGCACGGGGTTCATCGGCCCGCTTGATGCATGTGGGTGCGTGACTCGTGACTCATGTGGTCTGATTCACCAGATACGCTGCTGTGCTGTAAATTACTGCAGAAAAGAATGCTGGATCTGACATGTGTCAGATTGCACAGGCCATAAGAACTGGTTGCATATGGGATGTCAAAGGGAAGCCGAAATCATCCTACACAAATCATCCAAACAATATTTAACCAAACTTCTATTTTAGCATGAGAACCTAATCGGAAGCCATTCCAAGAACATTCAGTCACATGATTTTAACATCACTACGTAATGGTTTGCTGGATTTGTCTTTTTTTTCCAGTGGCTCTGACATTTGTGATTACACACGGACATGTCAGTGCAGATTTATCCAAGGCTAATATTTCCTTGGAAGCAGTGATTGAATTTGAACAGAAATTCATTTGAAATGCAATCCAAAAAAATCTGCTGAGTCCAGGTTGGATGGGTTGAAGTGGTGACTCGGCTGGATGGTGGGGTGGGGGGATTGATCCATCATATTGACTCCCTTTCATTGTTGTTATTGTTCATTTATTTCAGCCTCTTGTAACGACGATCTCATTCTACCGGTCATGATCCAAGGTTCATGACCGTAGCTGAGCGTGAGGCTGTAAACAGAAAGCTGTAATATAGATACGCAACAAAATAGAAAGAGTGTGTTTTCTTGAAAGGAAAAGGGCTTTTGGTACAAATATTTTGAAAACCCCAGTTTAATTTATATAATTACTAAGTTTTTCAGCCAAATACATTGCCAGAACGCTCAAATGTCAGCCAGATCGCTAAATAAAGAAATGATTAAGGATGTTGCACATGAACTTTACTTAATAGACACTCCTTGTTTACCTCTAGCCTACAGCATTAACAGCGTGTTAATATCTTTTAATTACTACATAGAGCTTGTTTTTTAATTCCACGTGATCGAATATGGTGTTTGTGTAATCCTGTTGTTTCTGTTGCCTGTGTAGTTCTGCCTTCATCTCAGATTGATTCTTATGCAAATGTTACGTCGTTAGATTATTTTCCCTTCTCGCCTCCTCTGTGGAGATGGATGTGATTACTCCTCAGATCTTTTACATCAGATCAGTGGTAGCATCTCTAAAAATACCAACTTGTGGCTTTTATTTTTCAGCCATACAGCAAAAAGCATAGTGTGTGTACAGTGAGAGACGCAGCTTATTAAATACAGAGCGAAGCCGTCGATTTTTTTCCACATTGAAAATGTTTTTTGAAGGCACTTCAATAAATTGAGTTGATGGCATTTAAGAATTTCCCCAGACTCTTTAATTCAGGGGAGTATTTATAGCTTGAAATCACTTAATTTGATCTTTCCTCTACCCAACATGACATCACTTGAAGCAGGTTTGTACATTTCATAAGACTTGCAATAAAAAAAAAAAAGAAAAAACGTCAGTTCAGTGTATTTCTGACATTCGGGGAATCGCTGCGAGTCGCGAGAGGAAATGAACCTAACTGATCTAACCTTAATGGTTGCTAGGGGATAAAAAGTGATTATCCACTTCCCCTCCACTCCTTTCAAATCCGCGGCCAGTAATGACAAACCAGTGAGGAAGGCAGTGACTCACGGTCACCCTTGATCTCCTTCTGCGACAGGAGAAAGCTCCTGTGCCGGCGGCCTCCAGTGAAACACTCCGCGAGTACGTCACACGCCGAGAAACCGAACCCTGCAGCACAGCAGTGAGTTCATGCTGGCGTAGGATGGAAAATGTGTTTATATCTGTGCGTAGATATCCCTCTGCAAGTCGGTGCCCATCTGTCTCTGAGAGCAGGTGTTAGCCGAATGGTGTTTTAATCGTGCGCGTCGGGAGGCCGACTTCTTGGAAGGGGTTTTCTTTCTGTGCTTTCAAACCCAGGCTCCACAGCGTGGGCGAGCAAGTGGCACATGAGCCATTTGTGGTTAATATAGTGGAACTGTTCAGTATGTATGCATTTGCATCATTGCATACGTAAACGGCATGCCGAGCCAAGTGTTTTTTTTTTTTCATTTCCTCTTCTAAAGTGCGTCTCTTTGATTATCTAAATATGGAAATGCTCACGAGCAACTCTAATCCTGGATTTTCCTGCAGCACATCTTCATTCTTCACAAGGTTAGAAAAAAAAAAATCCAGTGTGTCCTTCACATCATAAGTGTGGAATGAACTGGGGGAAATGTTCCCCTGGAAAAGACTGAATCAAACTGCGAAGTTAGCATCTCACAACACTCTGATGAGATTTTGCTCTTTGGACAAACTCGGGTCAGGAGATTCTTCCTACGCGGAGCCTTTCCTGTGAACGACACCATCCATTTATCTCTAACCGCTCTGCCTGCGGGTCAACCTGAAACATTTACCGAACCCACGCCAAGAGTAACACTTTCATAATGAAAAAGAAATAAACTAAGTTAAATGTCACAGGCTGAGAAATTGAAGCCAGCAGCACAACAGTGAGATCAGACCGGAGGCAGGCTGGAAAATGAGCAAAAGATCACAAAGTTTCTCTGCAGCTCACCAACTTTCACGGTTCAAAAAAAAAAAACAAAAACCCACATATGTACTACTTCATCATTAGTGTAATAACAGAGAAAGCAGTCTGGAGTGTGGATTTGAACAGGAGAAGAGAGTTGAAGTTGCGGATGTCCGGTGGGAGGGAAGGTGCTCTCAGCCTCTCGGCCTCCCCTGGTGCTGAGGACACAGTGAGGTGAAAGAGGAAGAGAATATGAAAGACTGTGGAAGGCCATGAATGCATTAAAAAGATAATAATGATAATAACAAAAAAAAAATCAATGTCAAGTGTATGATCCTGACTTAAACCTGCTGTCAGACTGAAGGGACACAGCTTTAATGAAGGGGTTTTGGTGAAGACGCCAGCAGGGGAATACCAGATCAGTTGAAGCTTCTGGGGAGATTTGTGTTGATCTAACAGGACAGAATTACAATAGAAGGCACAGGAAGTGAAGAGGCTTTAGAAAAGGACATATGTAGTGTGAGAAGCATCGACTATGAATGCTGTGCAGGTCGAAATATGGAAACAGATAAACTGGACAACCAGTTTTCTGAGTCCGGATTGATAACTTATACCTGTTCTTTTTTTTTTTTTTTTTGACATGTTCAGCTTCATCCAGCAATCCAAACACTTTTTTCCTGTATTTATCTCTTCACTCTTGTGTGTCAGTCCATGTTCACACTGCAGAACAAATATCAATGGTGCCTTTTGTGGAGCGGCGGCCGCTGGCTCTGTACAGGAGGTACAGTATGTGTGGCGGGATTGTGACCTGAGGAGCCGTACTTTACTTTGAACTCCACTTCAAATGTGGATTGTCAACAAAGATTTCTGACGCATGTCATAAAACCGGTGACTCAACCTTGACGACGTTGCTCAGAGGTTTTTGCACATTTCCTCTCACACTGTAGCCACATTCGCCTGCTCCCCTGCTTGGCCAGTTGTGAAGTGATGCTTTCAAATACAGTCTCAGTGATATAAACACTCCAGTGTGTCTCAAACAGATCATTAATTAGCATGGATTCATTGTTCAAGTGCTAAATCTCACTGTCTTTCCTTCTAAAGTCTTCCTGCTTATTTCCTCTGGTGAGGGATTGTCGGATGAAACGTGACTGCTTGGAATTGAGTCACTTTTAAAAACATCACATCAGAAAATTATTAAAGATTTGCTAAAAGAAAAATCAGATCTGTGCTGTGTCCTAAAAAACCGATATGCATGAACATTGGGCCACATTTGCTTCCGGTGTGAACATAGTGTCTGTGCTACTCCTGTGATGGATGGATAACCTGTTCAGTATGCTCTCCACCCTCTGCTCAGCCTCAGCTGGAATTTGCTTCAGGTCTGCTTGACGCAACGTGAAGCAGGCGTGGAGCCACTGGGATGCTTTCATCGAAGGGATTTGTTCCCCGGCTGCAGCTACGTCACCGTCACAGTTACAAAGTCTCGCGGACGTAAAGGTTCAAGAAGATCTGGTCGTCGAATGTTTGTTCATCCACAAAGCGAGTGAGGTTTCTGAAGAAGTCTGTGGAGGAGTGTTAAGGTCATTTGATGTGTCACTTCCTCTACTAGCGTGAATAACTCACAGTGAATCAGAGGCACGATAGAGAGATGACAATCACCTCATCGTTGCTGTCAAGAGGCGTCGCTCGAAATTGAACGCACGAGAAGTTTATTGTGCTTTCTGATGCGGACAAACATGTTTCAAAAGTTTTTCCGTATTACCGCATGAAGCACATACAACTGGACGAACTCAAACATTTTGATTAAGGACACAGTGACAGGACAAGAAATTAAGCACAAATAATTGTAAAAGTGCTCATTTTTCACATAGAGGAGCTGAGTGAGTGTTAAGCTGCCAGTGAAAGAGAGAACAATTACACAGTGCAGCCTTCACCTGGGGGAAGCACGGCTGCCATTTCAATGAGAAAGCTCAGGAAATCGACCTGTCATGATTGTTCATCTAGATTCTAGAGGCCATTTACCGCCTGAATACTTTATTTATAATGTTAAAATCAATATATTTGACAAGGATGAGAGCAGCTGTCAAGCTCAACACAAAGGATACGTCAAAGACATAAAAGAGGAGTCATCTCTGCAAAACAAATTATGTTAAAAGTGAATGTGTGATTGCGGGATAATGTCAGAGCCTTCACTCTGACAGGACAGACTTGACTGCCACTCAGCAGATTTCGTCTTTATAGGCAGGGGCGTATAAGACACAGCAGCACAATATTTTGTTCAGGCAGAAGGGAGCAGTTTCTGACACAATGTATATTCAAACCGTTAACTACTCCCAAAGTCTCAACAGAAGTAACCAGCGTTACTGTGGAAGCACAAGCTTGCAGAGATCCTGCAGGAAGTAAAGCTGACATTTAAATGCATGGAATTGCAGTGAAGGTCTCTCTGAGCAGAGTAACCCAATAACACTTCTGCAGTGTGAAGTAGCAGCAGTGAGGCCGTATCAGTAACACTCCGGCTGAGGCGGTCTGACAGCTGTTTGGATGCTGTGAACGACGTGCGCTGAGGTTGACTGTGGCGTTTCAGAGAGAATTCACCGTCATATTTCTCACAGTGGCAGTAGCAAATGTATCCAACACACTCACACACACACACACACACACACACACACAATACAATCTGATCACACTGGCTGCGTTTGGACAGTTTTAATGGGCAGATGAAACACCGAGGGAACTGTGTTTGGACATCCTGTCCTTGTCATTATGAAGTTTTTAAAGCGTTTTGTTAAATGGGTTTTGGGTGTAAGATGGTGGATTCTGTTTAGGGAGCGTATTCCTATTATGCACAATCATAAAAAAATTGGTTTAATTAGCGTCCTGCGTTTGAAAGCAGGTTAAACTGATTTTGCAAACTGTCAAACATGACTAATGTCTTGACCCCTGAGTTTTCTGATTTTGTATAGAAATCATATTGTTTCCTGTTTGCATTGAGATCGGCTGAGTTGAAAGCCATAGAGTTTATTCTCATCCATACAATTAAACCCAAATCAGGTCCGCACCTCAGACCAAACTCGGCGCCCCACCTTCAAAAATACAATCTTTGGGACATTACGTAGTTGACTGTGTCAGCCTTTGAGGTTGTTGATGTCTTCCAGTCATCTCGCTTGCTTTTTATCCCGTGTCACGTATCTCCTTTGTTTTGGCCCAGTGAATCATTTTCTCCCTGTTGATTCCATTATGTTCCGAAGGCCGAGTCTTCCTTTTTTCTTTTTTTTTTCTTTTTTCAGAAAACATCTTTGAAAGCGTCCGAACGCTTTGCAACCTTCCAGTCAAATGTCATTTAACCTACTTGTGACACAGTGAGACTTTTTTTTTTTTAGCTAAAAATCAATTATTCATATTTCAGTCACAGCACAGTCAGAAGATATCTTTTATGCCCCCACCATTTTAGCATGATTTTTCCCCCTAGCAGTGTTATCTGTGGAGCACTTTCTCACTAATATAATTGCAAAAGTTTTAGTTATTTATTTATTTTTACAATCTTTCTCACCCTAACCATCAGATTGAGAGATGACACACTTCACACACTGAGCCTTTAGCGTTATTGTATTAGTAAACATGAGTGTCTCTCTTCTTTTGTCCAATGCTTGCTGCGCTATACTACAAATCTCTTTTTTTCAAACCTAAATGAATACCTTCAAGTTGCATGGATGAGGAGTTGTTATTGTTGTTATGCTGTTTTACAATGACGTGCTGTAAAAAGAACAATTCACACATTCATTTTTACTTTAATCCTGATGAGGCCACATCATGTTCACATCAAGAAAATTCCAGATCAACACTCTGGAAACATAATAAACGTCACACGGAAAGTTTTTTGAAGTAGAACTTAATGTTGTGAATCATTCAGTCACGTTGTACTTTGTATAAATAGAGTACTGGTTAACTATCCATTAATAAAAATCTTCCCTTAGCCCACAGAATTGCGACAAGGGGAGCATTTCCTCCTCCACAGTCTTTAAATAGCTGTTCTGTGAATCACGGTTCATTCAGTGGAGACATCCTGGATTGTGTCACCGTCTCGATGACTGACATGATGACAGCAGTAAACATGAAGATGTCACAACTGGGAACGTAGGCTCTGATGGGATATTATTAAGTTAGTGCCTTCATCTCGTTCCAAGTTTATCAAGCTTCATATGTCTAAATAAAACACAATACACAGAAACAATGGCAAAAGAGAGGAGTTGTGGCCTAAATTTACAGCACTGCACACAAAATACACCCATTCATTTTCTGTGAACGCTGTCTCTAAATTAAAGAAGCTGGCATTAGATAACAGAACGGCTCACAGTCCAGCATCAGACACAAATATTTTCTGTATTTTTTTTTTATTTGTTTTTATTTTAATGGGATTAATATGCTTTTAAACCAACTCACATCAATGTGAGTATTAAGGAAGCAGTGTCTTAAGTGAATTTTGATCAAGCGTGGGATAATACTTTTCCCAAGTGGCCAAACTAAGATTTTTCTGGATAACCGAGCCGTAATTGAAATTACATAAGCTTACAATAATTGTTATATCTTTATAAAAAAGCAGAGAGTTGCTCAGGTTTAGTAACAGGCTCCACTCAGCTCTGCTAAAACTCCACAGCCTACCGAGACCCATCCTATTTTATGAAGACACGACCATGTTTATTGGGGCATAGGGACAGTTAGCCGACACGGGGAAGGTACGTACGTGACTGAAAGAAAAATAAAGAGGCCAGATTCAAGATAATAGCAAAGCATCTGCAATGAATGAGTCATGTAAGCAAGATAGACGATAGACTGATAGATGATACATAATATATAGATATCTCACTGGCTGCAGCAGCAGAACAAACAAACAAGGAAGTGGAACACAATCAAAAAAAGAAAAAAGAAAAAATTGGAAAATAAATATCATTAGCTAAAAGTGGTACATGCTGAAGTGTTTATGTGCAAGAGAGTGTGAAATGCCGCACATTAATAAAACAAATATCAGCATTTTCCAGTCTGACGGCAGCAGACAAGAATGATTTTCTCTACATTCAGTCCTGTACCTTGAGTCTTTAGCTGAAATGACTGTTTTGATGTTGATGATTCTCTCAGCGCATCAATATTGATCTGATTCAGGTTTTTCTCATTCCGCTCACCCGGGCTCCTCGGGACAACTAAACCAGACACACACACATCTGATTCAGATGCGATCATCAATTGGTCTTCGATGCCACTGTCATCATTGGTGCATCGGGGTGGGAAAGTTCCCAACGAACTAACTACAAAACCGGCACAACAGAAATGAATCCACCATAAACCAGCAGTCTGCAGTCAGAGGGACGTCATATATCAGATTATAATATTACAGACGTAGCTTGAGCAGATCTTCATTTTGGGATAGTGTCACCATCCGAGGAAAATGCTGGAGGGATATCATCTGTTGAAACCACCTCGATGAGCGAAGCAAAACGCTGTTGCCATGGCGTCCAGGCTCAGGGGAATACACACAGTGACCTGACCTGTAATCTATTTTGCGGCGTAGTAAAAAATATGACAAAAACACCTTTTTTTCCCTCTTTCGTGAGGCAGCGTCACTGTTGCACAAAAATATATGGGTCAGTATAAAATGCCATGCAATGAATCAAAACGGCAAACGACAACAGTCCAAATAATTATGTAAAAACACTCAAAATTAAACGATTTCTGGTATTTATGCTGTTCTAATGATGCCTCATCCCAACATAACTTTCTGTAATTGTTTCTCCTCCACCAATCATATGACAGCTCCTCTGAGCTCATTAACTTTCACTGCAATCCTCTTCTTGTCCCATGAGATTCTGGCGATGACGCTCCTCTGGCGCCCGGGATGAAACGGGACGTCAAACACGTCCCGGCTTCAGTCGTTACAATGAAATATGGAAAATCAATGACAGCCTCACACGCAATACCTACGAAAACATTTTTCTCACCTCACAGTACAACTTCTATAGTCTGGAACATTGCAGCAAACGGATAAATAATGTAAATATATATGACACACCGTGGGTTTTTGTTTTTAGTAGCGCCTTTTTTTCTTTATTACAGTTAAACCAATACGCAAATACAGGGGAGAAACTCGGTCATTCTGAGAAATCCAGTTGAGTAAAACTCCAACATAATGAAGCAAATTAAGGTTTATAAGCTAACGGTATCAGTGTTAGAAAAAAAAAGAGAAGATTTGAACACGGCAGCAGCATCCAAATAAGCTGAACCTCCCTCATGAAACAGACGAACCACAGAACTCAATAACCCTAATCAGGCAGTGAATTATGGTTTCAGCTGAAAAAAATGCACCTGTTGACCCTAATTACAGGTTTTCCCCACACAGGGACAGCAATGTATCCTCACCGGAGGAGCAGAACAGCCCAGCCATTCACAGGGCGCTCATTTCATAACATCTTCACAGCTGTGGAATAAAACCCGGCAGTCGTAATCTTTTCTTGACTGATTGCTGCAGCATACTGATGTTCTCGATTCAGAGTTAGAGCAGACTGGGACTGAAGGACTGTTGTCATGCTGCATCTACAGCCATTGCTGTGATTCTAAGAACGCCTTATGCCTTTTTCAGTATAGCGGAGGGGTGAAAATATCACCCTGAATCCAAAGTAATAACTCTGCACTGCGCTGCGTTCATGTAGCAGAGTCTCTGGACTCTTGTGAATCTTTTATGTTGGCTAGTTTGTTGGAGCTGGGAGTAAAAGCACTGCCAGAGCAGGCACTGACTGGAGCAAGATGCATTATTTGTATTAAAATGTCGGCTGTCCATGTAGGAAGAGATGCTGAATGGGCCCATATTTTCTGAGCTTTTTAGAAAAAAATGGTGACGGCATTACATTAAGTGTACACATTTATCATCCGATGGAAAAATTTGAGTCTCAGAGGAAGCAGCATCTCATGCCATCATTTTAATGTGGAGTCACATTAGCAGACGCGTACAGGGAATACAATTAATTTCATTAACAGCATGTTGCCAGCAAAATCGTCGATCTATTTTCAGTAAGTAAGTAAAAAGGCACCATCTTTGTTCCCTTGACCTATATATTTAGGCAAAAACTCCTCTCACTGTTGGCCACATAGAGAGAAATACTCATTTCAGCAATGCCCTTTTCTCCACTTGACGTTTATATCGTTGAGCGAAACAGAGGCATTCTTATAAATATGCATATTTGCACTGCTTTTTTTTAACCATCACTTATTTTCCCACACAGTTAAAATCAATTGACAATCAGTATCATTGTCACTGCTGTCTGCCATCACTCTGCTCCACCGCCACTGACATCGAGCCACCCATGAAATCCATTCCTGCCATCATCTGCGTCATTGACCTCTGGTGCCAAACGCATGGCCCTCAGGCTAAAAGTGGCTCACCAAATGGGGCTAATCCGGCCGGCAGGGAGACATTTATAAGAAATGTTTTTAAAAAATGGAAGTCCTCTTGCAAGTTTGTTCATTAACGTTTTCACAATGTTACTAAAAGCAGTGGATTTGACGCAAGACTCAGACCCGGAACTGGGCAGCAGATGGCCCAATGGCCAGTGGGTGAGGGTTCATTGACGTAGCAGTGCATGCTATCTCCCCTCTTACGAGCAATCTACTGTGAACCTCAAAGCTGTGAGAGTGGATTTCTCAAAAACATGCATGGTTAATGCTGCATAAACCATGTCTCCTGAGAAGCGACAGGCTTCCGCCCACGTTAATGAGGAGATAAACACGACGGCGGAGAAGATTATAATGAGGCTGAAATTATGGTCTTTCTCTTCACTTTTAGGTGGTGCAGGTTTTGTAAAATGATTGTTTTCTTAAACGTGAAGTTTTTCACAATGTATCTGTACTTATTTGTACTGACAGAGAGATTTCTTCAGGGAGTTGCCACATTTGTGTTCTCTATCGTCCATCACTCAATGAACACTGTTCTATTTTCCAATCATATTCACTCCATATTCTTGAGTATTCATCCTACTTTGCTGGTTTGCAAATCAACGGTGAACTTGTACAGATTAGCCTTATACCGTATGCCATCTTTGCAATGGCATTAAAGCAGAGCGTTACTCTATTTGCTGTTACGTTTGAGCATGTACTTTTCAGTATCTGGGTTTGTGGTTGCTTCTGGAGCCATAAATGAGTCAGTTGCTTGATACAAATCACAACTGACAAACAGATGAAGAAAACTCAGATTCCATATTTTTTTTCCGCACCTGTTTTATCAAAGCCTGAGTCTCAGAGAGCTGAAGTCTTTACCTGCTATTATCGGAAAAATGAAGTACTATTTTTTGTTGTTGTTGTTGTTGGTTTGGTGTTTTTTAAACACTAAAGTTAGATATGAATGAGAAACAGATGAAAGCCGTACAGACTCAAACCAAGAATTGCCAAGCTGTTGCAACTTCAAATTTAATTTGGAAAGAAATGCCTTTGTGCAGAATGTACGTAGAAGTAGAAAAGACAAAAGCTTCAGACTCACAGCGTCTGCAGCTTTTAGTGCTCGGGATGAGAAACTGATTCATCCTGAGGGCAGGAAGCTGAAGGATGTTATGGAAGTCAGGATCTGTTGTAAACACATGCTGCGACAGAGAGTTGGCCTTTTTATCGGATGACAGTCAGCACAGTTAAAAAAGACAATCACAGGACAATTATCATTCAAATCTTTTCACAATGTGTTTGGGAATAATTCGGCTTATAAAACTTAAATGAACCGAATGACGCACAAATAAGTCACGAGGACGAGCTGATTAATTTTTTAGAGCCCGTCAGTCCGAGAGTATTTTATCTTCCAAGACATTCTTGTGTGAAGAATTTTGTTGAGTCATAAATCATTTAGAGAAATTATCAATCACGGGAGACCTCTTTCTCCGATGACCCACTCAGCGGAAGCGTTTGGTGTTCAGCCTGTGATGTTTGTCTCTTGACAACCATGGAAATAAAGTCTAATCTTCTGTCTGTAGTAAACCGCCACTCACTGCCTGTTTATTGGATACAACTAAAACCAATAACAAGCTGTTTGTGCATCATAGCCAAAGGGCTGCTCATCAACAAGGGCAAATGAAAAAAAAGAAGGTACAAATGTCGTCTTTGAAGCGACGACAGGATTTACTCTGAGGATCGAGTGTGCAGCCGGTAAGCCAGTAAGTCACAAAAAAAAAGAAGGGAGCATTGAGAAGAATTACTCGGCAGCTGTTTCTTCAGATTTCTGCTTCTTTTTGTTCCTCTGTGAAAGCGTGGAGCATTGTCGCCGTGGTGAATTCAGCCATCTCTGCTCAGCAGCGAGAGAAGCCGTCGCCTCACACAGCCTTCCCTCAAATCGGCAGGGCGCGGACTTTTTATTACAAACATTTTGACTGGAGTGTCTATTGAGGTTTTGTTGTCTTTGTGTCAAGCATGAATACAGGAGATAAAGGAAAAAAAGCGGAAAACATAAACGCACATAATTTCTTGGCGTGCCACCTATTTAGCCTGCACTCAGCTGTTGCCTTTGACTTTTCCTGTGAATGTCTGTTATGTTGACATGCAATCATTTTCTCTTAATCAAAGAAGCAATTAGAGAAGAGTTTCCTCCCTGCAAACAGAAATTGCCGCTAATATCGTTTATTGGTTTTCAGGATTACTGATAAACACCGACTGTGTTCCTTTTCCACATTTTTCTGAGCTGAATCTGCATATCAGAGTTCAACATAAGCCTGGACAGATCATTTATTCTGAGGGAGGTATGTTGAGTTGGCATGTTGGGACTTCAAGGGGATGCTTGCAAGAGTAATTGGTGACTCTAAACTGCCTTTAATGACTGTGTTAGTCCTGTAATGGACGGGCAATCTGTTTTCTCAATGTGTTTGCTGTTATAAACCCCTGCAACCCTTCCCACAGTAAAGCATGGAAGATAGAGGGAAACTGATAGCCTTCCCTATTCAGTCATGTATTAATGTCTTGACATTCAAAGAAAACAGGATTAAATATTCATGCTGACTGTCTGACGAGCTGCTGCTGTTTTGTTTGACCCCTTTACTTTCGGTCCAGTCCAACATCCTGCAAGCAGCTGCACTCGAGCGATGCATGCAACTTCAAAATTAGACTGAAATTCAAAAAACAAGCAATCCAATGAGAAATGTATCCGATTATTGTTATTATTATGTATCCGGTATTGTCATACTTTAAATGGTAATTCGTGTGTCATTTTAAATGTAATTGTTCTCAAATAGAGTTTTTTTCTGCTATTGTAATGACACATAAGGCTTTCATGGCTTCAGTTAATGATTTAACCTTCAATCAGTTGGAAAAGTTTCCACTACCTTCATATTAAGACAATCAATTACACCTTAATGTAATGTACGTAATGTCCTCAGATATGACTTTTTAAACAGTAAATCCAATGTAAAAGAATCAGCATTGAAAATTAAACTGAGTTTATAGCAGTGTCTGTGTTTCATATTTGATGATGTCTGTTAAATGCCTATGTCTCTGTGAGTCTCGCTACCATGCTACTTCACATGCTGTTCTTCCCTCTAAGATGCCAACACCTTCCTCCCACCACTCTCACCCTTCTCACTGTCCAGAAAAAATAAAGTATACCTATTAAAGGCAATATCCGGAAGTACGCTGTCGTCTCACGAATTGCTTCAGCATGTGCTGCAAAGTCACGTGCAGCTGAGTAAGAGAAAAACCAAACGAATTGGCTGTGGCATCCAAACACAGCACTGACGCCTGCAGACACAACAAACAGCCATAACATTAAGACCGCCTGCCTCATATTTTGTAGACTCCCCTTCCTGCCCGGACCTGCCAAGTTGTGAACGTCACAAGACGTGTGAATGTAAGAAAGCAGCTGAGTCATATCAGAGTCACATTTTTATGGATCACAGTTTTTCCAGCCGAACATTATAGACAGTATAAAACTGCCTCTGCAGGCTCGGATTTGTCTCATGGTGCAGCCTTGTTCTTTATGTTTCCACTGTAGGTGTCTGAATGAATCACTTTTTATTCAACAGGATTTAAAGCAAAACGTGATTGATTGGACTATGGCATTTTCCTTTAAGATTCTGTGACAAGATTCTGTTGCTCACATGCCCAGTGATGAGGCTTTCAGTGACATGGTGACTGATCTGCAGCTATGCAATGGCATAAACATTTCTGTGCATTCAGAAACCTTCTTACCTGCAGCAGAAGTCTAAACTACAGTAATTTGTCTGTTGGTTTCCTCCTTGCACCAGGGAGCCTTGGTCACCCTCGATCATGCCAGTTGTTCACTACTTTTCCCATCCTTTACCCAGTGAAATGATGGCTATCAGTACTCATAATTCTTTGGCTGATCGGTGTAGAAATGATGCAAGAGTGACAGTGTGGGCACCCGGGGATGCACAGACGTAAGCAGCACACCAGACAGGAGCACAGGCAGGTGCAGGAAGAAGTTTTCTTGTTCAACACAAACACATCAAGGTGCTGAGCTCCGGTGTCAATTGTATCTGGTGGAGTCCGCTTGAAATGCAGCAGGAGAGTCCGTGAGGGAGGGAGGGAGGGAGGGAGGCTGCTCTGTGGCTGTGTTTCGTCTGGAATCTTTGAGTGCACTAAGGGGAGGATGTGAATGAAAGTAAACTCAATCTAAGAAAACTACTTCAGCTCTCTGTGGCAGCCAGGAGCAGAGATGGATTATCACCAGACTCTGTTTCGCAAGTTTCAAGCCACAATACGACAGTGTGCTTCAAGTGTTAATTAGTGCAGACGAAAAGTACAACACTTCCTGCATGGACATTCTCAACTTGGAGATTATGGGGAGCAGCTGCAGTGTATGAAGGAGCATGATTGAGAAACACTATGGAGCCATATGTGAGGCTGTGCATTACACGCTTTGTGTTTGACTGGCTCAGTTATCAAACATCTGCAGTTTGACTGTACAGCTGCACATTTGCATGTTAACAGGAGCACATTTCAACGCCCTGAATCAGAGACACTTCACGCCGTTTCATTCTAGGGTCTCTTTCATTTGTACTGATGTAAATCTCCAGTATTGAATCCAGGTAATAAAACTGGACCATTTGTCACATTAAATGAGAATAGCTCTCGTTCGGGTGCCGCTGTTAATCCTCTTTAACTTATCCTGCAGCAGCAGTTCACATCACATTACTTTAATTCACTCGCTCGGAGTGTGAGCAGCTCCAGCATTGACCTTTTCACTTCCTCTCTCATCTGCCAGCTGGAGAGTTCCTCCTGAAGGAGTGATGTTACCAAACACCCCTTCAGTCATCTTCTTTCACTCGTACGATCACTCTTGGAAAGCAAGAACGTTTCCCAAAGGAATCCTCCAGGTGTTTAAAATGTAAACTAATACAAAAAGTATAGCTGTTTTCCGGTGCACGCACACACACACACACACACACACACACACACACACACACACACACACACACACACACACACACACACACATGCTCACACATGTCTCTTCAATATAAATCAGAAAAACTGAGAAAGGGAGGAGGTCTGCAGCACAAGAGGAATACAAAAGACCACAACCGGAAGTGCTGCTATTCTCATTTGAGCCTGAGAGGGGCGGAAGAGAGCTGGAGATGCCGCTGAGCCAGATGAGGAGGAAAGTGCTGCCTGTGAGGTTACTACAGGACATCTACACTGTTTAGTCATAGAAATACAATTCAGACAGTGGCTTCAGTAGTTTCCTCAAGTTTCTGTCAAAAAAGTCACAAAAAGTGTGGCGCCCGTCAGTCTGTAATAAAATAAGTCCATCATATTTATTCCATTAAGCCTAAATATATGATGCAGTTACTTCTTTCAAAACTTTCCCATGCGGTGTTCAGCGTATTTGTTTTCATGCTGCACATGCTCTCTGCACAGAAAATACGTCACACGGACTATAGGTCTCGTGTTTCTGTGAAAAACCCTCTTCATGTGATGCATATTGTCCACACTGTCAGCCTTCATACATTCCACACGTTGCAAATGAAACAATGATTCATCACATGAAGGTCCCCTAAATAATCAGAAGAGGAAGTGCTTTCATTTAGATGAAAGCTGCTGTACAGTATCATTCAATCAAGCTTCGACACTCCTGTGTTGACGTTAGAGCAAGCTTATTTCACAGTAATATTTCAATGAGTCTGTCCTCCAGCCTTACAAACCGTGTAAACAAGCTGATTTTAACTTCAGAAGGTGAAAGCAGTGAGAGGGCGGCGGTGCGTGAGATGCAGTCCGGTCTCTGTGGGGGTGTGTGACAGATTTGACTGGTTGGGCAGCAGGTTGGATTCGGTTTTAGCCTTGACGGCTCGTGCTTCAGACCTGCCCAGCCCACTACGTACAGCTGGGCCCGGGGTAGGAGTGAAGTGTGTCAGCTATTACTCACACTACAACTTGTAGTGGTGCATCAATAATCATATGAAATAAAACAACACGATTTATGCTGTCTTTTTATAGGACTCTGTGTTCCAAAGCGTCTTCCCACACTGAATCCCCTGCTCACAAGTCATGATGACGATCAGTGATGTCTGTGTTGAACAGGAATAGTAATTTTAAGGGAAGGTAACTGGTAAATTATCGTTTTGTTGTTCAGGTATACAGTGAAATTGGTGCAGTTTAGGTGTTTTTTTTTTTTTTTAATGAAAAATAGAATAATTCAGTTCATCTTATGCATCAGATCATCACACACTGTTATATTTTGCCCATTTTCTGCGAGTGAGTATTTATTTCTTGCTTTAGAATCTTGCAAATTGTTGGATGTTATTACAATGTGCACTAATTGTTTGAAAAATCATGTTTATTAAGTTGAAATAATTTTGGGTAAGGTATACTCACTACAATAAATAATTAAGAATTGCATTGCGTGACTATTTTTTGCACTAAATTCAGAAATGAGAAGCATTTGGATCAGTTTTACACTTCAAAACTGAATGTCATATATGTTTTAACAGTGTCAAAAACACTTTTACTAACTTTGAAAATTCACCAAAATGAGGGGGAAAAAAGAGAAACTTTCCAAGGGGGAACATTTTCTTAAAAGCATTTCAATTAAAGCCCTATAAAGGGTTAAAACATCTGTATTCTGGTACATTAGACACTGAGGAGGGCTTCCTATCACAGAGGTAGATATTGCAAAGCAGCTTCAATTCTCCAGAGGCATTTTAGTCTGCTGAAAGAGGGACATCAAGGAACGGTAAACTGTGTGAAGGGCAGTGATATAACTGCTGGAAATGTGCAATTATTGAAGCTCGGGTTACAACTAAAACTAATGCAGCCATTGGGAAAAGGCCAAGGAAAGACTAGGTACTTGTGAAAACATTGAGTTGAAATGCACAATGCTGAATGAGAGAAGGACGAATTGACTCAGTCGCTATGATGAGATTTCAGTACATCAGATCAATGAATGTTTTGCACATGACTCATATGAAATTGTTTGTGTTTTGTGTTGAGTGAGGACAAAAGGAACTTCTTTAGAATCTGTTGTTGATCTGCATGCATTTATCTAGACGGCGCTGTAACGACTGTGTGTCTAAACAATCTTTCACTCTCAGAATTCCCTTCCCATGAATTCACTTAGATTGTGACGGAACGGTTTTAACTGGGAACACAAAGTCAGCTTCGAGGGATCAGAAATAATCCGGGTGGAATTCCCTCTGTGAAAGTATATCTTTAAATATACAGCGTCGGGACGTGCGAGGGAGCCTGAGAGGAGACGTTTGCATTATGAGCACAGATGGATTCTAACTCCTCCAAGACATCTGTTGACTGTGAGCTATACCATTTGTGCCAGATGCTAAGTGAAACAGGTGGCTGCGTTCCATAAATCAGACAAGAAAATGAATCACGCACAGATTTGAGTGCATCATGCACATATAGGTCACATATGGGTTTGTATGTAGCCCACCCTGTTTATTGCATATTTCATTTTTATTTAAAAAAAAAATTATTTATTCTTGGGTCTAAAACTATGATACAAGTTAAAATGCGAGTGCTGTCTTTGCTAATGGTTAAAACAACCTGGCGTGTCCACATTGACGAACATATAATTTATGTTATGTTAACTATTCTAACAATGGGTGTGTTGATGCCTCTTTGCAGTTTTCTTGTGCCTCCAAAAACCATTTTGTATCAAAGAACTTGTTTGTTCTGAGGTTTATACACTTCAGAACCTGAACTTTCTCACTTAAGACACTTAATCTGTACGTTTACTAAATGCACATTAATTTCATATTCATAACATATCATAAAAATATTATTTTACTTAGATTATATCTTCTTTAAATGTTGGATATACATACAGTATAGCAGATTTGCATTTGCAGCTTGTGCCAAGCTGAGTTTAAACTGCCGTCAGTAGGCACTCCTTTGTTTTTTGTTTATTTTGTATCTACTGAATGTTTATTTTTCTATTTACTGAATGTTTACTTGAAGTAACAAGCACCACATGTTCAAACACAGCTTAAAAAATAGAAACATGCTAGCTCTTACAGGTTACATAAAGAAACAGGTATTCAAAAGGCAATTTGTGTCCTCAACATGCTATTTAAATCCTATTTACTGGCGGCTATAAACTGTTTTGTAGCTGCCCTCTTGTTTTTCTAGATTTGTGTTGAAATGAGCAGTCCAGCAAAAAATAGCTTTAAAATTATGGGCACCACTTTGTATTTCAATTTTCTGTCCACAATCAATTACAGAACATTTGTCTTTGCTGAGACTGTGCGGTGGTAAATGAAAACAAATACAGATGCCAGTCAGGCTAGTGCTTCTATAAGTGGCTTAATCAACCTGTTTTCCAGGGCAAAGCCTCACTGATACATGCAGGCTATTTTCTTCTAAGTAGACGCCCTCTGATGAGTTGATAATTGAATGTCATAAATTTAAAAAAACCCATTCCCCGTCCGAGGTTGGGCAGTCTATTTTTTGCAGCATTATATCGGTGGCCGTAGAAGAGCAGCTGGGGACTGTCCCCATAACCCAAGATTCATCCATCCGTCCACCTTGCTGCCTCGGCTGATCCCGGCTGGGAGAAGGCAGATTACTGTCTGAACAGATGACGAGTGCATTGCAAGGAAAACATAGTCCTTCACGAATAAATAATAATAACGTGTGCACAGGAAGAACATTCAAACACAATACGGAAAAGTCCCCTGATGCAACAGAAATTGAAATTGAAGATAATCTTGGTATCAGAAATTAAAATGTTTAACAGACATATTTCATTTTGTATTCCGGGAATGTCATCACTGCTGTTTCACAAATTCTGTCAAGAAAGTTTCCTTAATGTTTTCAGTATGAAGTGCAGTTTGCTGGTGGATACAAACAGCTGTCAGTGTTCACTTCGCTGCGGTACAGCACGGGCCCGTGGGAACGGCAGAGGAGAAAAGGTCCAGTAACTAGCAGAGTGCAGCCTCGTCTTCCAGAGGAAGCTGTAGTCGGTATGGTAATGTGACAAGAACTGCTTCTTCATCTTCACCCTCTTCTGTGGAGAGAAAGAAAGAGCGGGAGCACGAGGTGCAGATGCAGATATGAGGCCTGATTCTGCAGAGCTGTCATGCAATTTGCTCTTCAGCGCTTCCTTTTATTTCAATTTGCATAAGTGTTTCTTTGAATCCCTTTAGTACTTTTCTTCAAAGCAGCATTTCTTAATCAACACGGCTCCCGAATCTTCAGAGAGTGTACTTCTGGAGAAACCAGCAGACGAGTTGCATTGAAAATATTTCACCATGCTCGTCTAAGATGATAACTCTGGGCTCTTACATCCTCAAAGGCGCCTAAAAGAATGATTTAACCACCAATATAACGCGAGTGCATTATCCGTCACTTTCGGCTGTGGAAGTAATTTGATATTCTTTGCAAATGCGTAGTCAAATGGGCCGAACACAGCTAAAAGCAGACGGTTAATTGTGCTCGTAGCTAATAAATGCATGCCGCTGTGGTTCAGGATTGCTGCGTAAAGGTTCGCCTGACATAAAGGACACATGCTGATTTTACAGGAGTCCGACATTTCCAGCAGCACCGGAGCACTTCATCAAAACTTGTTCGCTTTTCACACAAACACACTCTGGAGACTCCATACTGTTGATTTTCAGTCAATGGACCAGTGAAGCACAAAAAGCTGGATAGTTTGCCAGTAAAGGTCAATACTCTTGCACTGTGGGTATTGGATTTGCTGTCATGTATCGAACACCAGCAGTTTCCTTTGCAGACTTCTGGGGTTACTTTCAAAAAGTGGATGTATAATATAGCAGAAAGCACAGAAACGCTCGAGCTCCAGCTTTGATTCAGCTGCTTTTAGTTTCACAGTGTAGCTTTGCCATATATTTCTATTAAGTAAACACTTCGCTCAAGTGGGAATATTCCAGACTTAACTGCCTTCACAGTGTTGGTTTTTAACTTTTGTTATTCAACTGTGCAAAGGCTGTTTTTTGTTTTAAAACGTATTACTCCGAGTTCAGTGGAGAGTTTGTTTATTAAGCAAAGAGGTAAAATGGCTAAAGGAAAAGAAAATTTTGCATTAGAACATCTTTTATGGGTTTCTTTGGTAATACAGTAATGAAAAAACAACTGAAGCAACTCAGATATTGAGTTTGTTTTATTTTCTTGTTGCTGACCTGAAGTCATAAAAGATGAAGTTTGCCCTGTTGCTCTGTGTTCGTGATTTCCTTATTTACTTTTCTGATTTTCCAGACTTACTTTTACATTCCTAGTGCAACAAGTACTAAAAAACAAGATTGTGCTTCGACTTTTTTAACTGTTGCACAAAAGGAACACACAGTTTTGAGCTGATGCAGCAGGTCTCGAGGAGAAGCTGCTGTTCCATGACTGAAGCAGTGAGTGACTGTGGAGTTGAAGTTCACTCAGGAATGTTCAAGTAGTCCAATGACCTGAGATATAACGGTTAAGACGATGCAAAAAAAAAAAAAAAGAGCAGGACAAAAAGATGACAAATTATAAGAAATGGACCTGAGTTATGCCCAAATCGAGCTGCCCTGATTGAGATACATACCTCCCTTCATGCAGACATACCCATTGTCTGCAGTAGCATTGAGGAACAATCACAGAACCAACAAAATGTATTTATAACACATTAGCTATTTAAGCTGATGTTAAATCGTTCATTTCATATGTTGTGTCAGTATGCTTTACATTGCTGTCAACTGAACTGTTGTTGCACTCTGTACACTTTCAATATATTGTCTGTGTGTGTGTGTGTGTGGGGGGGGGGCAGGGGGGTATAAGACTGACGTGACAGCAGAGCTTCACAGCGGTCACATTAACTGAAGTAAAATCTATGCAATCGGTCAGTCACATCCTGCTGGAATATCAGCCTGAGTAAAAAGCGCTATGTAATTGTAGTCCATTTACCATTTAATTCTTGCACCTACCTGTCTTTATGTTTTACATTCCATTATGCGTAAAGCACAGACCTGTGCACGTTGAACTAATTAGCATTCAAATGGGAACTGTGTGTGCATTTAACCGATACTGGCGTCTTTCGTTTAGAGCGTCGACTTTTAAGTCTCTTTTTTTCCTGTGAGAGCTGATTAACCAGTCGGAAGTGGAAAGTCCTTCGCTAACAGGAGTCCTTGAGAATTCACCTCCTGCCAAAAGAGTGATTCTCTGTCCCTATGGAAACCGAATCAGCTGGGCCAGAGAGTCACAGCAACCGGCGCAGCGCCGAGGCACACAGGATGAAAAGAAGCCAGAACGGAAGTGGAGAGCGGCAAAGGTGTTTTCTCCCTTTTAATGTGAGAAGGTGACAAACGGCGTGCATGCTTTTACTTCATTTGTCTCTTTAAGGCTGTGAAGAGCATTCAGCAATAATAAAGGGTGACAGTGGCGTTTGCCGTCTGCTTTCAACATTTCCATCTGCACCTGTTGATTGAAAGATAATGAGAGGAGAAAGGCGGTTTCTGGAAGATTGCACTTAATATCGTCTGTTCTTTCAGCAAACAAGCTGCCTTGTTACAGATGCTGCAGACATAAAATCACCTTAAAGTTCAGTCTAATATACCTGCTTCTTTTGTTTTTCTCCTATCTTCGGGACGGGGAGTAGCTGTCTTTTCACCTGCTAAATGCTACAAGTGTTTATCACAAGCTGTACCCAGTCTGCAGAGCGGTGTCAGAATACAGGGGTGTTTATCAAAGGCGCAGGAAACAGCTGCCTGCTGAGGCATGGCGGAAAAAAAAAAAGAGTCGAGACAAAAACAAAACAGGTCCAGGCAGCAGGAAAAATAATGATGGCACTGGAAACTGAGGATCTGCTGAAGGTCTGCATTTCAGAAGAAGAAATACCTCCTCTTTATGATACATACACTGACAGTAATGTTCTTAATGCTTTAAATGGTAAAAAATTTGGATTAAGTACAAAACAGTTTGGCTCGTTATGGGAGAAGATCATAGTTTGGTTAAAATAGCTTGATTCTCCCGACACTTCTGTTTTAAAGGGCTATAAACGGTAATGATCTGAGCAGTTAGAACCTGCTAAGCACACTCAGCCAACATCCCGACAAGAGGACGTAATCTTTTCCTCTCTTTTCTGTGGAACTCTGGATTTATTGGAACGCTGTAAAGACATGGCCAGGTGGAACAATTTTGATATGAAACTTCAGGAACTACGGTAGGAAGAAGCAAGGAAACACATCGGCAGAACAAACCATGAGCACATCAGGTCGGACAAAGCACAAAGCTTAACACTAAAGGTCATGACAACTTTTGGTTGCATAATAATATGGCCATGAGAAATTGCTCTCCATCCTACTCATATGATCAATGAAATGATGTAATTAATTGAACCCCTGCAGTGCATGCAGAGAGCTGCCCCATGCCGACATTTAGAAAGACTCGATGGATCTGTAGGAATGGAGCTTTCAAGCACTTTAAGCTGAACATTTTTACCACAACTGGGGCACATTATTCAGTAATTATTCAGACCGAATAATGTTATTTAACATCCTCATTTCTTCCTGTCCTTCGTTTGGTTTCTGAACTTCAGGTCTGGTGCCTGCAGCAGAGCGTCTCCCTCTCATCCCATCGTTATTCAGCTCCTCTCTGCACACTGTGTCCGTCGAGGAGAATGGCCTTCTCGCCCTTACGCTGGTCTCTCGTCCTTGATGAGTTCTTTTGTTTTGATCCCTCGACAGCAAATTCTAATCAGCTCTCACTACATGGTTTTTCCCTCTTAGCGTCTCTCCCCCCCCTCCTCCTCTGCGGCAGCGGCGGCTCTCCGTTTCTCTTATCGCTGCTTCTCTATCAGTCTTCTTGCACAAGCCCAACGTATTGTCTGGCCCCGGCCTCGCCCACCACTTCCGCTCGCTCTCGCCTGTACTCTCCCCTCCCTGCCGCCGCGCATCTCTCTCCCTTCCTTCCTCTGGCCGTTGTCTCGCGGCGAGGTTTGTGTCAGCATAACGTGAGACCGCTGTGCTTCTACCCACAGTTCAAAGCGGTGACTCTCTGCTTGCCCGCTCCTTTCATATAATGGCTCATCTCTCGCTTCGCCTGCTCTGCGGCTTTCTCCTGCACCTTCCCCTGACAGATGCTCAGTAAGAATTTGTAAATTTGCTGTCTGGGAAAATTTGTAGCCCTGGGCCAGAGTGATTATGAAGCATTATTAAGGCCGTGAACTACGGCTGCAGCCGGATGAATACAGACTGATTGTATTTCATTACAAACCGCAGACAGAAAATGTGTTCTAGAATTAAATTAACATTCACTTTAATCACAGTTTGCTATCATTTTCTATCGACTGTAAATTATTTACAAGTCGATGAGACAAGTTTCACAGAAACGCGACCATTTTAGCAACCGGGTATTAAATAAACAGAAAAGTGAGATATTTAGGTTACAGGAGGCTTTATTTAACAGAGATATGTTTGTTTAGCAGCAATCAAACACTCGGAAACATTGATTTAAACTGTCAAAACAATGTTCAGAGTGGAAATGAATGAGTTTGGATGATTGTTTTTATATTTTCTGAAGTTCTATAAGCAAAAACATAAGTTTATGTTGGATCAGACCTGAGTGTCCGTGTCAATGAATATTACCTCACTGTCAAACTGGATAAATCAGCCAGTTGAAGAGAGTTGAGAGAGGACACTTTATCACAATCTGTTGCAGTCGGACTTTGGAAGCACCGTTGAAGATCAGGGTTGTCAAACTCATTTGAGTTAAGGAGCCGCAAATAATCCAAACTGACATTTAAGTATAACGACATATTATATAATCTCTTTTCTTCTGTTCAGGCAGGTAGTCTTTTTCAACACACCTCTTAGACATGTTTTGAAGCTGTTTATGTTTAGTTGATGCTATGGAGGCGTGGCCGACCCTGTCAATTTCTGCAGATCTGATAATTAAATATGTTTTCAATAGTAGATCCACCAATAGACAAGTAGATCTTGAAAATGTTTGGGCGCGATCTGAACTCTCATGGACATTCTTGCAGTATTCCCATTGACTGGCACAGTTCACAAACCCTGAATGAGCAGAAACTCTACAGAAGATGGAAGAATTCTTGTAACCTTTACCGGGAGACTATTATGTTTGCAGTATAGTGTTTTCCTCTGATCTTCACTTCCGTTTTTAAATCACATATTGCAAGTAAAATAGGATTCCGACGCCTCTGCAACCCGAGCCTCCGGCATGACACTGATTTCTGTTGCGACAGTTGCGTTTTCCATGTTTTGTAATCCTGCAAAGTGCAACCTCTCACATTGCTCTCCATTACTGCTAATTGTATGCCGTGGCTTGTGATGGACGAATAATAGAAACACCTTTTAAACCAGTGGGAAAATGTTATCTGAAAACAAAAAGATTCTAGTACGAACACCGTTTTGTAACTGCCAGGAAAAAAAAAACATCTGAAGATGTGTCACTTAATATCTACCTGCACGAGCATGATTAACAATGCAAAAACAAAAATATGATGCCAAATTGGAGATGAATTCAGACAAAAGCTATTTATTTGTTCTCGTTACACAGAAAAATAGAAAAAACACAAAACCATATGCTTTGTTTTGAACAGTAGATTGATTATGTCATTCATCGTCACATGATGGATTAAAAAAGACATGGTGCCATACAGGAAGTGTCCTTAAAATGAAAAAAATAAAAAATAAAAATGCAAAAACGTGCTTTTTCCATCCGGATCAGTGTTCCATGTGGCCACTCCCCTTGTATTTCCACTCTGTACTATTTTCAGAAGAGGCTAATGGATCTCAACATGGTGTGTGTTTACCCCGCTGTACTTCCTTAACACACTTCTATTAGGCTGCCAAATGTGGGGAACCGTCCTCACAAAGAGCTCACATGAGCTGAAAAGGTGTGATGGAGCCACTTGTGCGCTGTTTCAGTTATAAATGGACTACAGTACAGTAAGACCAGGGTGAATTAATGACACCATATCCCGTTGTTTATTTTTAGTGGGAGACTTTACGTTTTTTGTGAGTAATCGAGCGTGGTGGGGGGGTAATATCTATTGTGTGGAAGCATCTGAAAATGAGTCAGGTCCAAGTAGCACCTCCTGGTTGTTGTGTACCGTAAGTGTCTTTATTTGCTCTCCTCACTTTCCCTCGAAGAACAAAGCCGCGTTTTGTTTCCCTCAGCTATCACAAGCAGGAAACAGAGCTCGGCTGACGTCAGTAGATTTACACCTCTATTTCTGTACAGCTAGCCATGCTGATATTCATTTCATTGATACAATCAGCTGTGTTTTCCTTGTGTTCTCCCATTAAGGAGAAAAATCTGGAGAGTTCTGTTGCTCTGTTGAGAAATTATTCAAAAATCTATCATATTATTGTGCATATGTGTATAATGTGTGCATATTTTTAGCATTAATGAGCTGCCATGCTTGAGAAGACATTCCCAGAAAATATTCCTGCTGTTCGCTGCTCACAGACATTCACATTTGTGGGTTTGGGGGTTCCAACCAAACTCCTGCTAAGTGCAGCTTCAATATTGTTTCATTTTAGACTCACTTTCTATTAAATCCTGATCCTCTTTTCAAATAAAGTTATTTCATTATGTACTTTTTTCCCACCACATTTTCTTATCGCTCTAAAAAGGATCAACTGCCACCATCGCGTCAACAAAAATATGTTTTGTATTTGCTTTTGTGTTCAATCTCACTGTTCCAATCATCAGTGTTCCATCTTGTTTACATGCACCAGTGGTCTTCAGTGTTTCCACATCATCTGCACATCTCAGGTTTGATATTTGTTACTTCTCTTCCCTGTTACATGCAACATGCAGTCTATACCAGCGATCTGCAGTCTTTATTACCTAAAGAGCTGTTCTCATAAGTTCCTACCAAATACAGTTTATCTGGAGCCACTAAACATGTAAATTCCCTGGAAAAAGAAAATATATGTGTATATATATATATATATATATATATATATATATATATATATATATATATATATATATATATACATATGTATATATATATATATAAATGCTACATAAATAAAAAAAAATAGGTTGCATTCAAAAATTATTATTAATACAATTTTGATATATTTTATTACATTCTCTTTTCTTGTAGTTGTTTTTCGAGATTTTTTTTCAGCGGTTTTTCTGATTTAGCTGATTTATGCATCTTGGCTTTTTTTTATTCGCTTTAGCTGTTTAACTATATTTACAGCTGCCTTTCCTTTCCAACTTCAGCTAAACTAGGAATTCTTCTGTTTTTTCCTCCTTTCTAACTTCCATCTCTTTTTCTTATTTGTCCTTGCATAAAGTAAATTAAACTATTTTATCTCCCTTTTTTCGCAGTTAAACCTTTTCTGTCTATTTTTAGCTCTTTTTAGCCTAGATTAGACAATTTTTGCAAGTGAAATGAAACTGTAAGCAAAATGTTCAAAATGTTTAATATTCATTTAAAAATAATCATCTCAAAGCATCCGGGAGCCACGACAGGGGGGCTGAGGGACACATGAGGCCCCAGCGCCACAGACTGACCTCTGCACCATACTGTTGTGTGTCTGCCTGGAACATCTCATGACATTTACAATTATATTGCACGTGACATTGGGAAATATTGTTTGAAATGTTTAAAAATAGAAGAAAAAAATTTTTTTTTGAAAGAATAGTGAAATCACTTAATTATCTTTAAAGGCCACGAGAAAAATTAGTCTTGACATAAAGATGCACAGCAACTAGCATGTTAAAGGGATTTGATGAGCGAACTTCCTGCTCTGTATGAGTCACATACCGTGCGTGTTTTTTTCTGTTTATAGCATTAAGACGCTAAACACGGTGATTTGTCCCCTAGAAACTGAGCTCATATAGCTTTATATTTAACTTCAGTAAATTAGTAGGTTTTGAGAAAAACCTGCTATGACGTATCTTCTTCCATTATGAGACAGCACTCTTTGCAGGGTTAACCAACATGTGAAGATGTATAAAAACTCGCATGCATGAACCTTGAGAAAGAAATAGCGTCTGCGTTCAAAATGAAAGAAGACCGTTTTAATGCATGAATCATGTCGACTCCCCAACAAGCGATTTATTCTGATAACAGGAGAAATAAAGTTTTCAGCCACCCCCACATGTCCGTTACGTGTGTGATGAGCAATCTTCACATCAATTCTGTTACAACAGTTGAAGACAACCAAAGGTCTTCATGTTCCCATCAGGTCAAGACTAAAGCCTTGTATGGAAAACCAATCTTAAAATATTAATATGTTACAAAAAGGGACAAAAAAAACACATGTGCAAAGTAAAAGTTAGACATAAAATATTACTAAGACTAAGCAGACAGTACTAATAAAATCAATAAGATGCATAAACATGATTCATAACAGTTCCTGTATATTCATAATTGTACAGGAAACAATAAATGTGCAATGCATAAACTAAGAATTACATGATAGTTTTGGTGGAGAAAGCCAGGAACTGGAATAACCCATATCTTTATTAGATCATTAACAGCACTGATCATTGAAGAAACAAGTAGGTTGTTCTGGAAAGTTTGAACAACTTTAACTTACAATGAAATGAAATGTCGCTATGAGCAACGTTTTGAGAACTTACATGTTAAAAATCATGTACACCAATTTTTTTTTCTTGTCTTGCAAAAAAAAAAAATGCACTGCAACTTTAGTTTCCTTAAGATAAAAAGGCAGCTAATACTGGATGAGCTATAACTGTGCTGTGAGGCGATTACAAAGGCCTGAAGACAATTATACACCCACAACTTCTTCACTCCTTACAGACTTCTTCTATTCTATTCTTTTTTTTTTTTTTATTACACTGACTATAATTACTTTTGGTCTAATTGTGGATCTTGATTCTAAAATAACATGTCAAACTGATAATAAAGCGATAGAGTGATTTATTTTTTTTAAAGACGATCTACATTTAGAACAGGTGGGCTTCCCATTCAAGGCTAATGAGAGCCTGTAAATTGCCGGCTGAGGGATCTGATGGAGTTAAATGAAGAAGGGAATGAATGGAGGATGCACGTGGCGGCTATTCTTTTTGCATGAAAAATGTGACGCATCCCTCTTTGGAACATAAGTGCAACAACACACTCTGTATCACTCACATTCACAATGAAAATGGTATTTTGTTCCCATCTGTTAACATATAAAAGCTATATAATATGTTTAAAAAGATACATGTCGAGGGTAATTGGGAGAGATTTGCCAGTTAGATTTCAGCACATCATTAAAACTGATTTGGATAAAGCTGTATGGCGTTAGATCAATCTAAACAGCCCAAATTAAGATCTTAAGAAGTGAAAAATATCAACAAATCTATTTTTAATCTAGTGCGCAAGAGGAAATCTGTGCAGTGCATCAAATGGGAAGGGGCCACCAGCTCTCCGAGAGGGGTCTCTCCACCGCTCCCACATTTGGAAAATCCTTTTATCGACTGATGAAAAGACATGAGCTTTTATACGCAGGCAGACGAGCAGCCGTTGATGGCTGATGATAATGGTGGAAAAACTCTCTGATGAGACTGACGGAGGAGGACAAAGTGACCAGTTGATTCTCAAGTGATGTTTTTTTTCCCCACTCGTAGGGGAAAATGAGTTGAGAAATACATAACATAGAAGAGATGCTGTTATGATTGCATATAGGCATACAGCGAATGGAAAAGTCCTTATTAATTGGCATAAATTCATTTGATCAGTTCATTAATTTGTGGAATAAGTGTGTAGAATTACAAACTTTTTATCTGTACTGTTAGCTGAAAAATGAAAGTCGAGTTCCTCAGGAGAAGAGATTAAGAATCAGGTTTTTTATTTGCGTATTGTTTATTTCTTCTCATATATTTATCTGCTCTATGATTTTGTTCATCCATCCATCCATCCATCCATCCATCCATCCATCCATCCATCCATTCATTCTTTTGCTTTGAGAGACAGTGAAATTATTGAGGAAAGGAATGAGAACATCGATTTCTGAGTCACATTTGGTACTTTTTTGTTGTTGCAGAGTCAGTTTCACACAACATGAAGTAATTTATTTTTTTGTTACAACAAAAAAAAAAAGTGGTAAACTACCGGTAGTCCGTCACATAAAATGCGTGAATACGGTCAGAACAATGAGATGTCGATATCTGACCGGATGGTAACTCTTGACGGTTGAGCGGTGAGTGAGTGTTTGAAATGTCAGAGACTTTTTCATTTCTGTCAGACGCCCAGCAGAAAAAGCTTGCAGCCTGACTAAATCCACCTTTGACAAGATGAGGTTGTTGCTAGGGATGAGTAATCAACTGATGCGTAAAACGATGTTGTGATTTACGTGATGCGTTGCAATGCGGATCATTCTTGTGTGCATCAGAAAGTCGGTGGCGCACGCTGGTTTTCCCTTCATCACAACAGGAAAAAAAAAAAAAAAAAAACTCAACCCCCATCATGTGATTATGTCCTTCTAAGTTTTCTCACCTAGCAGAACGTTCACTGACGTGAGTCATGTCTGTGCTATTCAGAACAGGAGGCGTACGATGCAGCGAAGACTCTTTTCACATATGATCCATTTGAACTTTTGCACACATGAAGGGTAGAGAGTACAGCCTGGGATCTGCAAACGGTTACTCACTGTCACCAGACCGGCTTAGGAAGCTGTGTGTGTGTGTGTGTGTTGAATGCATGTGGTTTGTGCGAAATTGCTCTGTCTCACTCACACACATCAGAAGATTCTGTCAGTCTCACTCACACCTTCGAACTCTTTCACACGCAGCAATATGCCAGGCAGAAAGTAGCGGCAGAAGCGAGTGTGAGTGTTCTCCAGCCCGGAAAAGTGTACAATTTTACAATCTAACGAGGAACATTATGCCCCTTCGGATATCACAGCGATAGTTGTGTTGTTATTGCCTGGTTGAAGTTCAGGCTCAGTATGAGGTGGAAACTGAGTAACCTCACTAGTTTAATAAGGAAAAAAAAAATGGCTGCTTGGTGTCCGGTTGGATTTTTCACTGGAAATGTTATTGCGAACACTGTCTAGATTGGGTGAGAGTGGCAGCGAATGTGCTCAACCACCGACTCTGTGACAAATGTGTACAGCATGATTGTGAGTGACAATAGTAGCTCACATAGATTCAAGGATACTCAAAGCAAACAGTGTGAAGAGAGTATGGCGGTATGCTTCAGTGCAAGAGAGAGACAAACGTGGAAAAATAAGAAATACTCAAGCAGACTGAACACATTTGTCAGACAAGTTGAGTCCGTTGAGAAATCCTGAATGTAAATAGCATGAAGAGTCCACAGGGTGCAATTAACCAAAAGAGATGGAGGGGCCCGATTAAACACGAATTAAAATTCTTGTAAAAGCAAAACCCTCTTGCAGTGTTTTGGCTCCTGGGTGTATTTTAAACATGCTACAGATGCTTTGAGGAATCACTTTGTTTCAGTTGCTGTGGTTCCTCTGATTAGTTAGAAATGTGTGTCAAGCAGGAAAAAAAAGGACTCGAATATTGTCGTAAGAAACCTTCTAGAAACACTTTGATGCTTTGACATACATTCCAAACAGTTAATAAAATAAAGACTTAGGTAAGATTATATTTCTTCTGAGAAAGTATTATGAAAGTATGTAAGAATGCGGAGTGAAATGGTGTGTGATTACGGTGGCAGATGAGAGCAAGATGCACACATTAGGACCAAATACACACATTATTCTTCCATCCACTTCGTCTGTCTGCTTTCTTTTGGGTCATGAAAGCTGAAGCCATTTCCACTTTGACAATGGGCAACAAGCAGAGTTCACAGCAGGCAGAGCCAGCACAAAAGCAGGAAATTACACACACACACACACACACACACACACACACACACACACACACACACACACACACACACACACACACACACACACACACACACACACACACACACACACCATCTTGGGGCCAACACACCACAAAAGCATAAAACACAGTGATCACCTTGACACCCACACTGCATACATATGCAGTGAAATATGAATCTGTATGGCAACCATTGAAAGTGAGGAAATCTATACGTAATAAAGAGGAAACGGTAATATGAAACCTGGATGTGCACAGAAATATTTGTATTTTGCTTAATGTTCTTGAAGATACTCGCATTTTTTTAGGGCAGCGAAAAAATCCTGGTTTATATTCGGGAGACTATCAGACTGCTGTTACATGAGGCGCCAAATGTTTTGTATTATTGTGCAAAAGATTTCATAAAGGATGCATGATTGGCTGTCTTTGAGGATACATTGTGCTCTAATGGGGAGCATACCATTCCTGTCACCTTTCGAACTGCCTCCCTGCTTGTTGATTGTACAGACCCAGATGGCTTCAGGAGACCTAATCTCCATTTCAGCTCTCTGAGACGACTACAAACATGCCACAGAGCATGTCTGGATAGCCAGCCAACTCCTTAACCTCACCAGAACAGTCAATCCTGCTCAGCAGTTGCAAACTTTACAGAAGGAACTCTCTTTATGTAACACAGTTGTTTATTGTTTCTTGCAATTTTGCTCAGTCAGGAGAAAGTCTGGCCAGAATGTACTGCACAACGTCAATTTATTGAAAATTTCCCTCGTTGCTCCAAGTAATAGGATGGGTTAAAATGTTCCTGTGAGGGATTACAAAATGTATTTTAAAAAAAATTAATGAAATTTTTGCAGTGCTGATTGATTGAGGTGCTGGAAACATTCTTCAGAGATCAGGTGTTCTCTCCTTTCCGCACTTCCTTTCTGCCTTCATTCCTCCCATCCATCCATCTTCCCTCCTGCTTACACTCAAGGTGGCAGTATAGAGCACGTTGGGAATTCCAGAGCTCCATTAATCCAGCAATTTCCTGTGAGTCTTTAGTGTTCGGCTGAGCTCCTCACGCGAGTGACTTAAACATAAATGTGTTGAAGGTGAATGAGTTGCACATATGGCAGCTTTGGCAGCTCAACCTTTAAAGAGTCAGCCATGCTACATCCGGTATATTTATGTAGTGTTATTTGAGGAGGCATGGCAGTAAAAACAAATCTACCATGTCCCACCCACAAAGTGATTCATGCATATTTTGGTGCATATTTATGAGGGAATAATCCCATTAAACGTCGTGGTGCTGCTCCACCGAGGACTATTTCGAAGGTATCAACATAAATAAAGCGGCTTTTCTCCAAAATATGCAACCTTTATTTCTAACAGGCGTAAATACTGCCAAAGGTATCAGGTTGGAAAATGACACTTGGCAAACTCACCAAGCATTATGCTAATGGTAGTGGATTACAAAGCAAACAGCGTGCCACTGGTGGATAATGATTTAGTTCTCAACACAACTGCCGACCACAGGCAGACATGGCAAGCATATTTCTCATCAGAGAGCACCAAATTAAATACTTTCTTAATCAGTTCAAGCATTCCAAGTTTTTTTTTTTCCATACGATACAGAAATGAATGGTAATATTTGACTTTACAGGAAGAAAAGAATATTACAGGCTAAATGTCAAAACTTTATGTGAAGAATTCACTGGTCATGTTGGATGGAATAAAACATTTCATGCATAAGTTACTGTGTCTCTAAACACTGTGTTCATTTTACAATTTTTTTAAAATTTTGTTTAATTCTTTAACATTTTTAGTTACATACAGTGGTCACAATGAAACAGGTGACAACCGAGACACATTATACAGACGCTGCATCTGGTTCCTGTCTCTGCTTTTGCCTGGATTTCTGTTATTATCAGTATTATCAGCGAAGGCTGAAGAAGAAGCAAAAAAGCAACAAATGTAAATACGCAACAGCTCCAACTAGAGGCCTGATAGGCAGAAGGCCAAAATCAGTCTAACGACTCTAAACATGGTGGTTCATCTTGTGCTATCTTGGAAAATATTGTTTTCATTTTCAGCACAAAGTTCCTCTTCATTGCTCCTTCTTGGTTGAAATTCCTGCAGTTGAAATGCAGATTAAGAAAATTGTATAAATTAATTTTAGCATCAGAAGCACTACTTGTTGAACTGTCAGCTGATCCACTCTCCTGAATGGACTCCTTCTGCCGCGCGCTCAGTTAAAGTCATCCCTCAGTCTCTCTTGACATTCCTGCGGTTCTATGTATGTACTTGAAGCACGCCAGTCCTCGCTGTGACGCATGTGAGCACCGCGGAGCAGCAGGAGGTTGGCAAGCTAACCGTTCCCGGGCAGTAATAAGAGCTTGCTTCAAATTTACCAAAGCCTATTTTCAATTGCCAACCCAGACAAAATGCGTATGTGTGAAGATGTAATGAGGATTATGCAAAAATGTAGGCTTTTTTTTTTTTAAGTCAATAACTTACTGGCTGGTATTTGATAAGACACTAAATGATAAATGGGATATTTTATGAATGTAGATACTGATGTACCAAAAAGTGCACTTTAAAAAAACAATGTTCCCTGAAATGTATCCATGAGCAGCATGTTGATGCAGCAGTTTGCACTTTCATCTGACCGCATTTATGACACTTTTTTACATAAATCAGTATAACCTCATGTACGAGCAGGAAGTTTAGGTTGATTATCAGCTCATGAAGAATGTCTGACCTGTATGTCTCAGCTCTCAAACGCCGAGGTGCTTCAGCACACTTGATTCAAACAAACAGTTATCAGGCCTCTGCAACGTTGATATGAAATCTTTTTATTAGTCACATGTGTTGGAGCTGGGAGACGTCTTAAAAAATGCAGGAAAGTCGTCCTTGAGCAGCAGGATTAGGAAACATTACCATTTTCAATATGAAGCATCTTCTGACATGCAGTACTATGAGGACTGTAATGGACTGAGAAGCAGCCAGCAAAAAGCTGAGCAGCAGGTTCAAACAACGAGCTTCGAACTCCACCAGCATGTTTCCCAATAAATGTCTGCATGTGAGACTGATTGTTGCTTTTGGAGAGTCCTGATTTTACCCAAAAGTGATGACACTCTAGCTTTTACCAATCAGATTTTGAGCAAGTGACACTAGGGCCTTTTTTTACCTACAGTAATATTGATGTTTTTACTATGCAAAGTAAAACTGTTGACTTGTGTTGTTTCAGTAATGATTAACTTATACTTTAACTCATTTTCACTGCATGGAATAACCCGATTATGATCCAGGCAGGACACTAGTGAAGGTCTAAGTATGAAAAAATACACTTCCTGCTACCAACAAAAGGCATTTTGCTGGTTGTTCAATCAACCTGATGCGCTTAAAGCTGAAGCTCCTTCTAGCCTACTTTTCAGGGGTACCTTAACTGTTTGATTGGACATACAGACCGCCCTGCTTTAATCTCTGCTTCACACTCCAGTGGTTGATCTTGCAGCCCTCCTCGTCCCCTCCCAACCTCCACGCTGAACGCTCCATCCACAGCGCCGTCTTTCCCCCGCTTGTGACTCACTGTGTAGCCCAACCTGATCGAGAAGAGGGTACGTTCATGAAGTGCTGGCAAAGAGGAGGACTGAGCGAGTCCACGTTGCCGCCCACTCTTCCGTAAGAGGCTCGGCTGTGTGTTCACCGCGGCGCCGCAGCATCAGTCGGTCCCTGTGGCTTGGTAACAGTGGACTGGACAGCAAGTGATGATGAGAAGGAACAGAAAGAAAACAAAAAGGCTGCATGGTAATTTACAATGGGTGGTCAAAAGAGAGGTCAGACTAATATTGAGAGGACAGATGGTGAGACAAAGTGTTAGTCACCCTGTATTACCTCTGCTGCAATCATAATTAAGTAGAAAAATGGCTTAATGAATTTAAATGACTCTGGAATACATTAAGCAGCCCCTCTATCCCACACACTGCTTATATTGACCACTTTCACAAAGCATAATGACAAAGGGATGAAGGATAGTGGTCTAGCATTTTGTTTGGGCAGGTCAGCGAGCCTGAGTAAGGTGTGGGAGTTACATATTGAAGAGTCTGGTCTTTTTGATCACTGTGTTCTGGGAGTGCACAAAATTATGAAGCCTACACTGAATGCTTCCATTTCATCGCAACCTATTATGCTCACTTTTTTCAGTGATGTGACAAACTCAGACTGACTGAAACATGAATCTCACACTATTTTATGCTAATATGATGTATTTTGTGTCAATCTAGAATTTGCCATGTTTTTTTTAATGTTTTTTTTAATGGAGCTAGAGAGGTTCTCGAAGTATCTCAGTGTAATGCAGGTAATCATCAAAGGCAAAGGCACACCGTGACGTCAATTTGATGTTGAAGATTGGTCAAGATTTTGACTTCCATCATAAAGAGCCTACAAGCTTTGACCTTCTTATGGTTGCAAAACGGTCCAACCAAAGAATCAATCTCACATTAAAGGAATACTCCACCCAAAAAATTATTTGGCCTCATTTTCTACTCACCCTCATGCTGAGAAACACTCTGGAGCATTGTTTTGATGTCTCAAATGCAGTTGGAGGTCCTGGGGGATTTTCGTTTTTCACAAACAGGGACCGACAGCGCCCGACAGAAAAAACGGTCCATAAAGTCTACAAAACGTGCCTATTTTCCTTCATACTGCTCGTCCGCTGTAATCGAAGTGTCCTGAGCGCGTAACGTCTATAATTAATTCTAAACAAAGTCATTAAGTACAGTTTTGGAGCGTAAACAGTGCGATATCGTACTTCCGCAGTGCTCGTCTGCACGCGCTCCCTGAACTATGGAAGCCGCGGCAGACCAAGCCAGACACTTGCACGCTTTCAGGGACTACTGTGCTAAAGCACAGACGCAAAGATCTTGTACAATGTTGCCATACGAGACGGTGCAGGATCTTTCTATCCGTGTGTTTTCTGTTGTAAAAGTTTGACATGGAAACAGCTGCTGATGGTGGCGTAGTGAATAGCAACGTTGCCTCACAGCAACAAGGTTTAAGAAATTCAAATACCAACTGTGGCATGGGGTCCTCCGGTGTGGAGTTAGCATGTTCTCTGTGTGTGTGTGCGTGGGCTCCCTCCGGGTATCATGACTTCCTCTCACAGTCCAAAAAAGTGCTTAATATCATTATTTGGTTGAAATTTCAAGGAAGCTTGATATTAATGCCAAATAATATCAATAGAATTATCATTATCTGACAGATGTCAAAGGATTGAGGTCATGTTGATTTATGTTTTAGACCAAATTATGATGATAAATTGATGTCGACTTGACATCAGATGCCCACTGGGACAGGACAGGTCATTTCAGAACAGGACAAGATGCATACATCTGAGCTGTTATTTACAGAAACCATTGGTAATTATTATTGCTCCAACAATGTCAGATTTTAGATATTATTGGCAAAATTACCACGATGAAATTATTCATAAACAGATATTTAAATAATGCTGTAATAAATCCTATAAGCTTTATTACACTGTGTGTCAAATTTGTTTATTTATCATGTGTTTGGGATATTTTTTTATCATTTCTGAAATTAAAACTGTCCTATTTGTACTGAAATGGATATTTATCAACACTATTTCAGACAGCAAGATACATTTTAGTTTGAGTTCTATGGAAGGAATTACAACCGCTCTTCACCTCACTATAACCTTCACCCAGTCACCACTGTTTCACTCTCCAGTCAACAAGACTTAGTATGAGGATCGGCACAGCAGCTAACTATGTATTGTTTACAAGCTGTTGTCATGGATATTTGCTGTCTGGGGTGCAACAGTGCAGGTTGGAGAAAACAGAATTTTTACATGTTTATGGAAATTACTGTGTGTCTCTTGGAGAACGGAAGCCTCTGGCCTACTTTACAGAACTTTAGTCTGATACAGGAGAATTCACCTCATACAGTTCTGGAAATAGGTTATGAAATAAATATTAAATACTTATTATATCTTAAGTTATTTTCAATACCATAACATTACAACAACCTTTGAAAACATGTTTTTTTTAAATTAATATTATTATTAAAAGTTTCATATGGACTTAGAGTGGAACTGCTGTCAATTTGAAGTTCAACCTTTCAAAGAAGTCAGAGTTTTTATTATATGACACTCTGAGAAAAATGTAATTTCCCCTTCCCTGCTCTCAGGTCTCTGATAAACACAGTGGACTTATCACCTCTGCAACTGTTTCAATTTAAAAAATTTGTTTGGTTTAAAAAGTGTTTCCGAGGGAATTCTGATTGCGTGCGTAATCCAGCAGACCATTATGTAAAGGCTTCCTTGTTTTGTTGTTGTTTTTCAAATGCATGAGCAGGGATAAACAACAACAGGCGAGGGAATTGTGGCACAATTACTGCATTTTGTCTGGAAGGCCCTTGAATTTCTTTCTTCTGAAGATCACTTGACTGTTGCACATCTCCTGGCTCCCTATCGGTTTCCCTGCTGCTGAAGTCCTGCCTTCCTGCCTGCTGGTTGTCACAGTTTGTTTGATGCGACGGCCTTCCTGCAGGCGGCTGTGGAGCTGTTTGTCTGACCTCCGAAACTACTCCATTGTCCCACTGCGACTGCTGTTTGTCCAGTCTTTTTCACGGCACTGATAACAACATTACTGTAAATTTAGGAGCATTTTGAGAAGACGAAAATTTAATACTTTTAATATCAATGTTTTCGCAATTGAGCGCATCAGTCTGAAAATGTCATCATCAACTCAATACATCTAAAACAGCAAGTCTGTCCTGCAAGTATCATCATATTATCAATTGAACCTCATGCAAGAGGAGTTATTGCATCAAAATCAGGAATAAAAGAAATAATTAGTTACTCCATACATGCATCTATAAAAGACATGTGTAGGAAACTATATTCACTGTGTCTTTTTTCTTAAGATTATCAACACATGATTTCCGCCGATATGAGGATGGACTGTGTATAGTTGCAGCATTCACTCCTTTTCCACTGCGTTGTAAAGATGCTGAAAAGTCCCCCATCTCTGAAACGGTTACGGAAAGACTCAAACAACTCAGCTCTGTTTGTCTACAACCAATAATTCAACAGATTCAACATACACATACAATAGTTCTAAAGATATCACTCGCGCAGAGTGCCGTTGATTGTGCCTCAATAACCTTCTGCAGGTGTGTTCTCTGCGGGAGTCCACAGATGACAATTGCACACAGTTGTGTGATTTTTCAAGTGGAACAAACAAACTCAGGCATTCAGTATTCAACACCACCCATTACCCAATAAAAGCAGTCGGCATGTTTGCTCAGTGGTGACTTTCACTTGTGGGTGTGTCTAATTGGCATCTAAAACCTGCAGAAAATTATGTTCAGACGATGCATAAATGACTTCTCTTTAAGGTGGCATCTCAAGCAGAGTTTGCAGGCAGCCAGGATACTAAAATACTTCAAATTTACCGAAAAAAAACCAGTTCTTTGCCACTGAACAATTGAAAATTGAATTAGGTTTGCAGAATGCACAAAAATGGAACGAATGACAGTGCAAAGTGGCCATTGTTATTGTTCAAAGACTATTTTCTAAGCTTTTACAAGCACTGAAAGAGAGATACAGACAAGAATATGTTGAGATAGAAGTCAGAGCATTTCAGTAAAACAACTTTGTCACAGTTGTTTCCTAACTTTTCACTGCTGTCCTCAAACTCAGCTTGCCTGCCATGCTCTCTGGGAGACTCTCATCTTTTAGTTGAGCCATCTGCTTTCTGTTCATCTGTACCAAACCCCGACAGTCTGAACTGGCTTTGCGGCGAGCCTCAGCGATTAACACAGGTTAAAAGGCAAACTGGTGTTGCGTCTGCACACTCCACAGTCTGCTGCCAGGAGGGAGAGCGCATGAATTCCTCAATTTTGTGTTGGATGGAAAACAATCAAGTCCAGAGGTCAAACCAATCTTGAGGTGTGAAAAAGAAGGAGCCATGACTGTTTACAAACCAGACCCTCACGTGTGCGATCATCCACGGTTCAGAATGAACTCAGCGGGAGTCTGAGGGCGAGATGGTTCTTAACAAGTGTGTGTGTGTGTGTGTGTGTGTGTGTGTGTGTGTGTGTGTTCTTGTATTTCTATCCTTGTCGGGGCCAAATGTCCCCACAAGGATAGCAAAACGTGGAACGACGTGCCTTGTGGGGACCTTTTTCCGGTCCTAAGTAGGAGAAACAGTGTTTTCTTGACCATGTTGTTGTTACTGAAAAAAGTAAAAGTGCAAAAACATTTCTTTAGGGTTTGGCTTTGTTGTGGTGTGGGTTAGGGTTAGGGTTAGGGTCAGGGTTAGGGGCTAGACATGAATGGGAGTCAATGGACGGTCCCCACAAGGATAGAAATACAAGACTGAGCGTGTGTGTGTGTGTGTGTGTGTGTGTGTGTGTGTGTGTGTGTGTGTGTGTGTGTGTGTGTGTGTGTGTGTGTGAAGGGTGAGTCTACTGATGGCAGGCTGTCGTCACCAGGCGTGTGATGGTCTTGTAGGAGGGTCCAGATGTTACCGTGTGATATTCAAGTCACTTCCTCCTCATTTTGACATATTCTGAAGGTTGATCCCAATTAGGCTTTCAAAGGTCAAGCGAGTGTTTATCGCAAGTAAAAAAAGAATGGGAAGAATCGGATTCTCATGTCTGAAGACTGGAAGATTCTCTCTCTTTGATTTTTAGGTCATTCGGTTCTGCACTGTGGTGTGATTAAGTTCTATTTCATTTACGTACTTGGGTAAATGTGCCGACAATCGTTCCCGTCACTCTTGTCTCTGACTAAGTGCTGCACTTTGACGTTAGATTCATGACGGTAGTCGTACTCAGTCAGGCTGAAGAAAAGAAATCTCCCCTGACACCGTTAATTTATAGTCCTGCAGAGTGCTGGTGTTTGCATGTTTTTTTTTTTTTTTCCAGACTACAACAGGGAAAATAAAGTCAATGTGAACTAACAGTTCAAATGGTTTGTCGTGATCCTACAGGTCGTAGGCTTTGTTGTCAGACACTGCAGTTCATGTGAGGGCAAACAGTCTCTGATTACTGGTATCAGTTTGAAAAGGCCTCTTGGCTCTGACATGTTAGTGAGGGTAAGAAAAAAAACAAAAAAAAAAGAGAGGCTTCGTGATGAGGGGTTCACATTACACTTGCACCCAGCTGCCTTTCTGAGTGAATAATCTCTGTATCTCTGCTAAGTACGTAAATTGTGCAGTGTTTGTTTGATAATGAAAAAAAATGGTTCAAACTTACAGCTGAAATCAAAAACACTCAATAACTTTGATCCGTTATGACCTTTACAGTTCAGGAGCAAATCAATCAAAGGAGTAGATCAAATATAAATTCAGTTAATGCTGCCAGAGTTTCTGACATTTTCTGAAATCAAAATTTAACAGCCGACCAGAGTCTAAAAAAGATAATAGTTTCCAATTAAGATTCCATCCCCTGCATGTAAATTACCCGGTCATGCTGATTCCACGTTGGAAGCGTTCGTGACTCAATCAATGCGCCCAAGACTCCGTTCCTGTCACATCCTGTTTCTAACACACAAACCATGTTATGAGTCAGGCTGAAGGGCAAACTTCCGGGTGGTTTACAGGGGAAAAAAGTATTGCTCCGAGGCTCGGGGACTCGGTTGACGCCATTCCGACGCAAGCGCACATTGTTGTCATGGTGATAAAGGGATTTCCTGTCCTCCACTCACAGCTGTACTTCTAACCATCTGATGAGCCATGTACCTCCACAGGTGATCCCCGAAAAAATATCCTCCTACGTTCCCCTGCAGGAGAGAACACTTCAGCATGCAGATAATCCCACGGAGCTGCTACAAACACTTTTTGGAGAGCAGTACATCCCAACCTCTCACTGCACTGGGCTTTGTAATATTAAGATTTTTATCTTAGTCTCACTGTAGGCATTTCTACTATGAGACCTTGACTTTTCATGTAGTGCCTTATCTAATGCTTAGCAATTAGTTTCCCAAATTTATCAGTGAGTGTTTTTGTTATACAGTCATAAAATTAAGTCTTTCACCTTATGGTTGTTAATACAATTCTGAGGCTTTTTTCATTTTCTCCACTGTTTACAATAACATGAATTTACATGAAGAGCCGTCATCAAACAGTATCTGAGCTTATACTACTATCCTGCTGTTCCTGGCAGGATTTGGCATTTATATAGACCATTAATACTATTGAGATCATTCTAAAACTAACAGAAACCAGAGAAATAAAGTTGCGTCTATGTGTTAGTGGATATAATGCTAAACAGCCCTTCTGCAATACAACTATGTAATGAAAGATAAACGTTTACAGGTTTGTCACCTTGCTATAACACGTGCAGTAAAAAAAAAAAAAACATCCACAGAAAGTAACTAGAGCCGTATGGGTGTGCATCACATGCATCACAGTGAAAAGACTGGTTGACTTTAGACCGGTGATTTGCTCATTTCATTGTTCCTACATTACTGAGGTTTTTTTTTTTTTTCAAAGTGAAACATTTTTATCAGTGCATCATCTTTTCCGAGAATCATTCATTGAAGTAATTTATCCCTTAGTTCATCATGATGATTAAGAAATGGAACAATGAAGCTATGTAGCTCAATGACACACAAAGCGTGCTGTCTCTCTCTCTCTCGCTCTCTCTCTCTCTGGTTCAAATATTCATACGTAAGCCCAAAAAATTATGGATTAAAAGATATTCAGAATAATCAAATTGAAAATACTGTATTCAGGATAAAAATCCATCTGTTAGCTTATGTCACGTCTGTTATCAAGGCTTGTCAATTATGCGGGTCCACATTTTTCCCTGCTGCTCATGTTTTGCAATGTAGAACAGCTTTGGATAGAGAGAAAAAGGCGTCTTGTGACATTTGGGGAAGATTGCATAACAATGGTAAAAGGGCATGGAAGGCAGCGCTGTAGAATCAGTCAAAGATGTTGACTTTGTGGATGTCAGGATGTGTCAGTGGGGAGCCCACAGCCAGAAGATCAGAAATGCTTTGATAAGACTTTTGATAAGCAAAGCCTCATCCGCAACTTCTAACGCCTAAACAGACAATTTATGCTACGAACAGCCAACATAATGTCCTGGCTGCTGTGAGACTGGGCCTGATGTCCTCATTAAAGACCATTTCAATGTGTTTCGGCATTTTTGCTCTTTGGCATCTCTGTTTGCGCCTTGGATAAACAACGTTTTACTGTTTATTAGACTTTACAATTCAAATCACCACATGACCTGTTGATTTGCAATGAAATTTAAGGTTATGAATGGTATCATGCAAAAGACTCAGGCATCATGAATAAGTGAGATCTCCTCATATCAGGATGATGAAACAACCTCTTTAGCCTTCACAATTCTATTTCTAACATCCTGGTGTTCAGCTTTTGTTTTTAATTAAGATGAAATTCATGAAAAAGTCTGTTTTCGTTGTTGCTCAAAGGATTATTAAGCATGTGTCTGACTGAGGTGAGTGACCCTGTGCTCAAAATAGTACACCTCCTGTGTGATGTAAGTCGACTAAACTCAGAACTGTGAGGCCGGACCAATTTTCTTCCTCTGTGGAAATCAAAATATGCACAAAGAGACTTAACTCAAATGCAAGCACAATCAAAGAGATATGCACCTATTTAATCTTGCATCACAGAAAAAAGGGAGTGGCGGCCTGATGGGCTTCGGCTGAAGTGGCTGGGAGATGGAAGAGTGTTTGGATTTAGTTGCTCTGGGATGACAAACGACGCTGAAAGCTCCTAAGCTTGATTGGAGCAAGCAAGTGTGGAGCTGAGGCAAGAGCTGTGACATGAGCTGGATCCGGATGATCTGGAGGCAAAAAAAGAATTAGGTTACTCCTACAGAGAGGACCGTGATTAACTCCAGACATGGGACTGCAAGGTGACTGAGCGAGAGCAAAGTGTTTAAAGCTGCGGTGCTCAGGCTCTTCTGCAGCTGCTGCACACCTGCACAGCTCACACACTCACACACACACACGCTCAGAAAAGTATCTTAACTTGGAGATTAGAATACAAACATCTGAACAAAAAGTGATCTTGAGAATATACCGCAATTCTTCTTTGCAGTTGGTTGGTATCATGAAACTGACACACCTACCTTGTGGTAACTGAACATGAATTATTTACAGTTTGGAGCAGTATAGAAAACAAGTTGAAGTTTCTCACTCGTTTGGAAAAAGCTAACTTCTGCTTTTACCAAGCATTTACTCTGAATTTTGAGGATACAGAAGACGCTCAAATAACTGTGTTCAGTGCAATTCTCAAACCCACAGTTTTACATGATAAAAATTTTATCAGTGTAACATGATGTGTCATTGACACTTCAAGTGTAGTCAGGCTTTCAAACGTATTCTGTGATGAAGGGCAGAGGCTGACTTCTCAGGGTAAACACAGGAGTCACCCCAATGCCTCCTCTGCCAACGGCTAGGCTACTTATATTATCAAACCAGATGACGGTCAAGTTATTTGTTCATCTTTCCAAGCGGCTGCCATTTTTACTTGTATCTATTCACAGCGCCAACAATAGTAAGAACCATCTGAACCCTTTTATTTTTCATAAGTTAACTTTGCTGTTCCAGGAAGCTCTCCGACTGATTCACCTCGTCATCAAGTTTTATTTTTACATTATTTGTGTCCTGGTTGGCTTAGCAACTGCATTATGAATAACATCTAGTTATTTTTAATGGACTGGCCCCAATGGTAAAATCATGTTGCCTAGCAAGGGGCGCATAAATGGGCCAGCGAATCATTTTTGCTCACTAGATGAGATCTCTCAAGAGTTTCAAGTTTCCAATTGATGGATCTTTTGTGTGTACCAGTTTATCCAAGCAGCCAGCTCGTGAATGGAGAACCCTACAATGAAGAACGTTGAAAAGCCTAATTTTGAAGCTCGATCCATCTGTTTACGTAAATACCGTATTTTCCCCACATCGCTATCTTTAATTATGGTGGATGAAATGATGACATCTGCTATGGCTGACAGCTCTCGTTTGAAAAAAAAAAAAAAAAAAAAAAGATCAGTGGCTGAAGTGGATTGATTATGGTACTTTCTGGGAGTCCTTAACTGTTGAGATTGCCACTTCTGAGTCTTCAATAAGCTGCCCATGTCATATCTTTTGTGTCATTTATACACAAGAAAATCAGTTTGTGTTTTTAAAATATCCTATCCTACAGCAGCATGTTCTTCAGCATAAACTTAAATATGTGTTTGAACGTCAAAATCAAAACACAGGAAGAAACGTAGAATTTACCACATATTTTCACTCGCACAACAAAGCTCTTTGTACAGATTGTGATTAATTGAGTTTTACAAAATGTGTGATTTTTATTAAGGATTTCTGCACAAAATGAAAGATGCATTTGTCATTATTACATGAAAATCTGAAAGTTGAAAGCTCCTCTCAGCTCATTGCCATGGGCACAGAGTCAATGGGCCTCATTTCAGTCAATGGAGTGGAAAGTACATGTGAGTAGTGCATGTTTGGTTCAATTACAAAATTTAAAAATAAATTCCAATGTAAAGGTGTGAATAGAAACCATTCATAATTGAGACTTCACAGCTACAGACAAGAAGTGTTTTTATTTCAAGATTCTTCCATTCTCCTTTTCTGAGGAACACCAGCCCACAAGATATCTCATTCAGCCTTTTGGCTCTTTATAATCGCAAACTGTGAAACCAGAACAGATATGAATAATACAAGCTGTGAATTTGCCAGTTTCTTAAAATGTGGCACGAAACAAGTAGCAAAGTTGCAAAGATGGTAACAGCTATGGGGAAAAAAAAGTCCAAGTATCACATATGGCATGGCTTGAATAGCTCAATGGTCCACAATGAAAGCATCAGAGGACAGTGAGGGAGGCTATTATGAATGAATGAATCATCAGGAAGCTCCCCGTCTGCCGTTGGCTCCGATGTTCCCAGCGATGTGGGAGCGCGCCGTGACGTGACGGAGGGAGATGTCGTCGGCAGACGACTCCACGACAAGCCGCGGGAGGTCGTCTTGCTCTCCCACAGTGTTTCCTTGTCTCCTCTGTCCTTCACACTAATTATAAGCATGAGAATCATTGCATGAGATGAACCATGACGACAATCGGCAGAGCACATCGCGGTTATTTTTAGAAGAAGACATTGACAGCGTAGGATATCGATTTTATTAAAAGGAAAAGAAAGGCGGCCTTACATCTGAACCGGATGCGGTTTATTGGAAAAGTACTTCGCATCAGGGCAGAATGCTCTTTGAGGTGCGTACCTCACCTGACTGTACAGGTAAGCCCTATACTGGACAGCCAGCTACAAGTCATTAGGTTCTTAGCAGATGTTTTTTGGAAGAGGAAGTTGGTCATCTGAAAAAAACCTACTCCATAAGATGCAAACTCCACACAGAGAGACCTAAACCCTGCCGGTGAACCCCCTCAAAGAAAGACACTAAATGTCTTCCACCAACAGTTAAAAGAAAGGAGCTGCAGTCAGATGTGTTGTAATAACTGAACCTTACAGTGGTTTATATAAACAGGACTCAGCGGGATGCCAGAGAGGCTGCACTTCCCCATCACCTGGCCCGCTCTCTTCCTCTCCTCTGCCCACTGCCGGAGTACGCTCTACCCTCACACTACGTGGCGGTTTATCACACGAAGGAGGCCCACACACTCAGCCCGGATAAAGATAGCACACGTCTCTGACAAATCGCAAACCCAACCCTAAAGACACCTCATGATAAATGCATGAAAGGAGGAGGGTGAGAGGAAAAAAAAAAAAAAAAAAAAAAGCATCATTCTGGATTTGGAACAAAAAATATTTTATGAGCCGGATATTTCTTTGTATGGTTGAGTCTCCTACACACATTCTGCCTTTGAAAACTGAATGACTCGTACGTGTCTGTGTGGGGAGGGATTCCTAGACCAGTATTTTAAGTGTGCACATCAAATAAATAACTGAATGACTTGCTTGAAATTTTGATGGTACGCGTTATGTAAATGATCTGTTGACCTACAGTGCTGGAAGTAGAAAGTCATGAATAAAACAGCACAAGTGCACTTCACTGGTTTTAGTGAAAGAAAATGTTACTTTTGTCTATAGAGGTGAATCAGTGTACACTTTTTCTATATCCTTCTGTTTTTATACTGATCAGTAAAAAAAAAAAAATTACAAGAATAAACAAGCAAAACATGTTTCATCGGGCATTTTTGGAGGGCAAAGGTACGTCCTGGACAGGTAATCAGTCCTGAACAGGGCTTAACCATGAGCTGAATGAGACAAAACCCGTTTTTACAGCATTGCTTGTACTTTTTTTTTCTTTTTTTTTTTTTTTTTTGAGAGAGGGATGTCGTTGGTATTTTCTTCAGTTCAGTGACTAACTTGCAGCAACCTGGTCCTTGCATATCAGCAACAGGGTGAACGGAGGCCACGCACAATGGTTGACTCACAGCAAGAACGTCATCGACATTGTCCCAGTCAGGTCCGACTGTTTGCAAGCCATTCCAGTTCGTGGGTTTCCTCTGGGCAGTCCTGTTTCCTCCCACAGTTCAAAAATATTCATGTGAGGTTAAATGTTAAACCCTAGATTCTTTCTGTATTCCTCCTGTAGTGGACTAGTGGCCTGTTCAGAACACATCCTGCTTTGGCCCATTACAGCGTCCTGTAGTCCTTTGCGAGATAAAAATAATATAAATTGAAGATGGATGGTGAACAGAGGTGTGAAATCCGAGCCCTTGAGCACGAAACACCTGTCTGTTCTGAACATATCTTTCCTCCTTGTGATGAAAGCTTTATATCAGGCTGTCTGTCATGTTTATTAAATTCAGGTGTGTTGAAGCGGGGAGACATGGGAAATAGAGATAATGGTCCTCCAGAAGCCAGATTGAACACTTCTGGCATCCTTGTGAAAATCAACCACACACGCACTCAGGAAGTTGAAGATAATCAATTAACCTAACAGATATTAGTTTGAATTTTTTTACAGGAAAGGGAGTCTCCAAAGAAAACATTAGCAAGAGCACAGAGGAACTCCACAGACCCTGGCCTACAATTTAATCCAAGGTCTTCTCCTGTGAGATTTCAGCACCACCATGACACCACTGTCCTCCCTCGACATGTCACGTACATGACATTTTGCAATCCATCCCACACTTAGTAAGTGCATGTCGTGATACAACATAAATAATAAGTAATAATAAAAGACAGCATATTTTCAATGGACATAAGTGTGTTTCAAAAACTGACAGAAAATTTGCAGATATTCAGCTGCGGGAGGAAAGAACCCCAAAGTGCCTGCTTTTAAATAGGCAATCAATCTTAATCAAGGCTACAACAATGTGCAGTGCTTCCCAACACTTGAAACAAATTCAGCAACAATTCTGTCAATACACATCCTCGTATTTAATTTTCATGTTTTCCGTCACTTTCATTGTAAGTTATTCATTCAGATGTGTATTTGGCCAACACAAATGAATGTGAACTCTTGACATTCATTAAAAGGAATGACACATCATGTTCTCATAATGTCACAGTCTGTGGTGTGCCACTGATTACAGCAGACGGGGAAAGTAACCGTCAGAATGTGCATTTGAAGCTCCCAACACTCATCTGAACCTGTAAAGTCTCATTATATTTGCATATGACACGGAGAAAGTGCTTTCTGAAAGGATGAGAGTGCCCGAGCAGTTTCTCACGGAAACAAGTTATTCATGCTTTGGTCTTTCAGCTTTTAATCTTCATGTATTCACAGTTTGTCAAAATCCGGTTGAGCAGGCGTATTGAAATGTCAGTGAAACAGATTGGGATTATATTATAGTTTATCAACATTAATGAAATAGATCAGTTTCAAATAATAAAACAGCTCTTTCTTTAAAATGCTTTAATTTAAACTGATTGTGTGCATGATGAGTGTATGCAGAATGATGTATAGCAGAAGACAGTCTGAGTCATTTTCTCTGGTCTTGTAGTCAAATGCAGCAGCAGTGCTGTTGTTAAAGGATGGGACGAGATACTGTGTCATGCTACGGGGTATGATCTTCTGTGGTTGTTGACTTGGATACAGACTGGACACTAAAGTTCAGTCCAACACGAACTGTAACAGGCTGGCTGGATGAAAGAAGCACATTTATGATCCCGTCTGTAATGTAGACTGTCAATATCTGCATGACATGTTTGTATTTTTAATGAATCCAAAAGCTTGAAAAATGAGAAAGAAATTGAGATTATGTATCAATAAGTTGAACAATGATCAATTGTGACAGATTGCAAGAAGAAAAAAAAATACAGTCTCACATCTTAATTTTGTTGGTACTCAGACAGTTTCATTTATTTATTCTCAGCTTGTTTAACCAGTAAAACCTACAGTACACAGTGAGATCTGTTGATGAGATCTCTGAAGAGCCTTAAGTTTCCAGACATGGTGTCAACGTGTCTGGAAACCACAGGAACCAAAGAAACGTTTCATGATTCGCAGCTGCGAATGCTGAATTACAACAAGACAAAATGCTAATGCTTTGGAAGTTTGGATTATTTGTGTCTGGGTGGGTTTTTATACTCCAGCTTCCCCTCAGTCTTAACTAAAAAGACATATTGGGTCAGCTGGTGACTCGCCCACAGGTGGCGTACTTGTGAGCGTGTGTGTGTTTGAGATTGTGTGTAGTCCCTGTGATTCTGGCGTAACCTTCCCAGAGTGGACCCTGCATTTTTCCCAGTGGAGGGTGAGGTAGGTCGAGCTTCTTTCAGCCATCGTCTGAATGAAGCTGGTATCGAAGATGGACGGATATTTAGCCATGAGTTGCTCTGAAAGCACTGAAAGCAATATTATGTTCAAATCTTTCTTCATCATTTTCCGTGGCTGTAGAATTGATTATCTTCATATGTTGAGCTTCACAGATAATAAGAACATAGTGTGTTTTGATGAAGTATTACAAACAAAATTCCACTATCAGAGTTTCTTCTTTTTTCTTCTACTAAGATGAGAAGAAAATAATAACGCAAAGATGCTGTGGTAGGTGGAATGACCGACACTAGCATTTGAAAAATAACACAAACCGCAGTAGAGATGCATGTCACAGAAAACAACATTCATCTTTCTGAGATTTTTATTAAAAATTCTTATTTGTCAAATATTTTTAATATATCCCATCCATTGCTTATTTAGTTTGAGCACTTGGCATGTTAGATCTCTTTGAATTAGAGCCGCTCAGAGTGAACCGTGGTGACTGTGGATGTGACTCAGGTGCTGGTCAGCAGGACATTATCGTGTCTACTGCTGAATCTGGCTGCCTCATTAGCTCCTGTCAGAGAACACTCCAGATTGGACATTTTAAGCCACTGCTCTATGACACTGTTGCACGTCACATATCTGCTTGGTGGTGTTTTGATCGTGAATGTGGAAAAAAAATAAAATAAAAATAAGTCAAGGTTGGATGGATGACACCACCAGCTATGCAGTTAGAGCTGCTAAGAAGAAATCAAGAAATGAAGTGTTACCTGAGTACTCGATTAACTGCTGAAATATTCAGTAGAATACTCGACTTCAAAAAGAATCAATAGCTGCAGCCCTAAATGCAGCAAAGTTAAACTATGATTATATGCAATATTAATTATTTGTTGATCAATACAGGGTATATTACTTCATGATCTGTTTTATTGTTCAGTTCCAACATTTGAATGCTGCATTTCCACAATGAAAAAGCAAAAATCGCTCTATTGAATTTTAAGCTAACTACTGAAAGAGTGACCACTGTAAGAAGTTCTTCTCGTGGTAAAAAGGATCGTGATTCCCGATCGGAAATAAACAAGGCTATTACCAAAGGAGCGAGTGGGCATCACAAAAAGGCAGAAGTCACGAGTCTGTGAAATATTAGGTACCTAAGATTTGTGTCATTATAGGTTTTGATATCAGTGACCACGACCTGTAATTCAAGCACATAAAAGCCGCATCATTACAGGTAATCTTACAGCAATGCTTCAGCAGCTGCTTTTGGAAAAGTCTAAAATCCACTGATTTATTCATCCTATTTGCCTTGGAAATCACAGCAATTACTCAAATTATTTGTCCTAAGGTCTTGTTGATAAATCAATTACTCTGTGCCACTGAAAATTCCCAGAAAAAGAAAGATGTTCTTTCAGGCTTAGTTTTTGGAGGATGAACACATCTGAAATGGTTTGTTTTTCCAAGTACATCAACTAAACCCTACTCATTATTTCTTTTCAGCATCTTCACTTTCCTGAAGCTATTCGCCGTTGACTCTTGCAGTGCCTCTTCTGAACGGCTCAGGATATTGACCTCTTACACACATTTTGATTATGATTTAGGAGAGTCGGAGGAGCACAGGCGAGAGTACAACAGAAACAAAGCAAGAACAAGAGGCAGAGCAAATTAGGGTAGCCGGCTGTGGAGGAAGCCGACAGGATTAAAGAGCTTATGGAGCTAAGCTGAGTCCAACTGGTTCTTCCCCCAGTAAAAACAACTGAATCAAAACTAAGTCTCTCCAGCGATGCCCCTTTGAATCTCCGCTCCAGCATTTTGTTTGAGTTTACTTTGTAGTCTCTCCCTGTTTGCGTGTGCTTAGTTGGACTAGTGGGTAGGTGAATTGTGTAAATACAAAAGTAGATATGGAGGTTTGTACAAATGTGGGTGTTTAGGTGGGCATTTCGAATGCGCCTACCTTTCTTTTAGCGTAACAAGGCAAAAGTAACACAACACACACCACAGCTAAGGTGCATTTTTCAATTTGTCGGATGGCACGGTGGAGTAATGTTGGCCTGCTTCACTTATGATAAGAAGAGCCTCTTGCTCTCAGGTCTGCCTGTGTGAGGTTTGCACATACTTCCTGTACTTCCATGCTTTTTCATTGGACAGTCTGGTTCAGAAGCAGAATGCAATTTGTTGGGAAAATGGAGGGTTAGAGCCCCTCTGGTCTGAGCAGCTCTCCTTATACTGAATTACCTTCACTGCGGGGGGCAATTACGTTTATCTCTCCTGCATAATTAAAGCCAGAAAACGGGAAAGACAAAAATGTAATCGAGGCCTGTTTGATTACATAACCGATGCACCAGAAATATTCCTCATATTTTATTTTATCTGGATTGCATCACCAGATTCATTAATTTTTTTTCAACATGCGTACATAAAAAAGTGTACAGTTTTTACAAGATAGTGAGGAAAATGTTCCGTAAATTTTATTATGAGATCTATATAAAGTTATTGCTCTTCATTCTAATTTCCCTTCATTTCTGCACAATCCCCCTGCCTTCCTTCATGTATGTCAGATTTACTCCTGAATTTTAATCGCTCAGCAACTGACCTGACATGATTATGACGACAGCCGGATCTAAGGCATGTGAATTAAATAAATGAGCTTGATAATGAACCATTCATGACAATCTGCTGTGTTTCTGGAGCAGGGCATTGTTGAAAACATGCAAGGCACTTCAGGACCAGAATCACACATGTTGGATGGATGGATGGATGGATGGATGGATGGGCCTATCGAAAGAGTCAATGCTGTCTGATTAAATGAATGGATAATAGCGAGAGCTTTGTTGTTGACTCATCTGTATTGAATTAGATTTCTTTAAGAGAAAATATATGATGCATGTTCGATTAAAGGTACATTCATTATATCTTGAATACGCCAGGTTATGAAAAGTGGTTGTTAAACTTTGCTCATGTGAACATTCATATAAACCCAGAAACTAAAAGCATTAGCAAATAATATTGTCATGCTCAAGCATCATTTTGACAATGTCTGTTAACCGGAAGACTGCAAGAAAAAAAACCCCACCAAACCTGAACTGCTGCAATGTCGCCAGATTTTACTCCTGTTATCACATAAAATCATTTCTAATGATCCATTCTGTATAGTAAATACCTACGTATTTCCTATAAGTGGGATTATAAGTAGCAAAATGACATCAGTATCAACCATTTTACTCCTACACTGTCATTGCTGATGGGATTTGGCACATTTTCTTTCCCAAACAATAACAGAGATCATTTATATGTAGAAAATGACTCATGATAAGGGGAAAAGGCAGAAGTTCTCACACTTCACTTTTTTTTTTTACATTGCCGCGTTGAGTCTAGAGTAAAAGGATTATGCAGAAAAACAGAGGTGGAACCTTGAGGCAACAGACCATTTAAAAATTCTATCTTTTAAAACAGAGATTTTAGAAGACGAATTTCCCATTGGGCCCGTAACACAACGATATTCAGTAATAGCACACGTCAACAAGTCATAATATGAGGTTAGAATTACTCTTAAATTATTGATTCTCACCTGTCAGAATATCGCAGTTACACCACTATATAAATGAAATTGTCCATCATTTTTGTGAGTTAGTGAAAGTTCTGCATGATTTCCCTGCCCGGTATGGCACAGAGTGTGCAGTTAATGAATGAACTCCGTCCAGATCCCCAAAAGGCTTCAGGGCCATGTCCGCTGGTTTCATCACCCCCAGATGCCGCGTGAATATCAATAATGTTGCCGTAAACTGCAGGAAATACAGTAGGCCGCTGCTGTGTGACATCAAATGGGTTCATGTTTTAGACAGCCACAGCGATCGTGTGGGAGTGAAGCCGTGGCGCTGCGAGCCCAACCCACTGATGATTCAATCCACATGGCTCTTTCGACGTGAAGCGAAGCTAAGCGGAGCGCTGTCCTGCGTACTGGGAACCCGCCGGCTGTCAGCGGCCTGTTCTGGGCTCTCGGCCCAGTTATCAGTCACGGACCACGTGCATTTAGCGATGGATGCCGTGCAACGTGTGTCACACAAGTGGTATTCTGACTGGGACGGACAGCAACAGTTCGGCTTGAGCCCTGGCCAGCGAGGGAGAAGGTGTGAACTAATTCATCATTTACTCCCTGCTGGGGTGTTTCATCACCACACAGCCTCTTAGGGCAGTCTTTTTCGTCACTGCTCCTCTGAACAACACCTCCCAGCATGGGCATTTTGTTATTTTAAGCTGTGATAGGATATTTCATTTACATAGTGCACAAACAAAAACAAGAGCGGAGAACAGGGATGAACAAGAAGACAATGAGGCAAAAACAACCTCTCAGAAGCAGACCACGACCTCTTAAATTCACGGTCAAATCAAGTTTGATGTCAATACTCTTTGTTGGTCAGTGGGTTCGTTGGACGTTTTGAGCAGAAATCTGAAGATCGTTCTGAGAACAATTTAAACAATAATTGCATAGACAGCACTAACCTCTTAGAAATTGCTTGAAGTCATTCTTAATTTTTAACAATACTTACAGGTGATATAAGCTTCAAAAATATTGAACATGATCTTCATCTGTTCATCCCCTCTGAAACAAAAAATTTGACTGTTCGCTTTTAGGAATTTACCCGGAGTCTACAAAGAACTGTGGCCACAAGCCAAAAGGATGTAGTTATATCAGTCAGACAGCACTGATTGAGCCCCTACTCATCCATAATGGAAGTCGCTTTTGAAATCTGTTTATTGTGCTTGCTTTAACATTCATAAAAACATTGTGCTTTTTTTTTTTTGCATTCCTGCTTATCAGTAACACACCTAATATTATGCCATTATTCTGGCAGAGCAAAGGTCTTAAAATTAACTATATGACTGAGCACTAATCAATAAGTGAACCATTGGTTTTATTTATTTTTTGAAACACCTACAAGCATGTAAAACATTAGTTTCGACCAAGGAGAAAGAAAAAAAAGGCTGTATCTTTATTTTGTACCTCTGGTTGTGCATTAACAGTATAGCAGGGTAAACTTCAGTCTTATAAGTATTACTTGACACCTCTAAACCTTCTGGACTTCATCCTTCAGTCTTCAGAATTGAGTTGTCCACATTTCCCGTGTTTCTTGTTTTTGACATTTAAAGCGAAACCTTTCACTACAGCATATCAAGACTGCATGAAAACTTGATTCTTTTCAAACAGCGTGTCAAAAGTGTTGACAACAATGACTGTCGCACTTAAAAAAAGTCACACACACAAAAAAAATAAAAAAATACTTGGAACCTGACAGAGCTCAAGTTATTTTTTTTCTTATTGGTCCTGCAGAGAGCAGACAGGTTTGGCTGATTGAAAACAGCAGAGCAAAGGACAGAAATCAAAACAAACCATTCATGTTTTTCATTCAGTGATAAGGGGGGAAACTGCTTGATTTAGCATATTCTGTATACATTTTTCTGGCCAAAATAATAAACTTACCCAAATGGTGAGATAGCGTCTTCTCACTGCACTTGCAGTTTTATTTTGATCATTTGTCCACACATTCATTCTCTCAAAAGTGTTTTGTGCGCCTGTGTTCTTTCTTCCAGTCCAAGCAGGATATTTAGACAGATAAAACATCCAAGTAAACTAAGTTTTTCCTTGCTCAGTTGGAGTTAAGAAACAGCTTGATACTGCAAACTGATTAAAGTTCACTAAAACCAACAAACATATCTGAGGCTGAGAAACTATTGATTCAGTTTTAGTTAAGTGCCAAGTTTCTTATTGAATTACATCTTGAAAGACTGCCAATCAGTCATGTGTATTTTTATTTTTGACATGATTAAATGGTTGTTGTTGTTTTTTTTCATTGGGGGATTTTTATCACCAATGTAAGTTGGATTTTTATGGCATTTGATCTGAACACATTGTAATGGTAATTTTTTTGAGAAACAAACAACATTGGTTTACCAGAATGCACTTTTTTTTTTGGGGTGGGGGGGGGGGGGTGGGGGGGGGGTCTCATGTGCCTGACAAAATGAGCTTCTGCTCCACCAATGCTGAAATTTTCCTCTGAGCAAACACCAGCAAAATGAACAAACCACCAGAACACACACACAGGAGACAGTAAATATATACCCCAGCCACCAGGTGAAGCCAATCACACACTCAGCAACAGGTGAAGCACATCAGGATAGGAACAGCAATCAGCTATGAGGAGGGAAATCCAAGGAGTCTGAAACATGAGACAGCGTCAGAATACGACACACATGCCTTCTGTTCTATGTGTGTGTGCACAGGTGAAGTCAAACAGGATAAATGTTTAAGGTTATCGGATGCCTATTTAAAGTATTTACTAGGTTTACAACAAGTATTCTTCACATTACATATGTTACATAAATAAATAACACAACTATAAGACATAAGTAAAATTCAAAAATCCAAATTTTGTTTATTGATTTTGACATGAAAATTTATGACTGAAGACTCTGAACTACTGCATACACTCGAAGGTTTATTTTTTTTCTTTTGAAGTTCCTACACTTGATTGCACTCACACTGGCCTAAGGGAAAGCACTTATCTTCCTCCAGTACCAAAGCAATCCGCCCATGACGATATGTGTTGGAGCTTCTGACGCACAGATCCAAGATCCAGCAGCACATTCTAATGCAAACAGCTACACTGAAGTGCATCTACCAGCTGAAGTGGATTCCCTGCTTCGCTCATTTAAAATGCTGCCGTAGCCCTCCCAGCAACAGGAGCAATCAGACAGGCTTTAATGACTGTTGGGAAACCCATTCTCTGGGATAACAGGGGAGCCGTTCAGGGAGGTAGTACACTCACCGACGTATTACAGATTTCCTCGATTGATAAGACACGAACTTCCACTCACTGCACACAGCCAGAGACAGCCACCAACTGACTGCACACATTTCTCAGAAAACAGGACTCTGCTGTCAAGACTTTGAACACTATTCCTTGTTTGCTTTCAAAACTCTTTTTTTTTTTTTTTTTTTTTTGCAAAAGACTGAACACGTTTTTTAATCATTTGAATGCACTTTTCACACTAGGAGACAGAATTCGGACACTGCTCCAACAGCTGTCACAACTAAGACACAATAGGTCAGAACGAAAAACACTTTTCAAATGAACTGCACACTTTGACACCTGTTGGGAAACAGCATTAGCTGTTCAGAATGGATGTCATGTCATGTTGGAAGTGGAGGACGTGGACGTGCACAACCCAGACCACTGCCAGAACCACAACCTGGATCTGCCTATGCACCTGGTCCAGAGCCACGACCCAGACAAAGCAAGGCCAGGATCGAAATGGAGACTAAGACCCACGCAAAGAAACACAATTCCAGATTAAATTTGTGACACTACCATTGATCTTGTATTGTGGTTTATTGTGGTCTAACCCTAACCTACATGGTGTCTGTTTTAAAATGGCATGAAAGAGCTCGGGAATTTCCATCTGATTTTAAACCCTCCAAAGTAAACTGAAAAAAAAACAACAGCTCTACAACTCTGAATAAATGTGCAGCGTCAACACCTTGACCCATCATCTTTGGCTCTTTTCACCAAAAATTCCACAACAACAAAGAGCAATTTTTATTCCTTATTTATTTATTTATTTATTTTTTATTTTTTTGACAAGTGGGGCTCAGCTAGCCTCATGAGCCAGCCCCGCCCACTCCACATCCACGTTTGGATTTAGTAGCTGGGGTGGGTCTGGGGACAAGCCAATACAAACTCTGTGCAGGGGACGTTGGTTACTCCTTTGACTGACAACGCACTTCAGCCAATGGGCCATTTTCACAGCTCCACTACTTCCTGAAATTAACTGTGCACATTCATTTCCTGTCTTGCATTATTGGCCAAAATGATTAATCCAGGTGTGTCTTGTTGCAGCAGTCTAAACCAGACACACCTGGATTAATCAGTTTGGCCAATAATGCAAGACAGGAAATGAATGTGCACAGCTATTTTCAGGAAGTAGTGAAGCTGTGAAAATACCCCATTAGCGCTTCAAAACAAATACGTCATCAACATGCGTTAGCTTCTCTAAGAGTTAGCTTTAGCTCTTTAACTCTAGCTTCTCGACACGCAGACACACAAAAACGTCTTTTTCTGTTAGAAACTCACCAGGCGCAGACTGTTGCTCTTGCTTGATTGTTGTAATACTTGATATATTGACTGTAACTTTACTTATTGCAGCTTTCAGACGATGGTTAAAGTCCGTAATCTCCGCTACGCTCGTTGATGATGTCACTTCCGGTTTAGCCACCGGAATTTGCCAAAAAAAATTTGAAAACAAAAAGCGGCAACGCTGATTGGCTCGGCCATCTCATGGCCGAGCTGCATTGTATTTCTATTGGCTTGTCCCCAGACCCACCCCAGCTACTAAATCCAAACGTGGGTGTGGAGTGGGCGGGGCTGGTTCATGAGGCTAGGGCTCAGCCTGCAGCGTCATTTCCAAACTGAGAGCTGATTGGCTGCTGCCGATGTAGGCGGGTCCTAATCGCAGACAGTGATACGGTCCTGATTAGTGATTGACAGATTGAGGGAGACGCTAAAGCTAAGGCTAACAATCAGAAATCAAAACGAATGAAGGTCGTCAAAGTTTATCTAAATAAAGAACCGCCGTGCGCCTTTCTTTAAAAGTGAGTCCGCAGCTTTGGTGAGTGCAAGCATATTTAGATGTGCGCGTGGGCTCGTGAACACACACTGTTGACATCACCTTCAATGTCATCAGAAGATCAGAGCTTCCTGAGGTTCTCTGATAACAGGGTCATTCTGTCCGTCTAGCGAGTCCAGCGAGTCGGGCAGCGTAGTTTTGGTGGTTTTGTGTGTCTTTTGAAGACTTTTCGCCTCAGTTTCACCGCAATAGGTTTATTATGAACCACTCATATCTCCAGAACATGAGTTCAACGGAGACTGACCAGGCCTACAGGCCACAGGTAAGACAAGAGCATTCGGTTCTTACAAACACAATTATTACATGTGAATAGTTACCTGGAAATACAACTTAGAACTGCTTTATCGAGTCTTTGAAGAAACTAGATCAGTATTATGAATTCTCTTAGCGTTCAGTCAAGCTCCAGCATTTATAACCCCTTAATTTAATTGTGAGGTGTTTCTGTAATATTTAATCCTAATAAAATAATAATAATGATAATAATAATAATAATATTTCTATTTGACTGCATTCACTGTTCTCCATAGTTTTCTGCATACATTGACTCTGTATTCTCTATTTGTGTAATTCTGTTGCCTTCACAGCCAATGAAACCTGAAATTCAGGCCATGGATGACTGGAGCCGAGCAGGTGAGTCCCTCAGTGGAAATCCTCTATGAGGCTGAGAATCTCTCAGCTGACTTATGATTTGCCCTCATGCAGAAATAGTGAAACGTGAATACGTCCTTCAGTCACCACTCTGACTGATCAGTGTTTTTAACCTGTGTGTTTCTGTGTGTGTGGTGTGTTCTCAGGAACCTCGGTCGCTCCTCAACACCAGAGTGAAGACACCAGAGTCGCTGCTCCGTGCAGGATCT